>NC_139640.1:3014641-3229641 GCF_964638095.1 Poromitra crassiceps
CCTCAGGTCCACCACCAGCTCCTTTGTCTTTGACACATTGAGCTGCAGGTGGTTCAGCTCACACCATGTGACAAAGTTGGCCACCACATCCCGATACTCATCTTCATCGCCATCTTTGATACATCCCACTATCGCAGAGTCGTCAGAGAACTTCTGAAGGTGGCAAGACTCTGTCTGGTAGGTGAAGTCCGTGGTGTAGATGGTGAAGAAGAAGGGAGAGAAGACCGTCCCCTGTGGTGCTCCGGTATTGCTGACCACTCTGTCTGACACACAGTTCTGCAGGCGCACATACTGTGGTCTGCCAGACAGGTAGTCCACAATCCAGGCCACCAGGGGGGCATCCACCCGCATCGCTGTCAGCTTCTCACCCAGTAGAGCCGGCCTGATGGTGTTGAAAGCACTGGAGAAGTCAAAGAACATGACTCTCACAGTGCTGGCCGGGTTGTCAAGGTGGGCTTTTTAGGTACAGGAACGATACAGGACATTTTCCACATCACGGGGACCCTTTGGAGACTCAGGCTCTTGTTGAAGATCAGCTGTAGTACATCACACAGCTGGGGGGCACAGGCTTTAAGCACCATGGGGCTGACGCCATCCGGGCCAGCTGCTTTCCTTGTGTGTAGCCTCATAAGCTGATTCCTCACCTGGTCCGCTGTGATGGTCAACGTGGGTTGGGGGGGGAAATGTGGCTTTTTTTTTTTTTTTTTTTTTTTTTAAACGACTAGTCGACTGCCTTTAGGGATGACTAGTCGACTAGTAAAATTCACTAGTCGTGAATGCCCTAGCTTGTGTAAATATGTATATATATATATATATATATATATATATATATATATATATATATATATATATATATATATGTGCTATTGTACATGTTCTGTACAGTTCACTGAAAATACGATACGTATTACTGATTCTTATTTTGGTTTATTTTTATTTTATTTTTTATTTCTTTTGCTATATTATCCAACTGATACTTGGGTGTTAATTGCCGTAGTTCTCTTTTGTCTTGTTTGTCTTGTCTCTTCTGATTTAAATTGTAACTTCCTTGAATCTTGTTTTTGCATGTGGACCCCCTCGATTAATCTCAAGGGGTTTTTCCTAAATGAATAAACTTGAATATATATATATATAAATACCACATGACGGATATAAATGATCCTGATTCTCAATTGAACAGGGAAATTGCATGCAGCTGAGCGCACTGGATAATCTTTCAGTTCATCCTTAGTAGGGATCCTATACGCACAGTTTGATAAATGAGAGCCCTGGCCTTGTGAACTCACCGGGGGTCTATGAGCGCCTCCATGACAGCTGTGCAGAGGAGGACGACGCAGGAGCAGCTGAAGGCAGCTCCACTCTGCTTCTCCTTCTCCACAGAGAAACGTGTCTCCAGCTCCGAGTCCAGGAACCTCAGAGACACCGGGTGGGTGTGCCTGCCCTTCAGCCTGAAACACAGAGGAACCTCAGAGATACAGGGTGGGTGTGCCTCCCCTTCAGCCTGAAACACAGAGGAACCTCAGAGATACAGGGTGGGTGTGCCTGCCCTTCAGCCTGAAACACAGAGGAACCTCAGAGACACAGGGTGTTCTCTAGACCCCTCCACCACCCATAGCTACCGTCCCGTGTCCCTTCTCTCCTTCATATCCAAAACCCTCGAACGTGCAGTCTCAGATCAACTCTCACTTTATCTCTCCCAGAACAATCTATTAGATCCCCTACAATCAGGTTTCAAGCCATATCACTCCACCGAGACAGCCCTCCTCTCAGTCACTCATGCCTTACATTCTGCCAAATCCTCATCCCTCTCCTCTGTCCTTGTTCTTCTAGATCTATCAGCAGCTTTTGACACCGTAAATCACCAAATCCTTCTCTCTACTCTCTCTCACCTGGGTGTTTCTGGTTCTGCACTTTCTTGGTTCACTTCTTATCTTTCCGATCGCTCATACCAGGTGTTATGGCGAGGTGCCCTTTCTCGACCCTCCACTCTTCCCACTGGTGTACCCCAGGGCTCAGTCCTGGGCCCTTTCCTTTTTCTTTTATACATCAGATCGCTCGGCCATGTGATAGCCTCTCACGGTTTCTCTTACCATTGTTACGCCGATGACACGCAACTTTTCCTTTCTTTCCCCCCCTCTGACACCCAAATTGTAGCCCGCCTTGCCTCCTGCCTCAATGACATTGCAGCCTGGATGTCCGCACACCATCTCAAATTGAACATTGATAAAACTGAGCTCCTCTTCCTCCCGGCTAAAGACTGTCCTCTCAGTGACCTCTCCATCTCCATTGAAAACACTACCATATTGCCCTCTCAAACAGTAAAAAACCTTGGCGTAATCCTGGATAACCAGCTATCAAACTCAGCCTTCATCGCAGCCACTGCCCGTGCCTGCAGATTTTCACTCTACAACATCCGTAGGATTCGGTCCTGTCTCTCAATAGAGGCGACTCAACTCCTGGTCCAGGCATTGGTTCTCTCCCGCATGGATTATTGCAATGTTCTGTTGGCAGGGTTACCTGCTTCTGCCATCCGACCTCTTCAATTAATTCAAAACTCTGCAGCCCGTCTGGTATATAACCTGCCCAAATTCTCTCACGTCACTCACCTCCTCCATAAACTCCACTGGCTTCCCATTCTTTCACGCATCAGATTCAAGTCTCTGGTACTGGCCTACAGGGCACTCCACCGGTCAGCCCCTATATATCTACAGTCCATGGTCAAGCTCCAACCACTGCACAGCTCTCTCCGTACCTCCACCCGTCCTGTCCGTCTAGCCCCTCCATCAATCGGCGGTCGCTCATCTAGATCCCGACTCTTTTCCTCTTTAGCGCCAAGGTGGTGGAATGAGCTCCCCCTTTCGGTCAGTTCAGCTGAAACACTGCCTATTTTCCGTCGGAGACTTAAGACACACCTATTTGGACTATATTTTGGCCCTTCCGGATCAGACCTTTCAGTAGAGCGCTGAAAGCGCTACAGTAGAGTGCTACTTTTTCAGTTGTTAATTGTTCACCGTGCTTAATGTTTGCTGTGTCTTTATTAGTGATACTTTTATAAGTATTTGTTGTTTTTTACCTTGTTCATTGCGTGATATATTTTTCTGTATTGTTGCTGATAATGTGTATTCTTTGATTGTATATTGTACTGCACTGTATTGTATTGCATTGTAAGTCGCTTTGGACAAAAGCGTCTGCTAAATGACATAAAGTAAAGTAAAGTAAAGTGTGCCTGCCCTTCAACCTGAAACACAGAGGAACCTCAGAGACACAGGGTGGGTGTGCCTGCCCTTCAGCCTGAAACACAGAGGAACCTCAGAGATACAGGGTGGGTGTGCCTCCCCTTCAGCCTGAAACACAGAGGAACCTCAGAGATACAGGGTGGGTGTGCCTGCCCTTCAGCCTGAAACACAGAGGAACCTCAGAGACACAGGGTGGGTGTGCCTGCCCTTCAGCCTGAAACACAGAGGAACCTCAGAGACACAGGGTGGGTGTGCCTGCCCTTCAGCCTGAAACACAGAGGAACCTCAGAGACACAGGGTGGGTGTGCCTGCCCTTCAGCCTGAAACACAGAGGAACCTCAGAGACACAGGGTGGGTGTGCCTCCCCTTCAGCCTGAAACACAGAGGGACCTCAGAGACACAGGGTGGGTGTACCTCCCCTTCAGCCTGAAACACAGAGGAACCTCAGAGACACAGGGTGGGTGTGCCTGCCCTTCAGCCTGAAACACAGAGGAACCTCAGAGACACAGGGTGGGTGTGCCTCCCCTTCAGCCTGAAACACAGAGGAACCTCAGAGACACAGGGTGGGTGTGCCTCCCCTTCAGCCTGAAACACAGAGGAACCTCAGAGACACAGGGTGGGTGTACCTCCCCTTCAGCCTGAAACACAGAGGAACCTCAGAGACACAGGGTGGGTGTACCTCCCCTTCAGCCTGAAACACAGAGGAACCTCAGAGACACAGGGTGGGTGTGCCTCCCCTTCAGCCTGAAACACAGAGGAACCTCAGAGACACAGGGTGGGTGTACCTCCCCTTCAGCCTGAAACACAGAGGAACCTCAGAGGCACAGACTGGACACACACAGGGCCAACGGAGCGGATGTGTCACTTTACACCATTGTGCCTGACCATACGTCTCCCTCTCCAGCAGAGGGCGGTCTTTAATTCCACCTGTACAGTCTCCCTCTCCAGCAGAGGGCGGTCTTTAATTCCACCTGTACAGTCTCCCTCTCCAGCAGAGGGCGGTCTTTAATTCCACCTGTACAGTCTCCCTCTCCAGCAGAGGGCAGTCTTTACGTACAACTGTACGGTCTCTATCTCTAGCAGAGAGAGTTCTTTACTTACGCCTGTACGGTCGGTCTCCCTCTCCAGCAGAGGGCGGTATTGAAGTGGCAAGATGGCGGCAACCGCTAGGTCGGGTACTGGCAGGACAGGGTGACCTCTTAAGACCAGTCCAGGAACAGCTGATGTAAAATAGCCTTCTGGCTTCTAACTCTGGCACATTTACATTTTATGTGTATTAATGTGCATTGTCCCCGTGAAATAAATCTGAAATAAATAAATGGACTTACGCCTGTATGGTCTCCCTCTCCAGCAGAGCCTCGTTGAGGAGTTTGTTGAGCTCCTGCTCGTTCTCCTGGGCGTCCATCACCCTCTCAGCCAGGTCCCGCAGACGCAGACGCCGCCGCGGGTTAGGAAACGACGGATTTACAACCTGCAAATCCCAACAAGACCGATATGTTTTTATATTAACACAATTTTAATTTACAGAGGTGGAGACTTAAGTCACAATTTTAATTGCTTGAGGTTTGACTTGATGCATGAAGAGAAAACTTGAGACTTGACTTGGGACTTGACTGACTTGAAAAGGTTTCTAAAGTCTTAACTTGAGAGATCTTGTGTTTGTGTAAATGACTTGGATCGAAAGTGATGAGATTTGTTCCAGCAGACGACTGCATTTAAATGCAGTTTTCTGAATTTTGGAATGATTGAATTGATTGAAGTTGAAACTGATTATAGAAATCAAAGTCATGAGGTTCTTACCAAGTTCTATCCTATTAAAACCCCATTGCATTGAACATATAGTTATAATTTGATACTGGACTCGTATTGACTTGACTTGCTGTTCTACATTTAGACTTGAGATTTGACTTGAATGAAATGGGCTTGACTTGGTAATCTACATTTTAGACTTGGGACTTGACTTGAGACTTGTGCCTGAAGACTTGACACTGACTTGGGACTGGGGCCAAGCTGACTTGGAGGCTGTTTACACTGGGTTTTGTGTCTTGGGCAATCGGATCATAAGTGGACAGCGACAATGACCACTTGTGGTTGGATCTCACTCCCCCGCTGTATATGCAAATAAACAAGTAGGCTTTGTCATAATACAGTGTCGTATACAGTCTAATCGCTTGTGCATATACTGTGTCATATACGGTAATGCTGGTAGAAAGGGGAAGGCTACTTGACTTTGACAGAGCTCGACAGACGACAGTGTATGCAGATGTTCTTGTGACGGCGATTTATTAAAACAAGCTAAAGCTGCTCGAAAGCCTCCATCACAATTTACAGGCTCCTACATCATTTCCTTTTGCAAAGTCCAAATGCGATGTTGTTTTTAACCTCATATATCGCTGACACACAGTCAGCACACATTCAGCATTATCGAACCAACTTTCTACTGTAGCAGGTCGCCACCATAAAGTCGCCACCCCCATGCTTAAAATAATGCTTCCTATTCACCTTATTCTTTGCCCACACATGGACGCTTCCGCATTACGTCATTTCGTAATAGTATTTCCGTTTTAGACTTGCCAAAAACCCCGCAGGCAAGATGGCCGCCCACACTCCCCTCCTAAACTGGCAGAATTACTCCCCCATAAACTAACATATCTTGGCCAATAAGTATGTAACATACAAAATAAAACAACCCGTAATATCTTAATTTTATGTAGAATGCAGAGGACATGTAACTATTTAGTTAAACTTGCATTCCAGGAATATGGTGCTCTAAAGATGATGTTAGATTGTTTCGTCCTGAAACCCACATAGGTTGCGCCAGGCGTAACCTATGTGGGATTCGAAATAACGCATCCGAGATAGAAACGTTATGAATATAGCCACGTTATAAACAACAAACTAACGCTGGTGATCCGTATGGAAACAGTGTTACTCGAAATGGTTAAAAGTTATATCAATTTGGTCATTCAGTGGCATTTTACTGCCATATAACATAACTAACTAGTGGCTAATATTAGCCACAGTAGGCAACTAGCGCTGAACCGGAAGAACAAATACGTTTGCGTTGAACGCGGAAGAGAGAAAAAGTGGGCGTGGTGAATAAGGTGAATAGTATTTGTATAGTATTACTCAGTAGCGCCAAAAATACTCCGATTTTGTTTTCATGAATTGCAGGCTATTTCTGCCGAGATGCATGGAAGTGACACAAATGCAGAGGATGTCAGTTGAGTTAGGTCCATCAATGTGTCCTCAGGACGCATCAGCATTTACGCTACAAAATCTATACTCTTGTATTTAGCCGTGTAAACGTGTGATCCGATCACCCAAGACACATTTTAAAAGCAAGTGTAAACAGCCTCTTGGTCACACCTCTGCTAATTAACCAATTAACCAATTAACCAATGACGGCGGCCCTGGGTTACCCTAGTGTCCAGCTCCTCGGGTTCCTCTGGTGTGGTGCAAGCGGTGTTGACGCTCCCGTTGCACTCTGTAGTGTTGATTAACATCGGCGAGTTTCCATTGGAAGAGGTTACAGACAGCTTCTAATGGGAAACAAGGAGTCGGGAAGTAACAAGAGATTACTGTGAAAGTGTGCAACTGAAAGGTCTCCTCTTCATGAAAGGACTTCATTTATTATCACTCAGTTTCTTTAATGGAGCGCTTTTGCAAGAAACAATTCAACTTAGTTAGGGCTAATGTCCACCACCTCCGGAACAGATGCGGTAGGGCTCTGGTACAGCGGCGGACAGACCCACACTCATGTAATCTGTCGGACGTATGCGGGATCCGACAGAACAGAATAGGTGCGTAATTTTTCCGTACCTCATGTATCGCCCATCTATTAACATGGTCCGAGAGTCGATCCGGCAGTTTTACCGGATCCGCAACGCATCTGTTGTACATTGCCTGTTAAAGACTCCGGCAAGCAAAATCCACAAAAAAACTTCTAACTATTTAATTTAGCGTCGTGTGTGCCTAATTGTAAGCATCAAAAAGTTGTAGAGATTAGTTTCAACCCAAATCCTAAATCATGGAGCTACTCTGGTACATAGCTGTCTACCTCGCAGCGGGTCGTGACTCAGAATGGGTTGCTGTGTGTGTGTGTGTGTGTGAGTGTGTGTGTGTGTGAGAGAGAGAGAGAGAGAGAGAGAGAGAGAGAGAGAGAGAGAGAGAGAGAGAGAGAGAGAGAGAGAGAGAGAGAGAGAGAGAGAGAGAGAGAGAGAGAGAGAGAGAGAGAGAGAGAACATGTAAATCAAAATCAATGCAAAAATTTCTCCTGCTTCATAGATTTTGAAAAGGCCTTCGACTCAATTTGGCATGAGGGTCTATATTAACACATTGACTGCCAGCCGTTTTTTTCTTGCTGTAGGTAGCTTCTGCCAAGCCGTTTTTTGAGGATTGTGGCTCATTTTACAAGAGCCGAGAATTATTTTCTGCTTGGAGTTTGTGAACATACAATATCTCAAAAGTACTAATAGAATGTGTACTTTCTCTGTCTAAAAGAGTTAGTTTGTAGAGTTAGTAGTTATGTAAGCATTAGCAGTTGAATACAGCATGGTTTTAGCATCAGAAAAAATATTCAGAGATAAACGGCTTTTTGTGAAATTCGATAGAACTGTCACTTTAACCATTCATTTTTGGCTCTCTCTCTCTCTCTCTCTCCCTCCCCCTCTCGCTCTCTCTCTCTCTCTCTCTCTCTCTCCCTTCCCCTCGCTCTCCCTCCCTCTCTCTCTCTCTCTCTCCCTCCCTCTCGCTCTCCCTCCCTCTCTCTCTCTCTCCCTCCCTCTCGGGAGGGAGACGCACTAGGTTTAATCCTAGTGAGAGGGGGAGAGGGAGAGAGAGAGAGAGAGAGAGGGAGGGAGGGAGAGAGAGCGAGAGAGAGAGAGAGAGAGAGAGGGAGAGAGCGAGATGGAGAGTTGCTTCAACTCCTCCCTCTTCTTGGCTGCAGCGGCCGTCACAGTCTAAGTGCTTTGCTGCTGCCTGTGCCTGTCTGCACGGCCGCTGTTTGAGGAAGTCGGCATGGACTTGCTCGCTTCTTGGAGTTTTGGTTGAGAGAAGCTTTTGCGATTCTGGTCATATTTATGCTGCGTGTTTCAAAGTGTGTTCCAACTGTAATCTATTATGTAAATTTGCAATCCCGCATCGCCAGCAATCAGCGCGAAAAATAAAGCGTTTTCCCCCATCAATTTTCATGAGAATGGCTGGGGTGAGAATGGCGTGACAAGTTAAAAAAAATGCTTTCCTTCCTCTAGCCAGGAGAGCACTGTTGCCACTTAGTGGGTCGGTGGAATGGGTTGTAAACGTTCGGTGGCTCCAATAATTATATAAGAGATGTAAAAGGGTTAGATGCACAACCCACCGTCAAAAAAAAAAAATCGATGCCAAAAACGTGTAAACACGTTGTTGGCAGTCAACAGCTGGATTCTGAAAACGTGTTTACACGTTGTTGGCAGTGAATGTGTTAACTACAAAAACAAAAAACTGCAGTTATCAATTAACAAGTCCGAGTCCTCGTCTCCAATTTCCAAGTGCAAATGGATAAACGCTCAAGTCCAAGTCCCAGTCAACGAGTCACGAGTCCTGAAAATGAGTCTACTGATGGCAGTCCCCCCAGTTCCCCTCCACCCAAACAGGTGCTCCAACTGAGCAGAGGAGGCGCTAGTGCAGTGACAAGGACACATACCCCCAATGGCTTCACACCAGCAGACACAGCCTTGTGCCTGTATGGACGCTCTTATCAGTGTGGCATTTTTTCGTTGGATTTCATGCTTTCATTCATGATGGGAGATGACACCATTTCCCTGATTTTGACCTCGCCCTTTCCGCCCTTAAGTTCCTGATCACATGCTTGATTTTAAATGTTGAACAGATCTGGAGTAACAAAAGTAAGTAAAAAAAAAATGAATTGCCGAGTAGCACATCCAGTATTTCACGCAGCTGAAACAGAATCTCCTTGGCATAATGACTCACCACGCCGTTGATGCCGTTCTTGCCCACGGGTCCTTTGGGCACGAGCACCAGGAAGGTGTGGATGCCGCGCTCCTTCAGGTAGTCGCAGCGGTCGCCTCCGTGCCCGGGCTCCACCTCGAACTCCCCGTGGAGACACTCCATGGTGCTCTGGGAGATGTGGACGCGGCTGAGCGCCAGGCATGCAGAGAGATCAAAGGGCAAGGGTAGTTATTTGCCTACCGACTGCTGGGGAAGAGGCATATTCTGCAGGCTTTACAGTAGGGGTAAAGGTAAAGGTAGGGTTTTTTTTTTTTTTTTTTTTTTTTACAGTGCACCTGAACGCAACATGCAAGATACCGGCTGAATAAGTGTCCAAATGTTCATGTCATTTGTGTACTGTACTGCCACGGTGCCACCACCTCTTGCACTTAAGAACTCTGGTTAATGTATTCCCCCCAAAATCTATAAATCCTTCTCAAAGTCTACAGATCCCCCCCAGCCTATAAATCCATCTTATCTGAAGAACATAAGGGGGGAATTCCCCCTAGTTTGCAAAATTAATTTAGGCCCTGACTAACACTTCAGACGTTGAATTTGAAGTTCAGCATTAATACATTTGTCATTTTTTGTCTTAGATACCTTTGTGTGTTATTGCAATATAAAACTACATAATTGAGAATCGATTCTAGATTCTGGAATCGAGAATCGTTGGAATCGAGAATCGTTGGAATCGAGAATCGTTGGAATCGAGAATCGATTCTGGAATCGGATCGTGACCCCAGGAATCGGAATCGGATCAGATCGTGGCTTAGCCAGATCCCCTACTTTACAGCGTGATGTAAATCATTCAAACAGAACGGCTTGCTTATTTGATTCAAGCTTATTTCTAAAGGATCCTTGTTTGGCTTTATTCAGGGAGCAGTCGCTGATTCCGGAGAAATAGGAAAATAAGGGCCGACTCTCTGAAATATAATATTTGAATGTGAGTGCATGAAATCTGTCCATAAGGAAAACATTTGAGAGTGAGCGTAAAGTTTTGAGCGTGAGCGTAAAGTTTGAGGACAAGCAGAGTCAATCTGAGCACACGCGGGGGGTTTTTGAGTCCAAGGGTCGAAAATATGAACGTGAAATTGATAAATCATGCTCTCAAATTTCTTGAACAACCTCTTGAATTAAGATTGATATTAATTCCATAGGAATAAGTTACCCAGTAATATAAAAAACTTTCCAACCTACAATAGTTTCTCCCGTGAAGCTAAGGAGTGGTTCCTGAGCAACCAGTGTTGCCAGCACTAACCACATGGTGGTACTGTCTGGTGTGTGTGTGTGTGTGTGTGTGTGTGTGTGTGTGTGTGTGTGTGTGTGTGTGTGTGTGTGTGTGTGTGGTGTTTTATTTTTGGCATCTGTATAGATGTATGCATGTATGTATTCTATTTTTTTGTACTATCATCTATTTTGTACTAACCTATGGCCTTTCCCTACTTTCTACACTTTATGTATTTTATTGTGTTTTTTTTCTTAACTCTTAACTCATTCAGGGCCAGTTTAGGACTGCCAATATTTAGCACAGGCCAAAGATTTTCATAATTGTTGGTCATCTTTCAAGACCCACAGTAAATTATCTATTAGCACCAGAGTGATTTGCAATACCTCAAAATGAAGATGTACGTCTCTGGGTTCACCAGGAAAAAAAAAGTTAGCTTTTAGCATGTTCTGTACTCTACTTATATCCATTTATATACACCCTGTTTTCACCCAAAATGTCTCTCTCTCAGATGACAAACAGGAGCAAATGCAATTTGTGTAAAATACACATTCTCAAGCAGAACTCGCTCTCAATTCTTTTATTTTGAACTGTATTGACATCAGACATGTAAATACTATTCGTTATGACACAAATGAAAAAAAAAATATATATATATATATATATATACACATGAAGTGCTTTTTTTTTTTACATTCAAAAATACAGCAGTGTGAGTGAGTGTGCAGACAGACACACAGACAGACAGACAGAGAGACAGACAGACAGACACACCGACAGACAGACAGACAGACAGACAGACAGACAGACAGACAGACAGACAGACAGACAGACACACACACACACACAGACACACACACACACACACACACGATCCCCCTTCGTTGCGTGATTTCTAACCCCACATAGGATAAGCAATAACCACGCCCTGTGGCGCCGGGATTGGCCAGGAGCAACACTGGAGCAGAGACACTACACTGGAGGGCACGCAGTCCAGCGATTTCATGAAGCTCTTGAGAACGGGCAGCGGGCTTCTGCCTACAGTAGCTGTTCGTGTGCTGCTCGTCCATGTCTCCCCCTGTCATATTCTCCCTCCGTTTTCCCCTCGGCTATTCAACACGTCCTCACCGCCCTCTGATCACTGCTGATCGATCATTTCCTCATTCCTCCGATGATCAAACGCATCTGTGGATTACTTTCTCCGGTTTTCTCCGGCTGGCACACAGGAAGGCTGGCACACAGAAAAGCGACCAGCTCCTGCAGCGCGCGAGGGGCGTTTCAATGGGGTTTCTCCTGTCTGCACAAGGCAAGCTCCTTATCGTTTTCTGATATTCCTCCTGCTCAATTTCAAAACAACAGCTGCGGTATGTGTTTGTTCACGTGTTGTCTTAGATGATAGGGACCTGATACCATGTGACAGGCTGGGGAAGTGTTTTAACTACGCCCTGCAGTAATAAAAACAAAAACACGTCAAACACGTCATTGGCCCTCTGGGCTATTCCTGATAAGACGTCAAAGACGTCATTGGCCCTGAATGAGTTAATGGCCTCTGTATCCACCTGCCCAGGGACTCCAGATGGAAATTAGCCTATGGCTAAATCTGTTACAATGCATCTCTTCCCCTATGGGGTTTAATGTGATTTGTATATGCTCCCTGTAAGGAATAAGTATGTTTTAGGGTTTAGTCACCCTTTAAGTAAAAGAATAAATAGTGCATCAGAATCAAGTGTGCGTGCGTTGAGTTGAGTCATTATTACCCAGGGATTCCTCCGGCCTCCATCTTGTTGGCCACGGTGACATCGGTGGACCACACGTCATACTGCCAGCGCTTCTGCCCCAGCACGCCCCCCAGCACTGTGCCGCTGTGCACCCCCACCCGCATGTCCACCTCTGTGCCCGTTTTTTCTCTGACGTACCTGTGGGCAGAGACGGGAAAAGTACACACATTATTTACCTAAGTAGAAGTGCAGTTACTTCTACTTACTTACTTTTACTAAAAATATTTAAAAAAAGTACAGGCTCTGAAATGTAATTTTTTTTTTTTATCCCATTTTTTTTTATCCACCTTAGTGCTAATTTACTTTTATTTATCCCGGTTGCTACTCCACCCTCTGCCAATCTGGGGAGAGCCAAAACTGGCTCCATGCTTCCTCCGAGACATAGGCAGTTAGCCAGCCGCTTCTTTTCACCTGACAGAGGAAGCTTCACCGGTAGGACATAGCACGTGGGAGGATCACGCTATTCCAACCGGTTCCCCTCCCTCCGAACAGGCGCCCTTAACGACCAGAGGAGGAACCACATTAGCAACCAGGATATTGCATGTTTTGGTGAAGGGGGTTCCTATATGAAGGAAACCCCCGGGAGGCACGGGGAGAACATGCAAACTCCACACAGAAAGGCCCTTTTGACGACCCCACCCGGGCGGTGGGCACTCGAGGACATGCGGACGGGCACGCATTCCTTCAGCGCTCACAGCGTCCCAGGTGAGAATCGAACCCAGGACCTTCGAGCTGTGAGGCGACAGCGCTTACCACTGCACCACCGTACCCCCCCGCTCTGAAATGTAATAAAGTATCAAAGTAAAAAGTATTTCTACCGGGTGTTCTGGTGCGAACTGAAACTTGTGTCATCATCCTATAATAAAATTGTCTAGTGGATGGGGGGTGAGTCACGTTTTGTGTCACAAAAGTGACATCAGGCCGGCCGATCGATACCACGCCCACCACACACACACAGACACCCCCCACCAGCACGCACGCACGCACACAGTGACACCCCCCACCACACACAGACACCCCGATACCGCGGCCAACCGATACCGACCTTCAAAATAAAAGCCCAGAACACACACAGCACAATACCCAAACTAGATTTGAAGGCCACGTAGCGCCCTGATAATCTAGTATTAATATAATTTGAACACTATTAAACTTAAAAGATCCCCTCCAAACATGTTTTAAGATGTGGTTTGACTCTGAAGAAGATGCTGTGTGCATCGAAACGTCAGTGCTTTGTACCTATTATTAAATCATTTCTAGTGATTTTGTGTGCTCCAGTCCTCTCTTTGGGTTCAGTCTTTACTGAAGTGGCCCATTGAACCTTTTCCAGTGTTTTGTCCTCTTCTGAGAGCACCGACCTCCCTATGTGGAGGGGTTGAAGCGCAAGAGACTCCCTCTACTATGTTTTAAGATGTCTAAAGGCTATACTTTGAGCAATAATTTGTGTGATATGGTTTTTCCACAAAATGTGCACATACTGTAATGT
Source organism: Poromitra crassiceps (assembly GCF_964638095.1). Classification (NCBI taxonomy): domain Eukaryota; kingdom Metazoa; phylum Chordata; class Actinopteri; order Beryciformes; family Melamphaidae; genus Poromitra; species Poromitra crassiceps. The sequence goes on from NC_139640.1 coordinate 3,028,355, forward strand.
GTGAAAGCTGGGAGAGCGCGACACGAGAGAGTAGGGCTGTCTTCAAATTGATTTTTTCAAATTTGAATATTCTATTGAGGTTTTCCCAGAATATTCGAATATCTGATTTGAAAAAAAAAAAAAAATCTAGTGCAGGACTAGAATCTGGAAATTCTAGTCCTGCACTTGGACTCACTTTCTGCACTGCAATGACGAGCATCAGCAGAGTAAATGACTTCACTTTTGAAATCTGACTTCAACCAAAAATATGTTCAAAACAAAAGATACTCACAGATTTAAATCTCAAGTCTCCTCCCCCACATCCCCCCGCTCTCCCTCCCCCTCCCCTCTCCTGCTCTCTCCTCCTTCCCCACCTCCTCCACTCCCCAACATTTCCCACTCCCTCCCCACCTCATCACTTTCCTGCTCTCTCCTCCCCCACATCCCCCTGCTCTCCCTCCCCCCTCCCCTCTCCTGCTCTCTCCTCTTTGCCCCTTCCCCTGCTCCTTCCCCACCTTCTATACTCCCCAGCATTTCCCATTCCCTCCTCACCTCATCACTTTCCTGCTCTCTCCTCTCTCACATTCCCCCTGCTCTCCCTCCCCTCTCCTGCTCTCTCCTCTTTCCCCCTTCCCCTCCTCCTTCCCCACCTCCTCCACTCCCCAACATTTCCCACTCCCTCCCCACCTCGTCACTTTCCTGCTCTCTCCTCCCCCACATCCCCCTGCTCTCCCTCCCCTCTCCTGCTCTCTCCTCTTCCCCCCTTCCCCTGCTCCTTCCCCACCTCCTATACTCCCCAGCATTTCCCATTCCCTCCCCACCTCATCACTTTCCTGCTCTCTCCTCTCTCACATCCCCCCTGCTCTCCCTCCCTTCTCCTGCTCTCTCCTCTGCTCTATCCTATATTTCTATATTTTCTATATTTCTCTATCAATTGTTCAATGTGTTATCATTACTAGTAAAATATAATAAAGTAATGCTATTTTCTGATGATTTGCTAAACTATGACTTGCTATCTGCTAGCATTGTTTGCTAGGTTTCTTAACAACTTTCTTATTCGTGTACTTTCCGCAGACTAGATGCCTTGCGGCACATTGCTGCCTCTAACGGGCGGAAGTATTACTGTTCTCATTATCCGAAGTATATCGCCTATTTTCCTCGAAATGGGGCTATCATTTAGAAAACGGAGGACATGAGAGCATGAAAAAGACTTGAAATTGTTTTTTCAGACCATAAACTCATTTGGAAAGTGTTTAGTTAAGAGATAGACCGAGAGAGAAGTTGGCTCGTTTCCCATAGAGTTGAATGGATGTTCCTGGGGAGTGCTACACAAACTGCGCCCCCCCCACTGGCCATTTGAAAGAATGCAATTTCTGCATAGGCTTCAAAAAGAGGGAGGCTGAATTGGGCATTGATTTTTAGACAAGCTGAACTCCACAGTTCCATTGGCTGCTGAAAGATCAAGTCCTCCCTCTTCAAGTAATTCTTCCACTGGCCTCACGTCCACTTCAGGTAGATACTGTCTTTTCCAGCTAGAACTCACGATCGACACTTGTGAGCCTGTGTGTCCCTGTCCCACAGTACTGTTGTATTCACACCACCCGTGATACCTCGGACTAGACATCTCTTTCCCACCAGTCTCACTGTTTGTTGCTGCTTACCAGAGAGAGGTGGTCTAATGTGGGGCAGATCCATTGGGCCTGTTTGTTCTTTAGCAGTGTTGGGCAAGTTACTTTCAAAATGTAATATACTACATATTACTAGTTACTTTCATTTGAAAGTAATACGTTACTTTACAATATTACTTTCTGTGTAGAGTAACTCGTTACTTATTACACTACTTTTGCATTACTTTCACCAAAATAACAGCAGCAGCAGAATGACATTGCCGCCCCGGAACCATCCCGAAAAATAATTTCAACCGCCTTGAAGTCAGTGTCAACAATCCAAAATTCTAAATGTTTTTCTTTTCCTTTGTTATTGTCATCTGTAGTGGTTATTTGCATAAAAACACACAGTTTGATTAGGAAATGATTGTATCTTTTTGAAATATGTGCTTTGATTTAATCAAATGTAACTCAATTTGTAACTTGAGTTACTTGACAAAGTAACTTGTATAATATTACTGAAATCCTATAAGTAATAAGTTATATTACTGAGTTACTGCTACAAGTAATATATTACATGTAATATGTTACTTTTGTAATGAGTTACCCCCAACACTGTTCTTTAGTAGGGGAGCGGATTTCTATTTTGTTTGTTGTGGCTGCGGTCATTGTCCTCTTACGACAGCCTGCAGCCCAGTGTTCACTGCTGCCACACTTATAACAGTGGTTACACCTCCCTTCAGGATTTGACAACTCACATTGCCGGCATCGTTTGATGGTTGCACCAGGCCTTGGCTCGTATTTTCTGTTGGGCTGGTGGGGCACTCCCATTGGTGATGGTGATGGTGGCTTTTGAGGTTTGGGTTAGGCTTGCTATATGAGTGGTAAGGCTCTGGATTGCCTCCCACATCACTGTTGTTGTCCTTATCAATTCTTTCACATTTTTCCATCAGTGTGTCACGTTTTGTTGTTTCTTTCCGTTTTGTTCCACTGTGTTTTGTATGAGCGGAGCCGTTTTGCTCGACCGCCACATGTTCGTCACTTACAGCTGCTATCTAGTATGCTGCTATCTAGGCTGTAGACAGCGTTCATTTTCTCCAGCGGGAACCTCATCCTCCATCAGTGGATCTTATAAGTATCGTTTTAGGTCTGCACGGATGGTGTCGTCATGGAGACCAGTCATCTGTCTGGAGGAACTGATTTTAAATCAGCTCTGGGCTATATTTCAGTCCTGTCTTTGCCCTTTCTGAGGCAAAAATAACTTGTTGTCTCAGGTCCATCGCTCGCACTAGGAAATTGAACGGGCGTTTCCTTTGGTTCCTGAGCAGCGCGCGTCAGTGCAGCACAGTGTACAGCTCTGTAGCATCTTTCTCGATATAATGAGTCCTCAATATCTGTCTCAAAGCTGATCATTTGAGATCAATTCTGCTTTCCAGGTAACTTCTTAGTTTTATTCCTGGGGCGATAGCTCGAATAACGGCTTCCACCACTTCACTTTCATCCTATGCCCTGTTTAAAGCCTTCTGGATTTGTCTCTCTAGGCTGGCGTAGCTTAGTTTATCTTTTGGATTTGTTTCTCCTATTTGTCCTATAATTTTTAAGTCTCTTTTGTACAGTGGGTGGCGTTTTTCCTCGGATTTTGGCACAAGGGATAGTAACATCTTGTCCTGTGTATGAATTAATAATCTGTCTCACCCCCCCTACTCACGAGATGGCCTCCACCATGGCCAGGCCCATCCTGATGGAGCAGGCAGCGTGGTCCTCTCTGTAGTCCGGCAGCCCACAGATACAGTAGTAGCAGTCCCCTAGGATCTTGATCCTCAGCTGGTGATATTTCTAACAAGACAGAAAACGTTTTTAGGTTTTAAGTTTTTAGCTTTTGCTGCTGCTATCAAGTCAAGTCAAGCATATTTGTGGGCGTCCGTCTGGGTAGTTGTAGCGGTAGATTCCCTGCCTACTGTACCAACACGAGGGTCACAGGTTCGCACCGCCGTGTTACCTCCGGCTTGGTCGGGCATCCATACAGGCACGATTGGCTGTGTCTGCGGGTGGGAAGCCAGATTAAGGGCCTGTGTCCTGGTTGCTTTACTAATTTTAGAGCAAATGAAACGAAACACACACATACAGTATTCCCTTGAAGTAATCTATTTTTAAAGACAGTAACTGTACTCAGAATATCACCAATTTAAACTGTAACTGTAATGGAATACAGTTACAACCTGCTAGGTGATGTGTGATTGGCTGTGAGACGTACCGTGGCCAGCTTGTTAGGTGGTGTGTGATTGGCTATGAGACATACCGCAGCCAGCTTGTTAGGTGATGTGTGATTGGCTGTGAGATGTACCGCGGCCAGCTTGTTACTGTAGTGTAGGTGGTCTGTGATTGGCTGTGAGACGTACCGCGGCCAGCTTGTTAGGTGGTGTGTGATTGGCTGTGAGACCTACCGCGACCATCTTGTTAGGTGGTGTGTGATTGGCTGTGAGACCTACCGCGGCCAGCTTGTTAGGTGATGCGTGATTAGCTGTGAGACCTACCGCGGCCAGCTTGTCGAAGCGAGCGAACAGCTCGTTGAGCAGCTTGACCAGCTCCTGAGCACTGCATGAGGAGGACAGCTGGGTGAAGCCCACAATGTCTGCAAACAAAATACTGTAGGACAGACAGACAGAGAGAGAGAGACAGACAGAGAGAGAGAGACAGAGATGGGACAACACCACACCAATGACATTACATTTATGAGCTTCTGTTTTCCATGTCTGTTTTGTATAAAGTCAAGGAAGAAGCCTTCTTCAACTGGCTGCTGTCTTGCTGCACAGTTAGTCAGCGTTTTTTGTCTGTGGAAAGAGCTGCCTGGAGCCTTTTTGTGAGCAGAGAAAGCGGATGATAACGCCACCTGCTGCTAGCTCACTAACCAGCTGGTTAGCATTAACATCACCTGCTGCTAGCTCACTAACCAGCTGGTTAGCATTAACATCACCTGCTGCTAGCTCACTAACCAGCTGGTTAGCATTAACATCACCTGCTGCTAGCTCACTAACCAGCTGGTTAGCATTAACATCACCTGCTGCTAGCTCACTAACCAGCTGGTTAGCATTAACAGCACCTGCTGTTAGCTCACTAACCAGCTGGTTAGCATTAACATCACCTGCTGCTAGCTCACTAACCAGCTGGTTAGCATTAACATCACCTGCTGTTAGCTCACTAACCAGCTGGTTAGCATTAACATCACCTGCTGCTAGCTCACTAACCAGCTGGTTAGCATTAACATCACCTGCTGCTAGCTCACTAACCAGCTGGTTAGCATTAAACATCACCTGCTGCTAGCTCACTAAGCTCTTCTAGCAGACAATATACAGTGTTGTGGAACAGGCAAAGGCTTACCAGATATTTACAATACATGTCTGGTTTCCATACCGGACATGCCTTTATTATGATCACTGTTACAGTAATGTCAATTCAAGAATTATGTCCTATTTCTCCACCAGCACTTTGACTTCCTACATATTGTTGTTCTAATGGACGGTATGGGAAACGGGCCAGCGTCTCCGTCATCATAATTCAGTTCATGATTGGCCCCAACCCTGATTCAGATTTAAAAAAACAACTTAAAGGAACACTCTGCCCATTTTCAACCAGCTTTGTATCATTAGAACATCAGTAGTATATCAGAAAACTGTCAACTGTTTTGAAGTCTGTCATTTAATTTGACAGTTGTGTGGACCAGTGACATCACTGGTCCACACTAACTCAAATTAATAACTCATTAACTCAAAGCAACTCTCAATAACTGTCAAACTATTCATCATTCATCTAGTTTGACAGTTATTGAGAGTTGCTTTGAGTTAATGAGTTATTCATTTGAGTTAGTGTGGACCAGTGATGTCACTGGTCCACACTTTAACACTCAATAACTGTCAAATGAAATGACAGACTTCAAAACAGTTTACAGTTTTCTGATATACTACTGATGTTCTAATGATACAAAGCTGGTTGAAAATGGGCAGAGTGTTCCTTTAAGGCAGGCATTCTTCATTCTCTAATTGGGATCATTCTCAGTGGATTACATTGTGGAACTCACTTTGAGAACAACTGCTCTGTTAAAGACCCCCTGAAGTAAAAAATATGCTTTTCTTTAATTTACGAGGCAGAAGGAGGGGAAGTCCTTTTAAGGATTTTAACAAGATAATTTAACGTTTTTTATGGGAAAAACCATCAGGAGACCAATTATTATTCAAAGTAGAGTATTTTATATACATCTTAAAACGTGACTTTAGGGGGTCTTTAAACTTACGTGAAAGGATGAAATTGTGGTTCCGTGAAAGGTACAGTGGCAAAATGAAGAGAAGGTAGCAAGTCACCTGACGTGTTCGTGCCGGTACATGTACATGGTGTTGAACTGCTGCATCTCCTTCTGTGTCTGACTGGCCTCCTTCTTCATGTCCTGCAACATCTCATCCGCTATGTGCTTTGGAAGGATGGACAGCAGGAGGCGCTCCTGCGGAGGAGAGGGGATATTAATACATCAAGATGGCCAATATAGTTGCTCACCGTCTTCATTACTCAAAGTATAAATTACACAAGATCTTCCCTTCTGTCTCACCACTGTGTGACAGGTGTCAGGTGTCAGAGGGCACACTATGTCATGCCTTTTGGTTCTGCCCCTCACTAACGGCATTCTGGACCAAAATATTTGACTGGTACTCTAAGGCCTACAAAGTAACCCTGCAGCCGGAGGCAGAACTCCTCTCCGGCTGCTCTGAGTCCTCTCTGAACTTCCCTACAGCTGTGCAGCAATCTCTGACGCTGGGGACAACTGTTGCTAAAAGACTGATTTTAAAGGAATGGAAGTCCTCCTCTTCGCCTTCTTTTCAGGTGTGGCCGATGGACATGATCTCTGTTATACAGATGGAGAGGCTGATGTTCCTGAGAGCCAACTCGCTTAGAAAGAAAAAGACGGTAGTTTGTGGATATTACTGGGGTTTTGAGCCAATCTAAAAAGGGCTTTACAGTGGATGTGTGATGGAAATGTTTGGCAGTCTTTCCAGATAGCACTGTTTACAGCCTCGTCAGTCAACACACACACACACACACACACACACACACACACACACACACACACGATTTGCATACACATTAACATACACCTACACACGTGGCGTGGCGAGTTTCAATATTCTTATCAAAACCTGACAGAGAGAAGAGAGAGAGAGAGAAAGAGAGAAAGAGAGAAAAAGAGAGAGAGAGAGAGGGAGAGAGGGAGAGAGAAAGAGAGAAAAAGAGAGAGAGAGAGAGAGAAAGAGAGAGAGAGAGAGAGAGAGAAAGAGAGCGAGAGGGAGGGAGAGAGGAGAAAAATACGCGAGCTCGAGTCGGCTCTGCGATAACAGCTGACACCGTCTCAGGGGGATGGTTGCCGTGGTAACCGGCAGCGACCGGATGCTCCTTGATTGGCTGGCAGCCCTCGTCTCCCAGCAGCCCCTGCTTCAACATCAGTATTCTCAGTCTGACTCTCCTGCTCTTATCAGTACTGTAGGGCCATATGAAATCCCTTCTCGTTTTTTCAAATTCCAGTTTTTCCATTTTGATTTGAATTTAAAGGGACAGCTCAGCCTAAAATCCAAAACATCTAGAGATTTCTGTCTTCTCTCAATACATTGGAACTGGATGGCACTCGAAAAGGCCGAAAGGGCTTTTCTGTGTGGAGTTTGCATGTTCTCCCCGTGCTCCCCAGGGGGTTCCTCCATACAATAACCCCCCACTAAAAACATGCAGAAGATCGTCATCCGACCAGTGACGACAACATCCGAAGTTGGTCCACGGGCGCTGGAAAGAAAAAGCGACCACTGCCCCTGGCCTGCCCCCCGGAGGAAAGGACAAGCCTGGATGGGTCAAATGCAGAGGACAAATTTCACCGGCCACCGTCAGCATGAGTGTGTGTTGTGGCCGCATGCATGTGTTGTAGTGTGTTCGTGTGACAATAAAAGACGGGCTTGTCCGTCACTAACTGTGTTTTTAACTGTGAGTTACACCGGGGGGGCGGGTGGCGTGACGGCGTCTCACCTGTTGCTGGCTCTGCTCCTCCAGGTTCAGTTTGACCTCCAGGGACTGCCTGGCCTCCAGGAAAGCCTTGCGATGCTTGCGGTCGGCCATGTAGTAGGACATGACCCCCACAGTGATGGCACACACGTAGATCACAATGTTGGCCAGAAGCTGGACGACAAGAGATGATGCAACAGTTTAGCCCCATGGCACACCGATCAAACAGTATCCAACAACTGAATCTGACCAAACATCTCCAAACAAGGACAGACAGCCATGACCAGTGTTGGGCAAGTTACTTTCAAAATGTAATATACTACGTATTACTAGTTACTTTAATTTGAAAGTAATACGTTACTTTACAATATTACTGTCTGTGTAGATTAACTCATTACTTATTACACTACTTTTGCATTACTTTGACCAAAACAACAGCAGCAGCAGAATGACATCCCCGCCCCGGAACCGTCCCGAAAAATAATGTCAACCGCCTTGAAGTCAGTGTAAGCAATCCAAAATTCTAAATGTTATTCTTTTCCTTTGTTATTGTCATCTATAGTGGTTATTTGCATAAAAACACACAGTTTGATTAGGAAATGATTGTATCTTTTTTCAATATGTGCTTTGATTTAATCAAATGTAACTCAATTTGTAACTTGAGTTACTTGAGAAAGTAACTGGTATAATATTACTAAAATCCTATAAGTAATAAGTTATATTACTGAGTTACTGCTAAAAGTAATATATTATGTATATTACATATGTAATATGTTACTTTTGTAATGAGTTACCCCCAACACTGGCCATGACACACCAAACAAACATCTGTGTTTGTCCGTGTTTGTTGTAGAATGTTTGACTGGTGTGCCATATGGCCATACACACAAACACACATAGAATACCGCAGGGATGTTTGAGTTTACGTATTTTCCTTTTGATGAAGTCTATTAGACTGTTATGTTTACTGTTTTTTTCACTTCATGTATTGTTTTACTGTTATTGTTTAAACCAGAATATGAGTGGGTTAATTTAAGCATAAGTATCAGTAAGTGGCCTGGGATTCTCAAAGCCTGTGTTGAGGTTCAGACAAACAAAAATGCACTCTTGAAGCTAAATAAATCCAAAACCGATGAGTTAATTATTTAAATTTCTACTTCAATGTAGCCTTTTAGTCATAAAGATTATTGAAAGATATTCCATATTCCAGACTGAAATGCTATAACAGAAGTGGAGTATTGGCCAGAATGACATGAACATTTGGACACTTATTCAGCGGGTATCTTGCATGTTGCGTTCAGGTGCACTGTAAAAAAAAAAAAAAAAATGCAATTCCATCGCGGCCCACCACACAGATGGCGTATTTTGCCCATGTGTGTTCTATGCTGTTGATGTTATATGTTGTCCCATGTGTTGTGCCCGTTTTCTTGTACATTGCCAACAATGATGATTCTTACCGAAAACTAATTTTCCCACAGGCACAATAAAGTACCTACTACTACTACTACTACTACTACTATTTAGGAGGAACTGGCTAGTGTCAAATAATGAGACGTTGTGTGCGTTTACTTCATTTATTTGAACTGCGAACGAGAGCCGAAACTGGCTCCATGCTTCCTCCGAGACATGGGCAGTTAGCCAGCCGCTTCTTTTCACCTGACAGGGGAAGCTTCACCGGTAGGACATAGCAGGTTGTGGGAGGTTCACACTATTCCAATCAGTTCCCCTCCCTCCGAACAGGCGCCCTTAACGACCAGAGGAGGCACCACTTCAGCGACCAGGATATTGCATGTTTTGGTGAAGGGGGTTCCTATATGAAGGAAACCCCCGGGAGACACGGGAAGAACATGCAAACTCCACACAGAAAGGCCCTTTTGACGACCCCACCCGGGCAGTGGGCACTCGAGGACATGCGGACGGGCACGTACTCCTTCAGCGCTCACAGCGTCCCAGGTGGGAATCGAACCCACTACCTTCTAGCTGTGAGGCGACAGCTCTACCACTGAGCCACCGTGCCCCCCGCCCCTGAACTTTTTACGTTTGCTGGTTCAATCTTTCCGCAGTGTATTCCGTGGTGGCTCAGTGGTTAGCACTGTTGCCTCACAGCAGGAAGGTCCTGGGATCGCACCCCAGTCCGTCCCAGGGCCTTTCTGTGTGGAGTTTGCATGTTCTCCCCGTGTTCGTGTGGGTTTTCTCCGGGTGCTCCGGTTTCCTCCCACGATCAAAAGACATGTATGTTAGGGTTAATACTCCTGTCAGTGCGCCTGACCAAGGCAAAAGAACTGGAGTTGGTCCCCGGGCGCTGCACTGCGGCTGCCCACTGCTCCTAGTTCTAGGAAGGTTCCTAGTAGAGGATGGGTCAAATGCAGAGGATGAATTTCCCATGGGGATAAATAAAGCATAACTTAACTTAATATACAGTCAACGGTCTAGTTCTGTAAATATGGCACTTTACATTTGAATAATTTTTGACTCGTCAAAAGTAACCATGTAGATTCCCACTATGAGGTCAGTTGATCAAAATGACGCCTGTATGGGAATCTGATTTTTGTTGTCCGAAACGGGACCATCTCAGCTGCTACCAGGCCGACTGCAAGCTGGTCAGCTGGGCAACGTAAAGTTGTCATACGGGGAAATTATCCGATGAACTGATCTTTGCAGCTCTTTGGTGATTAGCTAATGTTTGCGTGGCATTTTGATTAACGTTGTGATTTAATTCCGACAGGTGGCGTGGTAACCTTGGGACTGGGGCGGCCACCCACATTCCTTTCCCCGTGTTCCGTCACGTCCGCCCAGATCCCAAGACGCCACTCCTTCTTCCAGCCCGCCTGTTAGTGCAGCAGATAACTGAAAGAATCGTTCAAATTGTGAAAGAAGCGTAAAATTTGGCACAAATACTCTTAAAGGTCCACTCTTTTGAAAAAGTGGTCTGGCCACGCAAAAATTCAAGGTGGCGCCCATTTTTCAAGATGGCCGCCACCTAGCTCCTTAAATTACGTTTTCCCATAGAAATTGATTGGGTTTTCAGATTAAGGAGGTTTTTGGTGTTGTCTCTCATGTGTTAGACCATGCAGAAGCCATGCCAACCTGGAATTCCACCATGGTGACCATTTTCCAAGATGGCTGCCATCTGGATTGTAAATCGAAAACATTCTCATATAATTTGATTGGGTTGTCCAATTTACGAGGATTCTGTGTTATTTTATGTTTTAGATTATGCAGAAACCAATTCTGCAATCAAAAATGATAACATATCATGAGAACAGGGTAGGTGATTGGCTCTAGCTGCCATTTCCACCAGTTGTCCGCAGTGGTCATAGACCATTTTTTCTAAAAAGGCTCCATGGCTAGGAGAGGTTTTTTGACTGTGTTTGGTCTGACCTCTCGCCCTCGACCTGTCCGGTTAGTAAAACCTGCCAGGAGTCGCCTCCCACCGGCATAGCACTCAGGGTTCAGTGAGGTACACAAGCTCCCTTACCACGACAAGGTTAACAGTCACAAGGGAGTTTTTTTTTGTTATGTATTTGTTTTTTTGTGGTTTTTTTGTGTTTTTTGTTTTTTGTTTCCCCCCATAAATACTAAACACTATTACATTTAACAAATAAATACAAAGGGATGGGGAAATGAAAAACATGACTAGTAGCATAACTATGGTGCTGAACGGATAGCACTCCAGAAATAATAATTGAACAACTAGCCTAGTAGCCTACTACTGAATGTGGCTATATCTGGAGGCAACAGCATCACTGCAGCCACTGAATAATTACAAACAGAAAATATTAATCTTAGAGTAAAAGGCACAGGTGCTAACATCACAAAGTAACTTATCAACTGAAAATTCTCTCACTAGTAAATACCGTAAAAAGATTCAAAACAACTACACAGAAAATGTGCTTCACTGTTCAATATAGGCTATGGAGTTCCTACTCACATTTGCAACTGCACAGTGCTGTGCAATTGAAACCTAATCTAAAGCATTTGCACCTTCCACGGCACCCTGATTTGCAGCCACACTTGGTGAGTTGTTGACAACTCTCTGCAAGTGGTGAATTGGCTGTCCAGTAGACCCGCCATTCTTCACCATCCTTCTCCCATCCCCAGTCAGCAGGACTCTCTGCTTCTGGCTGACACTGGGTTGACTGACCCCATATGCAGCCTGCCTGTTCTTAGAAAAAAAATCGGAATCGGCAAAAATCGGTATCGGCAAGTCAGACTATTCAAAAATCGGAAATCGGAATCGGCCAACAAAATCGCAATCGGTGCATCCCTAATTTCTACTATCCTTAGAAAGTGATACCGCACATTCAGGTATGGGATACAACTAGGTTCGGGTGACCTACACCTAGCCCGATCATTCATCCAGTGTCATTTAAATCCTGTGTGATGTGTACACCTTCCGGGTAAATATACATGATTGAGTCATGTATAGCCCCGCTTACCCTTGGCTCGGCTCTCCCGCACTGGCACACCCTGTCAATTCAGGCGCGGCTATCTAACTACATCTACTAACTATTATTACTAGCTAATTGATTGGGGGCTGTTACAGCATTTGGGATACTAAATTAAGCTATACTATCACTATTAGTCGACAACTACAGTATTAGTAAAACTAGATCAGCTGACACTGAACCCCATGCTGAGTTTCACAGCAGTGATGTCACCAGTGTGCCCTGGTTGTGCACTGACATTCACTCTATTAAATTGTGTTTCTATGTTTTATAGATCACGAGATATCATCGCAACGAGTTTAACAGCGGCCATCTTGCATGCCATATTTGCTATAACATTAAACATTAAAGTAATGAAATGTGAGACTTATAAACATAGTTTAGACCAAAATGAATTGATTATATGATAATTACATGCCGTGATGCCGATATAGGACTTATTGGTACAACACCTAGAAGCCATCTTGAAAAATGGCGGCCATTTTGAATTTTTGCGTGGCCAGACCACTTTTTCAAAAGAGTGGACCTTTAAGAGTATTTGTGCCAAATGTCATGCTTCTTTCACAATTTGAACGATTCTTTTGATATATGCAATTATCTGCTGCACTATGTGCAACGACGCAGCAAGGCTGGGTAGTGATTTATTTTTTTCGGAAAATGCTTCAAAAACCATAAAAGTGGTCCTCATTTGTGAAGACTATCTCACTGAATATGAAGTTTGCTGTTTCATAAACTTTTTTTTAACCACAGACCTTTCAAGCATTTAACCCAAATCCCCATACTAAAATCCCATTGACTTTGAGATGAGGGAACCAGGAAGTACGCTGACTTCTGGGTTAACCTACAAAAATACATCATCCCTGCATCACTTCCACCTCATCTACCTGCAACTCCACTAGCCCCCCCCCCCCCCCCCACGGCTCACCTGTCTGCTCAGTGCTGCCCCCTGGATGTCCTCCTGCTGTTGCTGGGCAATGGTTACACCCAGGACCAGCGTGTGCACCCCACAGGACACAGCCGTGATCAGCACGATGGGTGTCAACCTGAGGAGGGATGTTAACGATTAATCCACAATCCATTAATCGCTGTTAAGAATTTGATTGATCAAACATAGTATATTATTAGCCGAGTGGTATATTAACCCAACATAGTACATTAACCCTGCCTGAAATAAAAACAACAACAAATAAACAAAACAAAACAAAAACACCACACACAATTTGAAGCTACCAAAGAGAATTAGGGCCACACGTGAAACAATTATTTGAGTTCTGACTCTGAATGAAGTCAGAATTATGAGTTTGACGTCAGAATTTTTAGGAAAAAAGTCAGAATTCTGAGATTAAAGTCAGAATTATGAGGAAAAAAGTTAGTATACTGTTACATACTGTTACAAGTGACATCTCTGATGATATTAATACCAATGTACCGAAATTTGATCGTCTCGGGGTCCCTAGTAGATTTTTGTGATGTCAAAGTGGGAACCCCTGTAAACCGATTACGGTAATCGACAATGTAGGCTAGGTGCTATTTTCTAATTTTTTGCTGAAATGATTTGACACAAGGAGGAAATCTAACTTTCACCGCTTATACAGAGGAAGAAGAAAGCCAAGCAAGCAGGCAAAAGGTCCAGTGTGGGAGAATTACAGCCAAAAAGACCACAGCATTCATTGTCCCAAAGTTCAGGCTTATTGGGTCAAGGTTTTCAAATCATTATCTGAAATACTACAAATCCAGTTAGAATCAGGCCCATTTATTGTTATTCTAGGAGTGTCTGATGATACCATGAAATTGACCAATGCCCAGCAATGCTTCCTATCCTATAGTCTCATCACTGCAAGGAGGTTGCTTCTCATGCACTGGGAAAAAAAGGAAGCCCCTCCCACAAAGATGTGGCTTAACGACCTTACGAACACACTCCACTTAGAAAGAATAAGGTACACTCTTATGGACAAACTTCCATATTTTGATAAGGTGTGGTCGCCTCTAATTCAGTATCTTGCAATTGCAAAATAAAATTGGCACTTTTCTCTCAATATCAACAAAATGAATCTAGCATAGCTAGCGTGAAAAATGCAAGCCAAATGGGATCATGAGGAAAGGATCTAGCCCAGGGGTGGTCAAACTGTTTTGGTTGTGGGCCGCATACAGTATAAGGAGTTGCGGGCCAAACAATATTAAGCGCGGCAGTTTTCACGACTTTATGGAGCATCATCTCAAAGCTCACAACAAGGGATTTCGTTCTCAGATGTAGGCTACAGGTAACACAAGGCTAATATTCTTACCTTTGCCCTTCAGTTTAAAGTAAAGCAAATGTTCTCATGTTGTGAAGTAGGCTATAAGTCCGTTCTGAAAGCGAGTCGGATGCCCGCCCGCGTGTCAACCAGTTGCAGTCCCTCGTCATCGTTGTCAATATAGACCCGCTTCAGAAAATATAGGCTATAAAGTTTGACTGACTGCACGTCTCACCTCTGGCTTGTTGCAGGTAGGCAACTTCTTAATTTAGATTATCTTTCAAGTTATTTAATTTCACGTTCTTGGATGCAAAGAGACATTTAATGTAGGCCCGCCAGTGTCTTTCTTTAGGCTTAATTAAACGGGAATATATGACAAACTCGATCAGTTCACAAAGTTTGTGACGAGTTCATTCACTATAATAAAATACATTTGTTGGACGATTGGATAATAGCTTTTGTTTTTTGTGTTTTATTGTTTAATCTTAATGGGTCTGCAAACCCGAACCAAATTAATTAATCTAATAAAGAGCTCCCTTTGCACTCAAGCGCAGACCGCAGTGAATAGATAATTATTTTGAAATAAAAAAATTATTTAAAATTAAGATTTCGTTTGTTAAAAATGATACAATAATATGTTATGTATTTAATAAATGATTAGGCTACATCTATCTTTTTTCAATAGGCTACATTTTGAGTGGGCCGGTAAATATTCTATAAGGCCGGAATTCTGCATGATTGATTGATTGATTTTCTTTATTTAAGTGTCATGCTTCGAATGAAGCCCAGCCCACATGGGCTTACAGGACACTTTTACTGTTCATCATTTAAACAAACAATGATCAAAACAGAAAACCAACAGAAAACACCCAAAATAAAGTAAAGCTGTACAGCATGAAAACCACCACCTGAACCTACTTAAAGAGCTGTGCTTGCCTTCTATTCCAGGCCCTAGAGATAAAGTTAGCAGTCTTAAATACCTCAGTCTTAAACAACCACTCCAACTTCTGGCCATCATCTGCCCAGAAGAGCTCAGGTCTTTGCTTTTGCATTTCGTCAAATAAGGAAATCCTCAAATCATCATATAAAGTACAATAAAACATGAAATGAAACTCATTTTCAACATCCTTTAGATCACAGACATTGCATATCCTGTTCTCTTCTGGTATAGCTGTAAATGTTCTGCAATGTTGCCGGCTCCATTGGCCGGCCAGAAAAAATCCTAGCGGAATCCCTGATATATATATAAATATATATATTTATATATATACAGTATATATAAATTGATAAATCGATTAATTGATTGCTAACATGACCAGTTAATGATTAAGAACCTTCCAAATAAAAGCCCAGAACCTTCCAAATAAAAGCCAAGAACGTTCCAAGTAAAAGCACAGAACCTTCAAAATAAAAGCACAGGACCTTCAACCGCCCAAAACCTTCAAAAGAAAAGCCCAAAACTTTCCCAAGAAAAGCCCAGAACCCTCAAAATAAACCCACAGAACCTTCAAAATAAAAGGCCAGAACCTTCAAAATAAACGCCCAAAACATACACAGACCTTTGAAATAAAAGCCCAAAACACACACAGACCTTAAACACAAAACACAACAACAACAACAACAGCAACAACAACAACACACAAAGCATAGCGGCCTGATAATCTAGTTGATTTAAAATGTGCATCCCTACCTCAGAGGCAGAGTCAGGAAGAAGGAGAAGCTAAAGAAGGCCTGCCAGCCCACCGTGTCGCTGGCCTGGTGGAAGCGGGCGTAGTTCAGCCCCAGGTAGCAGAAGATGTGAACGGCTATGAGCAGCCACAGGGCGTAGGGCACCAGGCGCCGCGACACGCGCTCGGGCAGCAGCCCCAGGCGGCAGAGCACCAGGAGGAGCACGTCGGCCGCCAGCCCCGCCGACGCCGCCACCACGGAGGCCAGCTTGTCCCCGGTGTAGACCACCGCGCACATGACGATGACGTAGGTGTCGAACAGGGCCGCGAACACCACGAGCACCAGCAGGGTCTCGTGCCTCTGCCTCCTGAAGTAGGTCTGGTACAGGTTCTCCAGGGACTCTGGCGCAAAGGCCAGGCGCATGAAGCGGGGCAGGCAGAGGCAGCAGCCCGAGCTTCGCACCGTCACCTCGTGGGTCCGCCCCACCGCCTGGCCCGGGTCGGACGGCAGGGTCACCGAACAGTCCGCCGAGTACTCCGCAGAGTACTCGGGCTCCGAAAAGGCCCGGTTCCGGGGCATGGTGAACGCGGTGATGTTTCGGGTCAGCTTTCCTGGTCTTTTTCCTTTTTTATTTGAGAAACTGGAAATGAGGGCTGCAACTAGCGATTATTTTCATTATCGATTCATCAGTTCATCGTTTTCTCGATTAGTTGTTTGGTCTATAAAATGTCAGAAAATGTGGAAAAATGTCGACCCGTGTTTCCCGAAGCCCACGATGACGTCCTCAAATGTCTTGTTTTGCCCACAATCCAAAGCTAATCAGGTTATTGTCATAGAGGAGAAAAAAAAACAGAAAATACTCACATTGAAGAAGCTGGAATCAGAGAATTTTGAATTTTTTCCTTAAAAAAATTACTCAAAGCGATTAATCGATTATCAAAATAGTTGTCTATTAATTTTTTGTCGCTCAATTAATGGACTAATGGATTAACCATTGCGGCACTACTAGCCTGGGTACCGCACTACTAGAAATATGTTGTCCTACAGGAGTAGATAAGATACTATGGGAACTTCGTACAGGAGCAGATCAGAAACAGTGGGAACTTCCTTCTTTGTCCTGAGATTCCACATATGTGGTGTAGTAGTGTCTTGATTGTCATGCCCTGCACTGGAAACATGTCTTCTTACATTGTTGTGTCCATATAGTCGCTCGAACGACCGCTGTCATTTGACTCAGTTTGTAGTGTCATATGTACAGATCGAGTACATCTATTCTTCAATAACACAGTGCCGATTCAGAAAATGTGCAGTTCTTGTTTCCTCTTTCGACTGCTTTATGAACGCATCACCACCAGCTCTGTTCCTACTCAGTACTCCATATGTGCGTCTCATGGCAGCGTCGATGGTGAACTCATTAAGGACAGCAGCAACATATCGACAAAGCCTATGCTTGTATGACGTTCGCTCTGTCCGTCCCGATTTCTCTGGGTTGGACGACTTTGTTCATTTTGCGCTTCCATAGTCACGCCTCACATGGCCTAAAGAAAAAGAGACACAATAAGGAGGAAATGTCAGCATGGGTTTAGCTCTTCCAGCAAAACAGAATGAGCCACACACAGGTGCATTTGCTTTTCAGGGTAGGCCAAAGTATGACTGTAATCTAAACTAGACTGACTTGTTTGATGCATCTGTCCTCTAATTGGCTTATGAGAGCAGTTAGGCTCACTCACTGTATCACTGTGAGTGGTACGTGTTGCTCTCTTGTATGGAGATGTCAAGCCAAACTTTATAAAAAAAAACGATGTTGATGTTATCTTGCTTATAGGACGAATCAGCGTGATGTCACTTGTTGCCACCCAGAAATGCAGAAACCCCGCGCAGTTAATAGTATGAGTCGTGCCAAACAAACGTTAATATCTCAAAAACTATACATCACATCGATTATATTTTGACATTCTGAGTGAGAGCATAAGTAGCTCAAGAGTTTGATGTATAATATATGCATGTCGTGTTAAAGTTGTGTGAACTGTCGCAGTTTTTAAAATGTAAACAGAGTTCTTGAGGACCAACTCACCTGGGAGATTTCAAACTATTTGGGACCCGTTTCTGGCCTACCTTGACGAGGTTAGGGGTGATGGGTGACTCGCCCGGCCGGTCTTTCTCCCTCGTGTGGGATCCCACTCATTTATATATGTATATATATATTTACAAGCATAATTTAAAGGCTGTATGTAACTGGTGGCACTAGTGTATGTATGTTTTTTCTTTCTTTTCTTTTCTTTTACTGTATCTGAGTTTGTTTGTTTGTTTTTGGTTTTCTGTGTTCTAATTTTTTTTAATTGCTAATATATATATATATATGTGTGTGTGTGTAAACAGAGTTAGCCAGCTAGAGTCAGACACTCACGCCTTGCGCCACTTGGGCTCCATAGGGTTCCATTGCCGTTGCCACCCAGTGACGCGGTTTGTTTACCAAAATGCTGCTTGGCTGATCCCTTGTATAAGCAAAGCTACCTGGTAGATGTGTGAGTGAGCCCATTCTCAAATTTGACATGTAGGCTAATTCAAATAAGCGCTGCTTGTAATGTTATATGGATGCCGAATTGAAATGTGACTTTTATCTATTTATGAAAGCCATCATTCATAGACACGTTGGATAAGGCATGTAGTAGTTAGCCGATAAGCAAAGCCGAATTAAACTGTCAGTTTTTCTGAATGGAGCTTGGCGTGACGTTCTCTGCCCACAGAGAATGGGGCGTGCTGGGGCGTAATATAGGCCTGCCTACACGTTGCGGTCCACAAGCTAGGGGAATACACAAGTTTTAAAAACAAATGTCAAAAAATTGCCGATGTGTTTAAGACTTTCAATATAATGACCATCTCAAACCTGCAAACAGGTTATTCTACATAGAGCGCATTCTCAGGTGATACAGACCAAGGCTAAAAAGACACATGTATTAGCTAATCAAAAATCTGTCCCCGGTATTTCATCTGTAAGATTTCTTACCACTCTCACACACAATTGGTTGGATGTGTGATATTTAGCTTGCATCTTCATTTTCCCCGATAACGAGATCCGATAACGTTATAATTATGTTGGAAGCTGAGCGACCTGTCCCCACCGCACCAGATGCTGTGGAAACGATCTGCATATTCAATATTGTTGCATCCGCTCACCGTCTGTGTGTGAAGCCAGTTGGTTTCCGTCTCCTTCGGGTGCTATTCCCTTTACAAAGATGTGGGTGTCATTAGCCCGCCTCAAAAACAAAACAGCGTACATGTTTAGCTGTTAACGTTACAAATAAAACATAGTCTCAGTCGTGTGTCTCAGTCTGACTGCTGCCTGCCCGTCTGCTTTTTCGCTCTTGGGTGTTTTCCGCTGCAGAGTGCAGAACACCAAGATCAGCTCCGCTGTCAAGCTAGACGGAATACAAACACAGTTTCCGGTCCTTTTTCAAAATAAAAACCTATGAGTAACGTGTCTTGCCATTTCTATTTATTTATTTTTAATCGATTCCTTACTGGACCCACTTTATCGTGCTGAGATATATATCTAACTCAGCTTATAGGACTCATCATTGTATTTTATATTCTCTGATTGGTTGGCCCTTACTTGCTTTGCGCAGGATGCAGCAATTTGGCACATTTTAATGTATCAAGCCATCTTAGGCAAGTTATCCTGCTACATCTTTACATCATCATTTTTGTCATGTATCTTGATTGTTTAGACATTAGGATTTTCCTTTAATTGCTGTATTTTATATGTAGCCTACTGTGTGCGCTCAGGACTCTGTGTGCCCAGGGACTACAGATGCAAATTAGCTTTTAGCTATCTCTGGTGCCATATATTTATTGTGTACTGTCCCTGCTTCAATAAACAATAAAGATAAAGATAAAGATAAAGATGAAGATAAAGATCTGCTCCTACAGCCTCAGATCCAGCACTTGGCTTGGTTTTGAGGTGCCAAGTGTGAAGACAAGGAGTCTCTCATTTTGGCCCTTGGTCCTGGAATGACCTTGCGTCCCACTTAAACTGGATCCTCTTATTTCTTTGTCTATTTTGAAGCAAAAAACAAATCACTGAGGTCCTCGCCATTAGCTGCTCCTGTTGAAATGTGTAATTTAGAACGCTATATCTTCTGTAATGTGCTCTTGTGTTTGTAGCCCCCCCCCCTCCAGTTTTAATTGTTTTCCATGTTGTAATTAAGTATTGTCTTTGTCATGTCCTGATGAGGCGATTTTTGCTGTCTTCTTGGCCAGGTCACCATTGTAAAACAGATTTCTATCTCAATTGCTTTTTATCCAGCTAAATAAACATGAAATAAATACAATTTACACTGGTGTCCGAATTCTCAACTGTTAATTTGATTCACTATATAGACATTTTAAATTGCCCCCGGCTCCCTTCCTGTAGTGTTTGCCAGCACAATAACTGTAAGTTAGGTTCCAAACTGTCTAGCAACACAATTGTGTGAAAACGTAACGTGTTTGATCGTTCCCCCTCACTACAACACTCCATGGGGAATAAAACGTAACGTGTTTGATCGTTCCCCCTCACTACAACACTCCATGGGGAATAGTGAGTAACGTGTTTGATCGTTCCCCCTCACTACAACACTCCATGGGGAATAGTGAGTAACGTGTTTGATCGTTCCCCCTCACTACAACACTCCATGGGGAATAAAACGTAACGTGTTTGATCGTTCCCCCTCACTACAACACTCCATGGGGAATAAAACGTAACGTGTTTGATCGTTCCCCCTCACTACAACACTCCATGGGGAATAAAACGTAACGTGTTTGATCGTTCCCCCTCACTACAACACTCCATGGGGAATAAAACGTAACGTGTTTGATCGTTCCCCCTCACTACAACACTCCATGGGGAATAAAACTTAACGTGTTTGATCGTTCCCCCTCACTACAACACTCCATGGGGAATAGTGAGTAACGTGTTTGATCGTTCCCCCTCACTACAACACTCCATGGGGAATAGTGAGTAAGTGAATGAGTGATCGTTCCCCCTCACTGCAACACTCCATGGGGAATAGTGAGTAAGTGAATGTTTGATCGTTCCCCCTCACTACAACACTCCATGGGGAATAGTGAGTAAGTGAATGAGTGAACCATTCTGAAAATGGCTAATGAGTCACATGAAAGCAAAACCAAGACCTATAAGACACATTGTGTATAGTATGGTATAAGATGTATAAAACCTACTAGTGTATAATGTAGTTAATGATGAATATGAAGTGCTGTCCCTATAAAGACATTGCCAATAGACAAAATATCAAATGCCTTCTGGTTGTTTAGTGTTTCATTGTGCCTATAATTAATTTCTGAATACAGGATAATGAGAGGAAAATGAACTTACCCAATATTATAATGAAGGAATTTCCCCTCAGGGATTAAAAGTCCCTACCTACTGTACCTACTTACCTACCTTAACCCCATGTCCTCGTCCCAAATGAACCCACATTTTCTAGCTGAGATGGCCCTCTAGTGGACAAAAGGGGGAAAAGTCAGGTTGCAATCAGAGGGAGACGGAGCTTGACAGGTACATGAGAAAGTGGACTATATAGAAGTTAGTAATAAAGGTTGTCACAAGCTGTGCTGATGACCTAAATTATGAGGACATTTAAACTGAGGAATGAGAATAAATATCGGCTGTAAATCACATTTTCATGAAAAAAGTAACAATTTATTTGGATAGTCTGCCTACAGAGTCTACCTAGAATTCAGTGGCATACTGTAGGGTACAGTAGTTATGACGGGCCCCCTAGTAGGCTACATGCTAGTTATGAAGTGCACGCACATGCGCATGATTGGAATAACTGACTGTTTCAAAATATTGTAGCATTGTCAGGAACGAGGCGAGAGTCAGGATCTAGTCACCGCACTTTATTCTGTTAACACACAGTTTTCAGGGCTACTGTCAGCCGTAGCCCACGCCAAAACAACCCCACAACACACACCAAAACCACGCTAGCTCCCTCCTAGCTCTCCGCTCTCCCCAAACACAGCCGTCTCCCTCAGGCTCCACACACCAACTCTCCGAGCTGTTCCCCTCTCGCCCACAGCTCCCCTCCCCCCAGCCAATCACAGGTGAACCCCCCTCTCACCCCACCCACTGGCCACATGTCGCCTTCACAGACCCCCCGTAATTCCCCACAGACATGTCAATCCCACACACTTACAGTAGCACACAAACCCACCTCGTTACACTTCCCCCTCACATCAAAGCTTCTGGCCCACCAGAAGCACACAAGTCCCTCTCCCCCCCCCAGTGGGGTCACTCCTCCGCCGGGTGACTCTCCTCAGCCCCCCCCTGTGTCCCACAGTCATCACACGCACTGCAGTAGTTCCGCACATCCCCCTCGTACTGGTTCCAATAGAACCGTGCCCGAACACCGCGGACCGCCTCCTCAGTCCCCTGATGACCGGGTCCCGGGCCCCTGTGTGCCCACCGTAATACCAACTCCTGCAGGTAGCTGGGTACCACCGCCCGGAACCCTCTCTTCCCCTGTTCCCCCCTCCCCAACACTCCGTCTTCATCCAGATGCAGGTCGGTAAACATCTCCCACAGTTCCTTTGTGACACCGGAACACCTGTGAATCTCCTCCACAGGGGGCCGGCGTCCGGCCACCACCCACGTATACGCGGGACCGATATCCGCGTCCTCCACCTGCCTGTATTGCCACTCATCCGCGTCGACATCCATGATGGTCATGTTGTCGTCCTCCAGGTCCACATCTGAACAGAACTCCTCTTCATCTGAACAGTACTCCTCTTCCTCCGCCTCTCGCACTCGCCCGTCCTCCCGTCCCCCTCCCCCAGGGGGCGGCGTGCCCAGGACAGCAGGGAGAACACAAACGGCCGCGACCACCACCTCGGCTTCCCGTACAGCAACCGTGGGGGGCGTAGCGCAGCTCGGCTGTGCCGGTCCCTCCGGCGTTAGTAGCGACACCTGCTCACCTGGAAATATGAGCCTCGCTCTCCCGATCCTCACAACGTTCTCTTCCCCCCGGCTTTCCACACTCTCCCCAACAAGTGTCTCTTCCCTGACCTCCACTGTCTCAGTGCAGTCTCTGGCCAAATGTCCAGGCCTCTTACACGACCAGCAGAGTCTCACCTGCCAGCCGCCTGCACGTCTCTCCTCTCCCGCCGTCTTCTGCTCCCCGACAGCCTCCGGACACCCCCTGGCGAGATGCCCGAAGGCTCCGCACGACCAGCAGACACCTGGCCGTCCCCAGTATCGTTGCTCCGCGTACCCCGTCTGTCCCCCGGAACCGCTGCGGCACCACCTCGCCACGTGGCCCGGTTCTCCACAGGTCCAACACACTCTTTGCTTCTCTCCGCCCTGCGCGACTTCCCGTAGTAGCTCCATAAGCCCCTCTGCCCAGGCAGGCGTCGCCTCCAACAGCCGTCTGATCTCCTGCATCAAGCGGGCCTCCACGCCGGCAAGTACCGCGCTGAGCTCCTGCTTCAGGCGGCCCTCCATGCCAGCAAGCACCGAGCCAAACTCCGGGGTCGGTAGCTCCTTTTCCCCCCCGTCCACCGACAGGCGTTCTTCATTGCGCACCATTCCACATGGTCCTTGTAGCAGCTAGCACACAAACAGCTAACCGCTAACGCCAGGTCGCGCTCGAGTCTTCCAGTCTTAGTTTTTCTTCTGACACCACTGTAGCGTTGTCAGGAACGAGGCGAGAGTCAGGATCTAGTCACCGCACTTTATTCTGTTAACACACAGTTTCCAGGGCTACTGTCAGCCGTAGCCCACGCCAAAACAACCCCACAACACACACCAAAACCACGCTAGCTCCCTCCTAGCTCTCCGCTCTCCCCAAACACAGCCGTCTCCCTCAGGCTCCACACACCAACTCTCCGAGCTGTTCCCCTCTCGCCCACAGCTCCCCTCCCCCCAGCCAATCACAGGTGAACCCCCCTCTCACCCCACCCACTGGCCACATGTCGCCTTCACAGACCCC
This sequence comes from Poromitra crassiceps, assembly GCF_964638095.1. Classification (NCBI taxonomy): domain Eukaryota; kingdom Metazoa; phylum Chordata; class Actinopteri; order Beryciformes; family Melamphaidae; genus Poromitra; species Poromitra crassiceps. The sequence goes on from NC_139640.1 coordinate 3,052,309, forward strand.
CCGTAATTCCCCACAGACATGTCAATCCCACACACTTACAGTAGCACACAAACCCACCTCGTTACAATATGTTTTTTATGGGAAATGTGTGGATCAGAGAGCCGCTGACTGGTGTGCACGTTTAAGGGCCCGTTTAACCATTTATTTAGGCAAGAAGGTTGGATGGTTTACAATGGATGGGATGAAGGATAGATGGAAGGATGGATGTGTGCGTGGTTCTGAAACAAACAGAAGGAAATGGGGGAGCTGGCGTGCTCTGTCGTATGTGTGTCTGTTTGTTTGTTTGTTTGAGGTGCTCTTGGTGAGGGAACTATTAATAAATATAGTGCCAGAGGCCACTTACTTGTGCAGTGTGGTGGCCTCAAGCGCATCCAAGGCGACACTCGTTGAGGGAGGTAAGAGGAAGGAAAGTAGGAAAAGTAGGGAAAATAACTAGTTGCCTACGCGTTTCGGCCGCTGTGGCCTTCGTCAGGGCAAATGTTGTGTGCTCAGGTGTGCACGGAACTTGTAGTGGTTTATGCTTCCGGTTAGGAAAATAAGTGTTTCCGGAATACGTGAAAAAATGGTATCCAATTCCAAAATAAAAGTATGGAAAAAAAATTGCGTGAAATAAATTAAAATTAAAAATATTTTTGGTACTGGGACAGTATTTATAAAAAAGGTCTATAATCGATCTCTTCATTTAAGCCAGGGAGAGCCATAGCATCAAATTTGAAGATCCACAAAGTTTCTCTCTGAAGAAGTTTCTTGAGGCGATCCTGCCCTCTTGTGGTGGTCTGCTGTATGTGTTCAATTCCCTCTGCTCTGAGTAAAGTGTCATTGCTGTCATGTGATTCACTGAAGTGCCTAGCCATAGGGTAGTCTGTGTTCTTGGATCTGATAGCATATTTATGCTCGCTGACGCGGTCTTTGAGTCTACGTTTTGTTCGTCCAATATAGAAAAAACCACAAGGGCAGGTGAGACGGTATACATAAGTAGTGTTGCAGTTAAAGAAATGTCTATGTTGGTAGGTGTGGTTGGTTTTCAAGTCTGTGAAGGTTTTGGTACGTATGATGTTGTCACAGTGGTTGCAATGTCCACATCTGTAGTTGCCCATAGGTCTTCTGAGCCATGACTCTTTTTGTTCGCCCGGCAGGTAGCTGTGGACAAGTTTATCTCTGAGGGAGGGAGCTCTTCTGTAGGAAAACATGGGAGGGGTGGGAAAAAGTTGTCTGAGCGTGCTGTCACAAGTGATGATGTTCCAATTGGATCTGATTATTTGGTTGATGTGAGGGGCCTGGGTGCTGTATGTTGTAGTGAAGAAGGTCCGGTTCTCATTCTCCTTGGTTGTTCTGGTGCTATATACTAGTGTGTCTCTGTTTAAGGTGGTAGCTGACACTCGTGCTCTTAACACATGGTGAGGTTTGTAATTGCGTTCAATAAAACGCTCTGCCATGTTGTGAGACTGTATAGTAAAATCTTGATCTTGATCACATATCCTTCTCAGTCTTAAGAACTGGCCCTGTGGAATATTTTTCTTGAGATGGGGAGGGTGGAAGCTGTCTGCATGTAGAATGGTGTTACGGTCTGTGGGTTTTTTGTAGATGGTGGTGTGCAGCTGTTGATCTTCTCCCCTGGAAATAGTGAGGTCCAAGAAGTTAATCTTTTCTTTTGAATATTCGAGGGACAGTCTGATGTTGTTGTTGGTGGAATTCAGGTATTTATGGAAATCTAGTAGATCAGACTCACTGCCTTTCCACAGGATAATGATATCGTCGATGTAACGTCCCCACCAAATGATGTTTTGAAAGTACCGGTATTTGTTTTTAGCTGGATCCTGTATGTATTCCTTCTCCCAGAGGCCGAGAAAGAGGTTGGCGTAATTTGGGGCAAAGGCCGCCCCCATGGCTGTGCCTTTAAGTTGTTTGTAGTACTCGTCTCTGAAGAGGAAAACATTGTTGTAAAGAACCCAGCGGGTGAGGTCAATGATGAAGGAGTGAGGTGGGGAGGTTTCTTCATTCATGTTAAGGAAATGTTCCATAGCACGGAGGCCCTCGGTGTGTTCGATGTTGGTATAGAGGGAATTCACATCACAGGTAATGAGGAAGTCAAAGTTAACCGTTTTAAGGGAATGTATTTTTTGCAGAACCTGGTTTGTGTCTTTGATGTAAGACGGAAGGAGTGGGACCAGAGGTTTAATGAAGTGGTCAATGTACTGGGAGGCAGGTTCAGTGAGAGAGCCATTGGCGGAAATGATTGGCCGACCAGGAGGATTGTCTTTGGGTTCCTTGTGCACCTTGGGCAAGAGGTAGAAGGCAGCAGTGGTAGGGTGTTCACAGTTTAAAAAGGAGAATTCATGATCAGAAACCCAGCCCTCTTCTTTAGCTACTGTAAGAAAGTTGTTAAAGTCAGTTTTCATGGCTACTTTCCTTCCTCTTACCTCCCTCAACGAGTGTCGCCTTGGATGCGCTTGAGGCCACCACACTGCACAAGTAAGTGGCCTCTGGCACTATATTTATAAACAGAAGGAAATACTCAAAATCATGCTGCCCACAACAAATAACTGCTAGCAGTAGGCTACTTTAGCTGACAACAAAACATCAACTATTTAAACAGGAAAATACATATGGACTCAAATTAATACAAATAGGTAAATTAGGTAACCCTTTATTTTACAGGTACCCTAGTTACATATGAACTATTTGTAATTACACATGAACACCAAATGTAATTACACAGTAATTACCAGTAGTTATAAATGATGTTCATATGTAGTTACATTGTAACAGACATGTAAAATGGAGTGAGTCTGTTCAACTGTAGTTCATATGTAGTTACATTGTAACGGACCTGTAAAGTGGAGTGAGTCTGTTCAACTGTAGTTCATATGTAGTTACATTGTAACAGACCTGTAAAATGGAGTGAGTCTGTTCAACTGTAGTTCATATGTAGTTACATTGTAACAGACGTGTAAAATGGAGTGAGTCTGTTCAACTGTAGTTCATATGTAGTTACATGGTGCCGGACCTGTAAAATGGAGTGAGTCTGTTCAACTGTAGTTCATGTAGTTACATGGTAACAGACCTGTAAAGTGGAGTGAGTCTATTCAAATGTAGTTCATATGTAGTTACATGGTCCCGGACCTGTAAAGTGGAGTGAGTCTATTTAACTGTAGTTCATATGTAGTTACATGGCACCGGACCTGTAAAGAAGCTCTGGCCTGGGACAGAGATTGCTAAAAGCCAGTGGTGGATTCGAACCACTGAACTTCAGATTGCAAAGCAGGCGGCTTTAACCACTCAGCCACGAGGGCTTTCCAACTTTCTTAATGGAGTTTGGGAGGATAACTGTAGGTCAGTCAGATGTAGTTGTCACTTCCTAGCTTTGTTATTATAAGCATAGACTTGGGGGAAAATGTTGATACTTTGTTAGTTGTAGCTTGAAAGACAGGCAATATTGATTAATGTGAATGCATTTCTGCACTGTGCCAACGCCCCCCCCCCCCCCCATGAGCTGTAAATGGCTCATGGGACTATTTTCACCAAAATTCAGAAAATTATTAGAATGTATTTTTTTATTTAAAATCTTTAAATATAACTAAATGTTTCTAGAGCACAGTGCATACAATTTATTTAGCAAATAGGGGGGAGTTCCCCCCTTATGCAGATTAGGGGATTTATAGACTGGGAGGGTAGGGGGTGGGTATAGACTTTGGGGAGAGATGATCCGGGGGTCTGGTGACCAAAGGGGTCTTTGAGGGGCTTCGACTGGGTCCCCAACAAATTTTGAAATTGGGAAATTGATGGGGAAATGACTCATTTACAATAAGCTAACAATTAGAATGTAGAAGAATGGCTATTTTGATTATAGTTTCACTGTTACCTCTATACCTACAATACTTTTATTAGAATTTTTGTATGGGAATTCTGGACAAAATCATACCTACAACTAAATAAAGTATCAATATTTTCCCCCAAGTCTCTGTGTATAATAACAAAGCTATGAAGTGACAGCAACTACATCTGACTGACATACAGTTATCCTCTTAAACTCCACCATGACATTTGGAAAGCCCTCGTGGCTGAGTGGTTAAAGCCGCCTGCTTTGCAATCAGAAGTTGCGTGGTTCGAATCCACCACTGGGTTTTAGCAATCTCTGTCCCAGGCCGGAGCTTCTTTACAGGTCCGGTACCATGTAACTACATATGAACTACAGTTAAATAGACTCACTCCACTTTACAGGTCCGGTACCATGTAACTGCATATGAACTACAGTTGAAAAGACTCACTCCACTTTACAGGTCCGGTACCATGTAACTACATATGAACTACAGTTGAAAAGACTCACTCCACTTTACAGGTCCGGTACCATGTAACTACATATGAACTACAGTTGAACAGACTCACTCCACTTTACAGGTCCGGTACCATGTAACTACATATGAACTACAGTTGAACGGTCTCACTCCACTTTACAGGTATGTTACAATGTAACTACATATGAACTACAGTTGAACAGACTCACTCCATTTCACAGGTCTGTTACAATGTAACTACATATGAACTACAGTTGAACAGACTCACTCCATTTTACAGGTCTGTTACAATGTAACTACATATGAACTACAGTTGAACAGACTCACTCCATTTTACAGGTCTGTTACAATGTAACTACATATGAACGTAATTTAGAACTATTGGTAATTACTGTGTAATTACACTTGGTGTTCATGTGTAATTACAAATAGTTCATATGTAACTAGGGTACCTGTAAAATAAAGGGTTACCAAACATTCATTCATTGCCTAACCATAGAGAGCCAAAACGTCACTTCCTGCTTCAGCACTGTACCAGAGATTTTCATCCGCCATTTATTTTCCCATACACATTTCGTAAAATGCGTATAAAAATAGTTTTACTGGTTCCAACCAAATGGTACAGATATATTTAGAAACAGGAGAGATCGCATAACATTTCACTGGGACCAAAACGTAAAAAAAATGTGGGTTTAAAGACAATCTTTTTTCAATGTTGTTTTTTTAAGTTTTGGTCCGAGTGAAATGTTCTATGATCTCTCCCGATTATAGCGTTAGCTGAACCGTTTGGTTCGACGAAGTGAAACTATTTTTATAAGCATTTTACGAAATGTCTATGGGAAAATAAATGGCGCATGAAAATCTCTGGTACAGTGCTGAAGCAGGAAGTGACGTTCCACTTTGCCTCTCTATTAGCCGTAACACATAAGTTGTCGGCTGCAGTGTCATGGCGACGAAAAAGGTGGCATTGAAAAATGACAAAAAAGGGGAATCCAGTGCGGTTAGAAAGTAACACCAACATCAGTAAATGATTTGAGGAGTTGGGAGTGAGGTTGTGTTGGGAGAAGAGGACGGGACAGAGAATCCAGAGAGGAAAGGTTATTGATGGTAACTGCGGTGTGTCCCGTGTTTGGCCGTGCTGGAGGTCCGTGCAGCGAATGCGTAGCTCCGCAGGGGGTCTGTGGAGGGACCGCTGCGAGCTCCGCGGCGCACTCCTCTCACAAGATGAAACCCGGCAGAGGCCTCCTGTTACGACCCCAAGTCTAGGTTTGGGACCAGAACATGAAACACGCAGAAACAAGTTCAAATATACAAAAACATGTTTATTTTTCAAATCATAAAAAGAAAAAGGAGACGATACGCGCTAGCTGACAGAGGATCTGGTCCAGCAGGCCAACGCTTTACTACTACCTGATGTTACCGTTCGGCACTGCTGGTCCCTAGCACAGGCACAGGCGCATCGCTCCTAAAACAACAAGAAAACAAGAGTTAACACAGGCCAATACATGCAATGAAGAAAATACAACAATGTAATGAATGATGGTGTGCGGATGAGAGAGTCTGGGCCTCACATTTACGAATCTACATTTAATTAGAAATAACAAAGTACAATAAGAAAAGAAAACGACACAGTCATAACACCTCCGTAAACGCTGCAACCAGTTCTGACGCTGATTAGCCAATGATTAGCCAATGAATGAATGAATGAATTAATTAATTAATTAATGATTAGCCAATTAACTACGTTAGTTGGTTAGTAGGGGATTTTTCTATTGGGGCCAGCTGACACACCACAGTAACCATAGATGAACCTCGAGACAGTGGGAGAGAAGATATGGAGACACCTGAGGGTGAAAAGACAGGAAGGAAAAAAGAACAGACTGTGACAGAGGACGTAAAGAGAGACGTAGGGACAAGCTAAGCTAAGGTACAGAGAAAGATCGCTGCAGGTGCAGAAATGGCTAGAGAGAGCTATTAGTGGTAATAATCGTAGTGATAATAATATGGGTACAACATGTCCTGTAACTGCATGTGAGATTGTGCCTGGCAATTTATGGCAATTTAAAATGTCATGATGGTGATGCTATTCAGAGTTTGGATGGACCAGCATTAAGCATTTAGGAAATATGCCTGCCCTTCTGTGCATTTTCACTGTGAACCGAGAGAGAGAGAGAGAGAGAGTGAGAGAGAGAGAAAGAGAGGGAGAGAGAGAGAGTGAGTGTGAGAGAGAGATAGAGAGAGAGAGTGAGAGAGAGAGATAGTGAGTGAGAGAGAGAAAGAGCGATAGAGTGAGAGAGAGAGAGAGAGAGAGAGAGAAAGAGAGAGAGAGAGAGTGAGTGTGCGCATGTGTGCGTGGAAGAGACCAGATCTGGTAAACAGAAGCACAATGACAGCAACACAGACAAACAACAATAATAACAGTCCCTCAGTGACAATATTGGCAGCTGCCTGGTGCGCAAAATGGCCAGGGGCACCATAGAGCATGCTTTACTTATTTATTTATTTATTTATTTATTTATTTTTCAAACTAGCTGCAGCCAGGCTTCCATATATTTTCATCAAAAGAGCTTACCAGCTATAATGAGCTATTGCACTTGTGTGTTTTTTTTTATTATTATTATTATTATTATTATTATTATTATTATTATTATTATTATTATTATTTATTTATTTATTTAGGGGGGGGAGTGGTGCTTGTGTAATGCCTTACAACGGAGTGCTGGCAGACTCTGGTGGACATAAACCACAGGTGCAGCCTCAGGTGGCTCGCGAGGGATTATGGGATACGGGGATGGGTTCTAAGCCTCAGGTGCTGGTCGGGTTACTTCAGTTGTATCTCCGACCTGAGAACGACCGCATGTAGCCAGTCAGCTGTGTGTTAGGATGACGTCAGCATTCCTACTTTGACGTCGTCATTCCTACTATGATGTCATCGATCACTGATGATGTCATGATTCATAAGTGTCTCAATCATGCCTTTCGCTGGTGATGTCATAACACAGGTGATGTCATATTCGGGTCTATAAAGGCCCGTTCCTGCAGGTCCTCTCTAGTGATTCATAAACTAAGCTAGGATCACATCAACCTCTGCAACCTCTGCAACCTGCAACGCCTGCAACCTGCAACCTCTGCAACCTCTGCAACCTGCAACCCCTGCAACCTGCAACCTCTGCAACCGTTCCCAACCTCGAACAGTGCAGATCTAGCTATCAAGTTCCACAACTCCCCTACCCTTGGAGAGTGTCTTGGCCATCAACCACCCGCGAATAGATCCACATGTCTAACACCTTAAGCAAGGTTCACCCCGATCCTGACAGTATGAATCACTCTGAAATGGATTTAGCGGGCACCCCAATCAAGGAGGAAGGTCCCGAGAGGCCAGGTACCCGGCCGGCCGCTTCAGCTGACCCACCAGGCGGTCAGCTGGATATCTCCACTCTTCCTGATATCTCCCCCCATCCTATCACGTTCGGAGACTTGCAGGCAACTCAGCGAGAGCAGGCCTCTATTCTGCGAGACCTTTTTGATCGGCACACCCTCCTGGTTAGCACAACCCAGGCTCTGGTTTCCCTTGCCGCCCATCTGGTTAGCCGGCTAGATCGTCTCGACGGACTGAATCCTCCTGAGGGTGTCATTCCGCAGTCTTCCGCTCCTCCTGCCCCAGCCTCTGAGCGATCAGTCACCCCAACCCAAACACTGGAGGTTCCCAGTGCAGCCATGCCTCTTGCTCCCGCCGTGCCTGCTTCGCAGCAGCTGGTTGAGCCACAGCACGTGCCCCTGCTGGGTGCTGCTGAGTATGGAGACGATTTCAAGGAGAGGCCCGCAGCCGAGGGCATGACAGTGGAGGACTTCCGAGGGTCGTTCCCTACTGCTCCCGTGCCTCCTATCCCTCCTGCCCCAGTTTCCGAGCGCACTGTCGTTCCGGAGGTTTCCAGACCTGCCGCCCCCCCAGCTACCGCGGAAGTTACTGCTAGCCCTGCTTCTCGGCCGCCGCCAGCTCCTAAGCGCTTACTCTGGGGGGGAGTTCGCGTCACCCCAGAACAAAGGCAGCCACATTTGAGTCCCAGCAGCCATCTGTACCGTGATCTGACCGGCAGGGTTCGCATCACACCAGAGGAGAGGCAGCGCCGTTTGGACACCCGGAGCTGCCTGTACTGTGGTCGAGCCGGGCATTACCTCTCCTCCTGCTCCCGGCGTCCAGTAAGTGGGCCCACCACTCGCCGGCCCGTGGGGCTCTCAGTGGATCAAGACTCTACGGGTTCAACCCCGAAACCCATACGGTTGGGCAGCGTTCACGTGACCCAGGAGTGGCAGTGTGTCTCCAAGAAGGTTGAGGAGTTGGAGAAGACTGTCGATCGTCTCATTGAGAAGTTCAATCACTGCCTGCAGACCAGCTCCGTCCCCCCGCAGGGGGCCTCCGAGTCTGCTGGCCCTGAGGCACAACCTGTGGACCTTCCCCTCGCCGAGTCTGAACCCGTACCTCAGCAGCAGCCAATTCCAGTTCTTGACCCACACGTAGGTTCCAGCTTGATGCCGGGAGATCCCCGTAGTGTCGTCAGCCCTCGGTCAAGAGCAAGAGCAAAGAAGAGGCGTTTAAAGGAGGAGACGGTGGGTGTCCTCCCCAAACTACAGGTCGGGAGGGCAGACCTCGCTGAGTCAGATCCCCCTGTGGCTCTGCCTTCGGAGACGGCGGCATCTGACCCTTTTGATGGTCTCCAGCCTCCCATGTTTGGATCGTGCCCCGGGGGATGGCCGGCTCCAGAGGATCCACCGGAGCCGGTAGAAGTTCTGTCTACGTATCGGTCTATCTATGGCTTCGATATCCAGTATTAGGGAGGACCACCTCCACTGTCCTACACCCCCTTTGGGGTCTGACCACCTGCATCTAACCACCTGCTGAAGAGCACCTCCACCAGAACCTGCGGATTTTCTGTCTCCCAGATGCCATCCTTGATGGCCTCATTGGACGCCAGGTGGCGTCCGTTGAGGGGAGGGTACTGTTAGGATGACGTCAGCATTCCTACTTTGACGTCGTCATTCCTACTATGATGTCATCGATCACTGATGATGTCATGATTCATAAGTGTCTCAATCATGCCTTTCGCTGGTGATGTCATAACACAGGTGATGTCATATTCGGGTCTATAAAGGCCCGTTCCTGCAGGTCCTCTCTAGTGATTCATAAACTAAGCTAGGATCACATCAACCTCTGCAACCTCTGCAACCTGCAACGCCTGCAACCTGCAACCTCTGCAACCTCTGCAACCTGCAACCCCTGCAACCTGCAACCTCTGCAACCGTTCCCAACCTCGAACAGTGCAGATCTAGCTATCAAGTTCCACAACTCCCCTACCCTTGGAGAGTGTCTTGGCCATCAACCACCCGCGAATAGATCCACATGTCTAACACCTTAAGCAAGGTTCACCCCGATCCTGACACTGTGTACATGCTAATCTGTGCTAATAAACAACACGGGCAGTACAGTACGTGCTGTCAATGTAAGAAGTTGTCTGTCTCCATGTTCCTGACACTTCTACACCCGGTGGTAAATAAATAGAATACAACCTATGGAAAAATATAGAAGGGATGTTTGACAGAAATGTAAGTGAGTGTGGTAATACGGTAAAGTTAATGGGATGAGTTCAGATCTTACACTATAATATTTAATGGAGGGACATATTCACTTTATTGCATAGAAACCTTTATGAGCCTCTCCCATTGGTGCATTCACGACCATGCCTAAACGTCTAATACCTTAAGTGTAAGGCCAATGTCATATCAATCTCACTGTGTGCTCAGGGGACAGAGCTACCGTGAGTTTGTGACTTAATTAGATTTTCACACAATTCATTATCGGATATAGTTCTGTGATTTTGGACCTATATATTATGTGTCTTACTGTACCTGCCTGTAGGACTTGGACCCACAGAGAATATTTGCTTCAGAGTCAGCTGTTGGTTGAAACAGCTCCGCTGCCTCTTGCTGCTGACATTGAGCCCAAACGGGACAGCACGCCGTGGATTGTCTTCTACTGCAGAGGTTTACAAAGTGGGAGGCGGGCCTCCCCGGGGAGGCTCCAGACTGTTTCAGGGGAGGCTCAGTGAAAAAATATTACATTAGTTATCAAAAGGAGATCATATAGAATAGCCTGTGTGTGATTTGGTTAGAGAGAGATCGTTCAGAGATACAGGAGTTTTGGGGAATTTTCCTGATTTCCCCACGCCACTTTTCCCAGTCAGAAACAAATAAATGCCTTCAGACAGACCCTATGTCAGTGATACTCAACTTGTGGCTCCTGTGTGGCCTGCGATGGAATTGCACAGTGCACCTGAACGCAACATGCAAGATACCCGCTGAATAAGTGTCCAAATGTTCATGTCATTCTGGCCAATACTCCACTTCTGTTATAGCATTTCAGTCTGGAATATGGAATATCTTTCAATAATCTATGATTTAGCTGCTAAATTGTCAAATACCGCCGTCTGCTCGCTACCCAGGCACTTATATATGTACTTAACCTAGCTAACTTAACCTAAGTAACTATCCGGTGTGCACAACACTGTCAGCCTAAACTCCGGCTGACACCCCAAAAACCTACAATCTGCTAGAGAAAAATGTATATTGTTTGTTTATTAACTGGCCCCTGGCCTTCTATCATTTCACGAATGGGCAAAGTAAGTTGAGTATCCCTGTCCTGTGTGTTTTTGGTGTAGTCTGAAGTATGTCAAACAGCAATATCAGGCTATCTTTGCTCAATTTTTGAGTGGGGATTAAAGGAGTGCCTTTTTCCAAGCTTTGTCTAAAAGGAGGCTCACAGTCTCAAACTGTGGGCCTCAAATTGTTTACAATCTGACCTGACCATCTGTGAAACTAGATCACACCACCAATAACACACTCCCCCCCCCCCCACAGCAGTGTGTGCTGCAGCAGAGAGTGTGTGTGTAATAACACACTCCCCCCCCCACAGCAGTGTGTGCTGCAGCAGAGAGCGTGTGTAATAACACACTCCCCCCCCACACAGCAGTGTGTGCTGCAGCAGAGAGTGTGTGTAATAACACACTCCCCCCACAGCAGTGTGTGCTGCAGCAGAGAGTGTGTGTAATAACACACTCCCCCCCCCCCACAGCAGTGTGTGCTGCAGCAGAGAGTGTGTGTAATAACACACTCCCCCCCCACAGCAGTGTGTGCTGCAGCAGAGAGTGTGTGTAATAACACACTCCCCCCCCCCCACAGCAGTGTGTGCTGCAGCAGAGAGTGTGTGTGTAATAACACACTCCCCCCACAGCAGTGTGTGCTGCAGCAGAGAGTGTGTGTAATAACACACTCCCCCCCCCACAGCAGTGTGTGCTGCAGCAGAGAGTGTGTGTAATAACACACCCCCCCCCCCCCACAGCAGTGTGTGCTGCAGCAGAGAGAGTGTGTGTAATAACACACTCCCCCCCCCCACAGCAGTGTGTGCTGCAGCAGAGAGCGTGTGTAATAACACACTCCCCCCCCCCACAGCAGTGTGTGCTGCAGCAGAGAGTGTGTGTAATAACACACTCCCCCCACAGCAGTGTGTGCTGCAGCAGAGAGTGTGTGTAATAACACACTCCCCCCACAGCAGTGTGTGCTGCCGCAGAGAGTGTGTGTAATAACACACTCCCCCCACAGCAGTGTGTGTTGCAGCAGAGAGAGTGTGTAATAACACACTCCCCCCCACAGCAGTGTGTGCTGCAGCAGAGAGTGTGTGTAATAACACACTCCCCCCCCCCACAGCAGTGTGTGCTGCAGCAGAGAGAGTGTGTAATAACACACTCCCCCCCACAGCAGTGTGTGCTGCAGCAGAGAGTGTGTGTGTAATAACACACTCCCCCCCCCACAGCAGTGTGTGCTGCAGCAGAGAGCGTGTGTAATAACACACTCCCCCCCCCCCACAGCAGTGTGTGCTGCAGCAGAGAGAGTGTGTAATAACACACTCCCCCCCACAGCAGTGTGTGCTGCAGCAGAGAGTGTGTGTAATAACACACTCCCCCCCACAGCAGTGTGTGCTGCAGCAGAGAGAGTGTGTAATAACACACTCCCCCCCACAGCAGTGTGTGCTGCAGCAGAGAGAGTGTGTGTAATAACACACTCCCCCCACAGCAGTGTGTGCTGCAGCAGAGAGAGTGTGTGTAATAACACACTCCCCCCACAGCAGTGTGTGCTGCAGCAGAGAGAGTGTGTGTAATAACACACTCCCCCCACAGCAGTGTGTGCTGCAGCAGAGAGAGTGTGTGTAATAACACACTCCCCCCACAGCAGTGTGTGCTGCAGCAGAGAGTGTGTGTAATAACACACTCCCCCCCCCCCCCCCCACAGCAGTGTGTGCTGCAGCAGAGAGAGTGTGTTGTGTGTTTACTCTCAACTCCCCTGTGGAGCCTACAAATGTATTTTTATGGAGATATTTTAACAAAGCTTATTTGGACTGTTTGGACCGACAGCAATATTCTCTTGCGGGTCCAGACAGTACTACAGGTAAGAGACACATATATAGAGGTCCACAATTGCCAAACTTATCCTTTCAGGGAAGTTGATCATTTTAAATACTGTTAAATAACCCTCTCAAAATTACTATTACTATTACTATTACTATTAAAAATTACTGTTCAGAAATATGCACAAGTCATTATTAAAATGTAATAACCCGATCACTCTATCTGTCTTTCATTCTTTCTCTCTAAAGTCATTGTTTGTGTGCCAGTAGAAATTGAATTGCAGACCTTTGAATCTGCTACTCTCGTAAGGAATCATGTTTAATAATTAATTAAAAAAACGGTCAGCACCATTTTAAATTGAATGTGATTGTTATTTAATCAAAATTGTAGCTATGTTTGTTTTATAGTTTTAGGTTATGCGCACATTGTCATGTATTCCAGATGATGCCAAAGACAATTCTTCACTTGATGTAAATAATAACATCTAGAACTCTATTGTATTGTATTCTACTCTATTCTATGCTGTTCTTTTGTGTTCTACTCTGCAGTATTTCACTCTGTCTCTCAGCACACACACTAATACCAACCCTCTCTGTCTCCCTCTGCTGGTGAAGGCTCCTCCTATTTCTTCAAGGGGAAGGAGTATTGGCGCGTGCCGGGCAGCGATATGGAGGTGGAGGCGGGATTCGCCCGGCTCATCGCTAAGGACTGGCTGCTCTGCACCGAGATGCAGTCAGACTCTCCGAGCACGGAGAGCAAAAACACTGAGGGCAGAGTGAACGGGCAGCACCACCCGGACCACGCGGAGAACGGCTACGAGGTTTGCTCCTGCACCTCGGACACGGCCTCTCCTCTGGGTGCCCGCCCCTCCCTCTCTCCCCTCTGGCTGCTGCCACCTCTCTCTGGACGCTCTCGCTGGCCCTCAGCTCTGAACCGCTATGATGCCAAAGCAGGGGAGAAAGGGCGTGATCTGAATCAGGAAGTACCACAGCCAATCCACTGGGAGCGCCAGAGAGTCAACAAGAGACTCATCGGTGGAGGGCCAGAGGCCGCTCGGTCAAAACAACAACTGGAAGATTTTGTTCTTATACGTATAAATATCACCTGGTATCTTTGCTATCTTTTTGCTGTTATTTATTTCCCCTTGCCATTTGATGGACAGCGTTATCTGAAGCACTTTGCAGTGTGGTGAGTGCATAGTATTACAGTATGAGTGTCCCTATGGGTGAGTGCATAGTATTACAGTATGAGTGTCCCTATGGGTGAGTGCATAGTATTACAGTATGAGTGTCCCTATGGGTGAGTGCATAGTATTACAGTATGAGTGTCCCTATGGGTGAGTGCATAGTATTACAGTATGAGTGTCCCTATGGCATCAAACCTCTTACAGTGACAATGTTAGTACCATGCTTGACTCATTGAGTTACACACAGGAACACAAGATCCATTTCCTTTTGAAAGGTCAAAATGCCTCATCTCTCTGTGAAGAAATAGGACTGATCTGATCAGAGATATGTTGACATGAAATGGAAGGTTGTTCCAACAGCATAAACAGTGATACTTTTCTTCATGTACAAGTTTACAGCAACAATGTCTGGCTGCCATTCAGTAGACAGGTGAGTGGCATCCTGCAATGTATCATGTCATGGATGACACTCAGTGATGGAGACAGATAGACACGTTGTATTCTCTGTTGCAGACACACAAACTGGTGAATGACATCCAGGGACATAGACAGGTAGGCAGGTGAGTGGCATCCAGGGACATAGACAGGTAGGTAGGTGAGTGGCATCAGGGGTCATAGACAGGTAGGCATGTGAGTGGCATCCAGGGACATAGACAGGTAGGCATGTGAGTGGCATCCAGGGACATAGACAGGTAGGTAGGTGAGTGGCATCAGGGGTCATAGACAGGTAGGCAGGTGAGTGGCATCCAGGGACATAGACAGGTAGGCAGGTGAGTGGCCTCCTGGGACATAGACAGGTAGGTAGGTGAGTGGCCTCACATAGACAGGTAGGCAGGTGAGTGGCCTCACATAGACAGGTAGGTAGGTGAGTGGCATCCAGGGACATAGACAGGTAGGTAGGTGAGTGGCATCCTGGGACATAGACAGGTAGGCAGGTGAGTGGCATCCAGGGACATAGACAGGTAGGCAGGTGAGTGGCCTCACATAGACAGGTAGGCAGGTGAGTGGCCTCACATAGACAGGTAGGCAGGTGAGTGGCCTCCTGGGACATAGACAGGTAGGTAGGTGAGTGGCCTCACATAGACAGGTAGGCAGGTGAGTGGCCTCCTGGGACATAGACAGGTAGGTAGGTGAGTGGCCTCACATAGACAGGTAGGCAGGTGAGTGGCATCCTGGGACATAGACAGGTAGGCATGTGAGTGGCATCCTGGGACATAGACAGGTAGGCAGGTGAGTGGCCTCCTGGGACATAGACAGGTAGGCAGGTGAGTGGTATCCTGGGACATAGACAGGTAGGCAGGTGAGTGGCCTCCTGGGACATAGACAGGTAGGCAGGTGAGTGGCCTCACATAGACAGGTAGGCAGGTGAGTGGCCTCCTGGGACATAGACAGGTAGGCAGGTGAGTGGCCTCCTGGGACATAGACAGGTAGGTAGGTGAGTGGCCTCCTGGGACATAGACAGGTAGGCAGGTGAGTGGCCTCCTGGGACATAGACAGGTAGGTAGGTGAGTGGCCTCACATAGACAGGTAGGCAGGTGAGTGGCATCCTGGGACATAGACAGGTAGGCATGTGAGTGGCATCCAGGGACATAGACAGGTAGGTAGGTGAGTGGCATCAGGGGTCATAGACAGGTAGGCAGGTGAGTGGCATCCAGGGACATAGACAGGTAGGCAGGTGAGTGGCCTCCTGGGACATAGACAGGTAGGTAGGTGAGTGGCCTCACATAGACAGGTAGGCAGGTGAGTGGCCTCACATAGACAGGTAGGTAGGTGAGTGGCATCCAGGGACATAGACAGGTAGGTAGGTGAGTGGCATCCTGGGACATAGACAGGTAGGCAGGTGAGTGGCATCCAGGGACATAGACAGGTAGGCAGGTGAGTGGCCTCACATAGACAGGTAGGCAGGTGAGTGGCCTCACATAGACAGGTAGGCAGGTGAGTGGCCTCCTGGGACATAGACAGGTAGGTAGGTGAGTGGCCTCACATAGACAGGTAGGCAGGTGAGTGGCCTCCTGGGACATAGACAGGTAGGTAGGTGAGTGGCCTCACATAGACAGGTAGGCAGGTGAGTGGCATCCTGGGACATAGACAGGTAGGCATGTGAGTGGCATCCTGGGACATAGACAGGTAGGCAGGTGAGTGGCCTCCTGGGACATAGACAGGTAGGCAGGTGAGTGGTATCCTGGGACATAGACAGGTAGGCAGGTGAGTGGCCTCCTGGGACATAGACAGGTAGGCAGGTGAGTGGCCTCACATAGACAGGTAGGCAGGTGAGTGGCCTCCTGGGACATAGACAGGTAGGCAGGTGAGTGGCCTCCTGGGACATAGACAGGTAGGTAGGTGAGTGGCCTCCTGGGACATAGACAGGTAGGCAGGTGAGTGGCCTCCTGGGACATAGACAGGTAGGCAGGTGAGTGGCCTCACATAGACAGGTAGGCAGGTGAGTGGCATCCTGGGACATAGACAGGTAGGCAGGTGAGTGGCCTCCTGGGACATAGACAGGTAGGCAGGTGAGTGGCCTCCTGGGACATAGACAGGTAGGCAGGTGAGTGGCCTCCTGGGACATAGACAGGTAGGTAGGTGAGTGGCATCCTGGGACATAGACAGGTAGGCAGGTGAGTGGCAGCCTGGGACATAGACAGGTAGGCAGGTGAGTGGCATCCAGGGACATAGACAGGTAGGCAGGTGAGTGGCAGCCTGGGACATAGACAGGTAGGCAGGTGAGTGGCAGCCTGGGACATAGACAGGTAGGCAGGTGAGTGGCATCCAGGGACATAGACAGGTAGGCAGGTGAGTGGCCTCACATAGACAGGTAGGTAGGTGAGTGGCATCCTGGGACATAGACAGGTAGGTAGGTGAGTGGCATCCAGGGACATAGACAGGTAGGCAGGTGAGTGGCCTCCTGGGACATAGACAGGTAGGCAGGTGAGTGGCCTCCTGGGACATAGACAGGTAGGCAGGTGAGTGGCCTCCTGGGACATAGACAGGTAGGCAGGTGAGTGGCCTCCTGGGACATAGACAGGTAGGCAGGTGAGTGGCATCCAGGGACATAGACAGGTAGGCAGGTGAGTGGCACCTGGGACATAGACAGGTAGGCAGGTGAGTGGCATCCAGGGACATAGACAGGTAGGCAGGTGAGTGGCCTCCTGGGACATAGACAGGTAGGCAGGTGAGTGGCATCCAGGGACATAGACAGGTAGGCAGGTGAGTGGCACCTGGGACATAGACAGGTAGGCAGGTGAGTGGCATCCAGGGACATAGACAGGTAGGCAGGTGAGTGGCCTCCTGGGACATAGACAGGTAGGCAGGTGAGTGGCATCCAGGGACATAGACAGGTAGGCAGGTGAGTGGCCTCCTGGGACATAGACAGGTAGGTAGGTGAGTGGCATCCAGGGACATAGACAGGTAGGCAGGTGAGTGGTATCCTGGGACATAGACAGGTAGGCAGGTGAGTGGCATCCTGGGACATAGACAGGTAGGCAGGTGAGTGGCATCCTGGGACATAGACAGGTAGGCAGGTGAGTGGCCTCCTGGGGCATAGACAGGTAGGCAGGTGAGTGGCATCCAGGGACATAGACAGGTAGGCAGGTGAGTGGCCTCACATAGACAGGTAGGCAGGTGAGTGGCCTCCTGGGACATAGACAGGTAGGCAGGTGAGTGGCCTCCTGGGACATAGACAGGTAGGCAGGTGAGTGGCATCCTGGGACATAGACAGGTAGGCAGGTGAGTGGCATCCAGGGACATAGACAGGTAGGCAGGTGAGTGGCATCCAGGGACATAGACAGGTAGGCAGGTGAGTGGCCTCACATAGACAGGTAGGCAGGTGAGTGGCATCCAGGGACATAGACAGGTAGGCAGGTGAGTGGCATCCAGGGACATAGACAGGTAGGCAGGTGAGTGGCCTACCTGGGATGCCCGCACACACACCGCTGCCTATTGGTAATTAGGCAAGTGCAATTACAGCAAGTGCTTTAATAAGATTCACAGAATCCACATTTAAATAAACACACGTATGTATCCATGTTTAGTATACGTGCTGAACTAACACGCTTCTGTCACGTGACGGACAGTTTTCTCATGTAAGCCTCACCATACGAGGGCTATGAGGTGGACAGATGAACAGATGATGGATCACACCTGAGCTCTCTGAGGAACGTATTGCTCCTGTATCTGCGCGGCTTCATCCTGTTCACCTCCGCTACAGACGCATTCCCTGCCCTTAGCACAGGCAGTAATGGATCATATTGATTTGGTTGTATTTTTGTAATAAACACAGATGGATTTTGATGATTGTGGGCTTCAGAGGTTTGGGCGTGTTGTTTATTTCACATTGCTTTGGTCGGATGGTAGAGCTGGTGGAGCCCTTCCCTCACTAGATGAACAGATGATGATGGACGGATGAGGGACTGCAGGAGAAGACCAGCTCATCAGACGTCTTGTAGACCTCAAAACATGGCAACTGGATTTATTCTTGCTGTTAAGATACAGTATATTTACCTACAGTATAAATATAGACTCAGATATATTTCATTTGACAGGTTCTATGACTATTGAAAAACCAACTGAACTGTGTACATTTCAAGCTGTTTTCTAATGTAAGATATTTTTGTAGAAAAATAAAGAAGCAGAATCTCTTTAACGGCCGTGAATTTGTCTGGATGAGAGAGGCTGACGAGGAGGCAGTGAGTGTGAGTGATAACAACCTCATTCGGATAACATGCACAATGTGTGTGTGCACGCTCGTGCGTGTGCATGTCTGTATGTGTTTGTGTGTGCGCTTGTGCACGAGCGAGTGTGTTTGTTTATTGTACCCAAAGGGTGTGGATGATCCCTACTAATATGCAGACGCCAAACTTTCTGTTTTCAGGTAAACTGAAGTTTAAAAAGCGATTTTTGCTAAGAGCAGCACTTTTTCTTCTTTTTTCTTCCCTCCTCAACTTACGCCACATGCCAAACTTTTTGAACGTACCAAGAAATATTGCGTAAAAAATGTTTTAAATTGAATATGCAATGAAATTATTGATTACCATGATATATTTTTTTCCAGTGCACGCAGGTCTAAATCTATATAAAAGAGTGAAAACATTATCATGTCCTTATTTGGTGGCCCTTCACTGCCCCCCTCTGGTGTCTAAATATGACATGAAATGTGAGACACATCACTTATAACATCAGGAACGTGCTCACGTGGCCGTGACAGCTGCTGGTATTTCGACCCACATCTAAGTGGAGGTCATTTTTCAGTATTTTTTTACAGAATATGAAAATGCAGATTGTAAACTTTTAAATGATGTGTCACACATTGTAATCTGAAAGGAAATGAAGGAGATCTGCTTATTTGAATGTTCACACTCCTAAAAGCCACATTCAGAGATAACAGCCCTCAAAGTTGGAGAAGCTTTTCACACCTATAGGCAGCCAGGTAAGGGAGGACTGGACAACAAGGACTTTTATTTACTGGTGGAATGGATAGTTCAAAACCTAAACTTGTGTATTAATGGAAAAAACTAAATTAAAAAGAAAAATAAACTATTTTCTCATTTTCTGGGAATGAGAATTGACCTACATGTGGTCCCTTCCTCTGAGGTGTCTCTCTCTCTCTCTCTCTCTCTCTCTCTCTCTCTCTCTCTCTCTCTCTCTCTCTCTCTCTCTCTCTCTCTCTCTCTCTCTCTCTCTCAACTGAGATTTCTTTTAACCCTTTCTCTCCTCCCTAGTAGGCTACTGCTTCAGTGCTTCCTAGATACATGCGTGATATTTTATTGCTATAAGGATGATAAAAAAGGTGTATTAAAATATTCACTGTCTAACCATTCCTGAACATGTACACAAAAATATTGCTTTGTGCCTATTTATCCCGGGCAACGCCGGGTACATTGTTAGTATAGACGGTTTTAACTTGACAACAAAACATTCTAAATTGAACCCCAGCTCACTTCCTGTTGCAGTGTTTGCTATGTAGAGCAGGACTAACGGGACCAGCTCACTTCCTGTTGCAGTGTTTGCTATGTAGAGCAGGACTAACAGGACCAGCTCACGTCCTGTTGCAGTGTTTGCTATGTAGAGCAGGACTAACAGGACCAGCTCACTTCCTGTTGCAGTGTTTGCTATGTAGAGCAGGACTAACAGGACCAGCTCACTTCCTGTTGCAGTGTTTGCTATGCAGGACTAACAGGATCAGCTCACTTCCTGTTGCAGTGTTTGCTAGTAGAGTAGGGCAGGACTAACAGGACCAGAACCAGAATCAGCTTTATTGGCTAAGAATGTAGAAATAGAAGGAATTTGACTCCGGTATACGTTGTTGCCCTCAATGTAGGCCTACAGGGGGGGAAATGTATTGTTGCTCTCAATGTAGGCCTACAGGGGGGGAAAGGTATTGTTGCTCTCAATGTAGGCCTACAGGGGGGGAAAGGTATTGTTGCTCTCAATGTAGGCCTACATGGGGGGGAAAGGTATTGTTGCTCTCAATGTAGGCCTACAGGGGGGGAAAGGTATTGTTGCTCTCAATGTAGGCCTACAGGGGGGGGAAAGGTATTGTTGCTCTCAATGTAGGCCTACAGGGGGGAAAGGTATTGTTGCTCTCAATGTAGGCCTACAGGGGGGGGAAAGGTATTGTTGCTCTCAATGTAGGCCTACAGGGGGGAAAGGTATTGTTGCTCTCAATGTAGGCCTACAGGGGGGAAAGGTATTGTTGCTCTCAATGTAGGCCTACAGGGGGGGGGAAAGGTATTGTTGCTCTCAATGTAGGCCTACAGGGGGGAAAGGTATTGTTGCTCTCAATGTAGGCCTACAGGGGGGGAAAGGTATTGTTGCTCTCAATGTAGGCCTACAGGGTGGAAAAGGTATTGTTGCTCTCAATGTAGGCCTACAGGGGGGGAAGGTATTGTTGCTCTCAATGTAGGCCTACAGGGGGGGAAGGTATTGTTGCTCTCAATGTAGGCCTACAGGGGGGGAAAGATATTGTTGCTCTCAATGTAGGCCTACAGGGTGGAAAAGGTATTGTTGCTCTCAATGTAGGCCTACAGGGGGGAAGGTATTGTTGCTCTCAATGTAGGCCTACAGGGGGGAAATGTATTGTTGCTCTCAATGTAGGCCTACAGGGGGGGAAAGGTATTGTTGCTCTCAATGTAGGCCTACAGGGGGGGAAAGGTATTGTTGCTCTCAATGTAGGCCTACAGGGGGGGAAAGGTATTGCAATCAAGCTAAAATAACAAACAAGGACATCGATCAAAGACTGACTGACAATTCGGTGAAAACCGTCTCTATCTATAACTATAACGGCTCCCCGTGTTGTTCACAAGTGTAAAATAATCCCTCATAAATACATCCTTCATTTTAAAGTGATAAACCAATGCTTAAAGAAAATGCAGTTCATATTTACTCTTTAATCAGAATCCTTTAATTGGTAAATATATTTGCACATACAAGGAATTTAGCTGAGTGGTTTTTTTGTTAAAATAAAGAATAAAACACAATTTAACTTGTGACTAAAAACAGTACATAAAGAAACAGTAGATATCCACCTTATTTTTGAATGCCCCACTGTAAAAAATAATCGTGGGTACAAGGTCCGGTTTAATGTAACTCATTGTTGCAGCTTGCCATTTCCTTTGTTATACTCTGACTGCAGACCCGAATTATAAACCGGAAGCTGGAGTCCGTTATAAAAGTTATAAATATAGTCACATTATAAACAACTAACCAACGCTGGAGGTCCGTATGGAAACTCGAAATGTGTGTTACTCGAAATGGTTAAAAGTTAAATCAATTTGGTGGCGTTTTACTGCCATGTAACATAGCTAGCTAGCCGCTAACATTAGCCACAGTTAGTAGCCGACTACCCACAATGCATTACGTTATCCCAGCACCCGAACGACACGGCTGTAGAGCAGAATGGCTCTCCTGTAAAAGGGTAAAATCCTCAGACGTTTTTTTTGTCGGGGGCTGGGGGGTTATCTAAATTGGTTACACCGGAAATAGAACCCATAGTTAACGTAAGGCAAAATGGCCGCAAAAAATAAGGTGGATATAAAACAATGTATCGAAAGTATACAACAAACAAAATCCAGTCTCATAAAGATCTGGTGATGGAAATGTGGAAAATATCAAGCTAGATACTGGCCCCGCCCCTCCCCCTCCCCCGCCTCCTGAACTCATGTCTCATCTTTTAAACCCAAAACAAAGACACAGGGAGACACAGCATGATGACCTATAGGCATCACATGTGATCACAAACACATTTCACTGACTGCTTTTCATATAGGAAGAGAACGTTTCTAATTTGCCACCATGTATTTTTTTGCTTCAAAGCGTGGAGGACAGCCCACAATGGAGAACGCGTTGTTCATCCAATCACGTGCAGCAAGCAACAAACATGGAGCCCTTAGCCTGATATATGAGTACCGCAGGAATGAGTCCGCAACTATACTTCCGGGTTCGTCAGTGGAAAAGTGAATGTGGTTTTAGAATGAGGATTTCACTTAAATGCTGTGCACTTCCTGAATAAAGTGCACAGCACGTTTTCTATCATTTAAAATGAGAGGTTACGACTTTACCAAAGAAAAAGACCCCAACAACAATCTGGGTTTCTCATGTGGCAGCAGTGGCACCCCAGGAAAAATATTGACCCTCCCCTGCTATAAGCATCATATCTAGCTACTATCAACTAAATACTTTAAGTGGTTCAGAGTTTTAATGCTGCACAAGGCTTTTTATTTAAGGATTTCACATGCAAATTTGTTTTCTTCTAAATGTGTTTGTTTGTTTATTTAATTAAGCTATTTTATTGATTCTATTTAAATCAGAAAGCTGCAACAGAAAATAGCATCATCCCATGTCCACAGTGTGGAGGGTTTAAGGGTGAGCTGAGATACATTTTTAAAGTGACATTTACAAAGTGAAGAGCAGGAAGCCGGTGAAGGTGGAGTGGCTGCCAGAACTGATAGTTCTCTTTGAGGCGAGTTTCATGTAGACCCTGTCTCCAGCCTGCAGCTCCAGGACCAGAGCGTTGCAGAAGGTGGTGTCGTTATCGACGGTCTCGGTGCGGGGCCCGTCGTTCCATATCAGGAGCTCGTTGTTCTTGTAGAGCATCACTCCCGTCTTTGTGTCTGGGGTTTTGTAGCCATTGGCAGTGAATCTGAAGTAGTACACTCCTCTCACCGGTGCTGTGAAGACACCTGCAGCAGAAAGAATAAAAGTCTCTGTGAACTCAACTCCCATTCCTGTTCCTTCCAGGAGAACAGTGTGTCTTCAAAGCAATATTCCACTTAGTTTCAACATAGGGCTTATTATGAAAAGCAGAATATATTCTGCTCACCAACATCAGATGCAGCTGAACCAGTTTCAACCTTCACATTTTTACTTCCCATGCATTTCAAATAAAACTGATGTTTAACACAAAGTTAGGTGTGTGTGTGTGTGTGTGTGTGTGTGTGTGTGTGTGTGTGTGTGTGCGTGTGTGCGCATGCGCAGTGGTGTTGTCTATCATGTGATACGCAGGTATAGGCAGTATAGCCACTATAAAGCTCCAGGATGTGAGTATACATTCAGGTGGTGTCTCATCATAGACGCAGTGTCAGTGTGTCAGGGTGGAGGAAATCCTCCTGTTTTCCCCACACACAGACCCACACACACACACACACGCACGCATGCACACACACGCACGCACACGTGTGCACGCACACACGCACGCACGCATACGTTACCGGAAGTAACCTGAGCGACTGTATCTATAGTATAGGACGCATCAGCGTGACATCACGACAACAAAAAAGCACTTTCGCCGTGTGCCACTGCAGCAGTTAAATAGTATGAAATAAAGCTGTAAAGCTGTGCTAAACAAACATTAATATCTCAAAAACTATACATCACATTGCTTATATTTTGACTATGTGAGTGTTAGCAGAAGTAGCTTAAGGGTCTGCTGTATAAGGGAGCGTACCTATGTTCCCCGGGTCCTATATTCCCCGGGTCCTATGTTCCCCGTTTTTGTGGGACCGGGGAACATAGAACCCTTCCTAACCTCCCCCAGACCCTAACCCAAAACCTAACCTCTCCCACCCCTCACGCCTAAACCTAAGGTCGGCATTGCGGGTGGTCGGCATAGCGGATAGACACCCCAAATGTTACGGAGAGTGTTAAAAACGGGGAACATAGGACCCGGGGAACATAGGACCCGGGGAACATAGGGATGACCCCCTGTATAATATATATAGTAGGGTTTAAGTTGTGTGAACTGTCACAGTTTTAAAATGAAGTGAATTTAGTAAAAAGTACAGCCTGCTAGAGTGAGGCACACTCAAGGCTGGCTCCATAGGGTCCCATTATAAAGGGTGAAAAAGCATAAAACAGAAACTGTGGTTTCTCAAACAAAAGATCAATTAAAGCTGAATCGAGATCATAAGAGTCCTAAAAGTGGTGACTTGTTCAAAGGTTAAATGGAGTGTGTAACTTAAAGTATGAAGGAACATTTAGAGTTCAAAGAGGACATGGTTTCACATTGAACTGCTGTTTAAAATGAACAGCAGTTGCCCCCAGAAGCTGTTGAAGCCGTTTTGGAAACAACCTGATCCCTCGCATACCCACTTAAATATGTGCAAGGATACATAGTTTTGTGACAGAACTTTCACTGGGTGATTTTGTTTCACAAATAGCAGGTAGATAGGCATTTTCTCCATTCACACATCACCTGGTGCGTGTACAGACAACAGACCCCTTTGATGAGATTTTGTCTCTCAAACCCAAATCTGAGGATATTTCTAAATATTATTTAGTCCAGAACGCCATGACTGTCTGTGTTGTAGGTATGAGAGATAACAGAACTCCATGACTGTCTGTGTTGTAGGTATGAGATATAACAGAACTCCATGACTGTCTGTGTTGTAGGTATGAGATATAACATAACTCCATGACTGTCTGTGTCATGGAGTTATGTTGTGTGTGTGGAGTTATGTTGTGTACATTTACACGTAACATTACGCGTAAATGTACGTGTAATTTTACGCGTAAATGTACGCGGGGTGCGCAGTCAGAGCGCGTAAACGCACGCATGAAGATAATAGAACCGCCACCGGATCTGAAGTTCCAAACGACTCAATAAACATGCGCAGCTATCGACTGAACGTGTCACACAACGCTTGACGTGTCATGTAGTTTCCCCATTGACTTGTAATGGTCACGCGTGTACGCGTGCGCTTATGCGCTCTGACTGCGCACCCCGCGTACATTTACGCGTAAAATTATGCGTACATTTACGCGTAAAATTACGCGTTCATGTTGTGCGCGATGCAGAAACACTTCCGGTTGCGTAACATCAAAAACTGCGAACGGGTGTGTGTGTGAACGCGTAACGAAATTGACTATGTTAAGTCACGCGTTGCTTTGCTACACAGGTGTCAAAGCATGCGTGTGTGACACGTTCAGTTGATAGCTGCGCATGTTTATTGAGTCGTTTGGAACTTCATAGTGTGTGTGTGTGCGCGCGCGTGTGTGTGTGTGTGTGTGTTGCATCACTACCTGTCTTGGAGTTGTAAGCCCCTCCAGTGTTGGTGAAGACTTTACTGTAGATCAGCATTGTGGCGTCATTGAAGGGTCCCCTTGTCCCACCACCACTAACCAGAGCGGCGGAGAACGCCACCTTCCTGATGCCTGTGTGTGTGTGTGTGTGTGTGTGTGTGTGTGTGTGTGTGTGTGTGTGTGTGTGTTGGTGGGGGTGGGGTGGGACAGGAAAACACAGTTAGAAATGAAAGAGTTGTCTTTGAGATCTTTGTGTAGAATATATTTTTGTGTGGACAGAATTGTGTATTGTTGAAATACTGGCAGGTGAATTTGAGGTCAAATTAAAGCCCTTTGAAAGGAAATCATCATTTAATTGTTGTTATTGAGTCTATTTCTGGCCGGTTACGATGTCAACATACGAGGCAGGTCCCTGATTGGCTAGTGCACTTTGTACATTCTGAAAGCCTGGGGCAGAGGTCAGAGTGTCTCATATGAAACACAATGTGAGGTCACATGACCTGATGGTTTACACAGGTGTTCCCAACCTGTTTTCCACCACAGACCAGTTTATTACTGACTAATTGCTGCGGCCTGGAGGGAGGGGGGGGGGTTGCAGGTTAAGTTTAAACGTTGAATATTAGACACACAGTATTTTCCTCGTATGGACTGAAAACCTTACTGCCTATAAAAACATTGTAAGTCACTCTGGTCTGTCTTCAACAAGACAAGACTGTTTCATCATCGACATGGAGGATGATGGGACAGTGATGGGAGAGATATGAGGATGATCATGTTGGAAATAGAAGCAACGTTTTCAGTGCTTTTGTGTTCTCTCATGATATTTAGCCTTGACTTTGATCCAGAATGCTGACATGTCGTCAAACAGACTTTTCATCGTTTGCTCAAGTGTTGATGCCAAGTTGAAAGCTTTTTCTTTCTTTCTTTCTTGTGTACAGTCTCCGCCCCTCCGTGCTGTCATCCTCGTTAGGTCAGGTCTCCTTATCTCACCTATTCTGAACAAACTCTCAAGAGACGTTTCTCAACCTCACTGCAACTCACACATGTATTTTGGTCAGCGGCCCATCACCTTTGGATTACCTTGCGCACGTGTGTGTGTGTGTGTGTGTGTGTGTGTGTGTGTGCGTGCGCGTGCGCGTGCGTGTGTGTGTGTGTGTGTGTGTGTGTGTGTGTGTGTTTTGTGTGTGTGTGTGTGTGTGTGTGTGTGTGTGTGTGTGTGCAGGGCTGAGGAAAGGTGCAGGTTGGCAGATCTGTAGTCTGTAAAGACAGACCAAGACAATTGCACACAAATAGTCCCTCTCTCTCTCTCCCTCTCCCCCTCTCTCTCTCTCTCTCTCTCTCTCTGTCTCTCTCTCTCTCTCCCTCTCCCTCCCTCTCTCCCTCTCCCTCTATCCCTCTCCCTCCCCCCCTTTCGCTCTCTCTCTCTCTCTGTCTCTCTCTCTCTCTCTCTCTGTCTCTCTCTCTCTCTCTCTCTCTCTCTCTCTGTGTCTCTCTCTCTCTCTCTCTCTGCCACTTCCTCACAGCCTGGCAGAAAATGCTTTGCAGGGACGGCACCGGTCCACGGCCCGGCGGTTAGGAAGCACTGGTTTACCAGGTTAAGCCACATGCAGTTTGGTTCCAGAAATGAGATCTCAATCATTTGAAACACGTCACAAACGTCACATCTGATCTGACAAAATCACTGACGGCACAAAATGAAAACTAATTCTGATCCTTTTTAAAGATCAGCAGGTGATCAAATGACAGCTCTTTTAATAAATCCATCAAGCCCTATAACTTCAAATACCCGCTTAATGATGTGCCCTCACACACACACACACACACACACACACACACACACACACACACACACACAGTTAGCCAGCCTCTCTTACCTGCCAGTGTTTCGTTCAGCCTGGTGTTGACCCGGCTCAGGTCAGTCCTCAGCAGGCCCAGCTCCACTCCACTGATGCTGTTCACCTGAGACATTAATACAACTACTGTAAAGCAGAGGTTCTTTCTCATGTCAAGGACCCCTAAACTGACACACATTAGACCACAGACCCCCATTAGATTTTGTCCCACGGTCCTCAATCTGATAATGCTGAGATATTTTCTTTTAGATGTTTTGTTACAGAAAGTGTATGAAACCCATGTCCAAAATAGTTGTGTTACTTATAGATGGGATTATAGTGAAAATAAATTACTCCTCCTTATTTCTTGGGACCCTCTGGAGCCCCCTTAAGGACCTGGACGCCACTTTGAGAACCACTATTGTTATGTAATTGAGTAGCTTTTTGTGTAGGCTACTTCTACTGTTTTTGTACTTTTTAAAAGCAGTAATTTTACCTTTAATTTGGTTTGAAGTAATGTACCTTGCTACATTTTAAATCGCTCTGTTACAGAGTAAAGTACATCCCAAGTTTCCCCAAGTTTTCTATGAACTGCACACCAGAAAATGTCCAATCTATTGGCCTTGGCTAAGTGGCCACGCCCTGGTCCCCCGCCTCAGCACGACCGTGGCCTGTAGCAAACAGACCCGCTGCACCCAGACAGAGCCCAGCAGACTGCTGCTTGCACGTTTATTCAGTTTATAGCACAGGAGGTTTTTCTAGTGAGGCAAGGGAGGAGCCCCCTCAATTCTTTTTTGAGAAGAAAAGGGTTTATAGAGAGTTTATATATTTTTAATAAATAAACCAAAATATATTTTCTCTCCACTTTGAACTAATTCCATTATTGATAAATGCTTTAATGGTGACACCTGCAGGCCAGGGAAGGAAAGGGTAGTCTCTGGAGGACGGAGGACTGCCCCGCCCCCTGCTCCTCGGGGGCACGGTCATGGGCAGGGTCTTATGCCGTGTGTCATGTGTGTTTATGTGCTTCAGTATTTTTCATGCTAACCTATGATTGGATAAACAGATAAGATTGTGCAACAGTGGAGGCATGCAGGCCTTGTAGGAATGCCTCCCTGCAATGATTGACATCAGCCCTGACCAATGAGAACCAGACTCAGGCAGGCGGGCAGGGCTCAGGACTGCCGCTGCATCCAGTCATCAGAGCTACAGTAGCGTTGGCTCTCTGGTCAGTGTCATAATGTGACCAGCTAGCTAACTGGCCAAAGCCATGACAAGAGTCATGCAAATGGGTTTAAATGTGTCAGATTATGGTTTGTATGTGGAAGATACAGCTACTTTCAACTGCAGCAGACAAGTGATCTGGCTGCCTACTAGTTAGCTACTGTGCTAAAAAAGGAAGAAGCCTGGTTTGATAAGTAGCACGTTAACGCTAGTTAGCAGTCCTCCCTTGCTTTCAAGCTCAGGAGCCGCCACTGGTTTATAGTCTTGCTTGCCAGACTTCCCTCCCTTCCAGGAGGGGAGTCTGGCAGTGCTGATCTCCATTCTGGAATTGCAGAGGGAAAAAATGCTCTGTTTGTTTGAACCTAGTCTCGCTTGCCAGACGCTCTCCCTACAACGGGGGGTCCAATTGCTTTCAGCGTGTAACAACGAGCTAGCATGGTTGATGTTTCACAGCAGCGCAGGCATTTGAGATCAACAGATTCAACACGACACACAGCGACAGAGGCATTTGAGATAGACAGATATTAATGAAGGGAATAATTTGTGTCTCTGTGTCTGTGTGTTTGTTGCTTACAGTGAGACAATGATGTTTGTGCAGCTCACTCTCCTTCAGAAAAAGACAAGTAATTTATTTATCTTCAGCTCTCCCCTCCTCTCATAGGCTGTCCTCTCTCTCTTTCTCTCTCTCTCTCTATCTCCCTCATTCTCCTCTCATACAGTAGGCTGTCCTCTCTCTCTCCCTCTCTCTCATCCTCCGCTCATACAGTAGGCTGTCCTCTCTCTCTCTCATCCTCCTCTCATACAGTAGGCTGTCCTCTCTCTCATCCTCCTCTCATACAGTAGGCTGTTCTCTCTCTTTCTCTCTCTCTCTTATCCTCCTCTCATACAGTAGGCTGTCCTCTCTCTCTCTCTTATCCTCCTCTCATACAGTAGGCTGTCCTCTCTCTTTCTCTCTCTCTCTCATCCTCCTCTCATACAGTAGGCTGTCCTCTCTCTTTCTCTCTCTCTCTTATCCTCCTCTCATACAGTAGGCTGTCCTCTCTCTCATCCTCCTCTCATACAGTAGGTGTCCTCTCTCTTTCTCTCTCTCTCTCATCCTCCTCTCATACAGTAGGCTGTCCTCTCTCTTTCTCTCTCCCTCTTATCCTCCTCTCATACAGTAGGCTGTCCTCTCTCTCATCCTCCTCATACAGTAGGCTGTCCTCTCTCTTTCTCTCTCTCTCTTATCCTCCTCTCATACAGTAGGCTGTCCTCTCTCTCATCCTCCTCTCATACAGTAGGTTGTCCTCTCTCGCTGTCTCTCTCTCTCATCCTCCTCTCATACAGTAGGCTGTCCTCTCTTTCTCTCTCATCCTCCTCTCATACAGTAGGCTGTTCTCTCTCTCTCTCTCATCCTCCTCTCATACAGTAGGCTGTCCTCTCTCTCTCTCTCATTCTCCTCTCATACAGTAGGCTGTCCTCTCTGTTTCTCTCTCTCTCTTATCCTCCTCTCATACAGTAGGCTGTCCTCTCTCTCTTTCTCTCTCTCTCTCTCTCATCCTCCTCTCATACAGTAGGCTGTCCTCTCTCTCTTTCTCTCTCTCTCATCCTCCTCTCATACAGTAGGATGTCCTCTCTCTCTTTCTCTCTCATCCTCCTGCCATACAGCTATCCTCTCTCTCTCTCTCTCTCTCTCTCTCTCATCCTCTCTTGTGTGTGTGTCTTGTGTGTGTCTTGTGTGGATAATGGAACAGTTGTAAATATGCCTAACGTTACTACCATTGTGCTTATGGAACATTGTTTGACTGCAGTAACAGATAAAGTGTTCAGATATGCCCAGGTTTGAGGCTTGGGACTGGGAGTGAGCGAATGGGAAGGGCTGTGCTGTGGTCTTAGCCTGGAACGGGAGCCCGGTGTAGCTGCTCCATTTGGCTGGTGTAGCAGGTATGGAACCACCGTAAATCTAGCGATCGGGTGGGGAAGGTGTTCAAGCAGAGCTTGATAAAATCCAACAGTCCTGGGGCCGGTTGCACCAAGTGGTCTTAACTATGCCTGGTCGTAACTCCTACGTCGGTCTTAGTTAAGACCAGTCTTTAGAGTGGATTTACGCCTGTTGCACCAACAGGGCTTATGTCTGGTCTTAACTACGCAGGTCGTAGCATGTGAATTGCCAGGGAATGCACCCTGATTGGATGATGTTGCAAAAATGTGCCTCGCGACCTGTTTGGAGCGTCACTGTGCCACTACGCTCTATCAGCCACTACTGTATGTGCATCACTACACCCTCCCTCATCCCACCCTCCCTCGCTCCGGGAGAAAAATGGCAGTGATTGAGCCAGACAGACTGAATGAAATTGAATGTAACGTTCCCAATTCTATGTATTCAATTCTAAAAAAGTGAACGGCAACATTTGGGAAGGCTAAGCCACACAACTAGTTAGTTATAATCTAACATCGTGCTTCAAAGACGGAGAACTGGCTGTGTTACGACGATGACGGTAAGGACTCAAAAAGGTCTCCGCGGAGATCTCTGTTACAGGCAGGCTCTACGCCTCCTCCTGACCAGGCGTAAGAGTTATGCCTGGTCGTAGTGAAAAGAAGGCTTAAGCCATCTTGGTGCAACCGCGTAGCTGTTAGGTCGTAAAGTTACGACCAACTTAGCTTAAGACCAGTATAAGACCAGTTGGTGCAACTGGCCCCAGGGCAGGCAGGACAAATGTTCTACTACTAGCCCAATGCATAGACTTGTAGCTATACAGTCTGGCTCAAGGTAACGTCTCTACTCCCCACTCCCCGCTCCCCGCAGCCATCGCAAGCCAAAACACGACCAAACATGTCACAGTAACATCCAGTAATTCGCCCATAATCATTCCCGGCCGTCTCGAGGCTGATAAGACCGATAAATTGGCCAGGATGCCGTTTGAAATCTCAGAATGGGCTGGGATGTAGCCATTAGCTCTGTAGCTTCTTCTTCTTCTTTTTTGGAGTTTTATGGCGGTTGGCAAACATGTATGTGCATTACCGCCACCTACTGGAGTTTGATGTCTTCTTCATAGTGTAATCTAGCTCTGTAGCTGTTGTGGAGTGTGGAGAAAATGTAAGGAGCCATATGATTGGCTGAAAGCGAATGTGAATCAGAGTGTGTGCATTTGCGAAACAGATTCTGTGCATTAGTGAGTCCGAAATACAACTGCGAACCAGAGAATGTGCATTTGTAAAACAGATTGTGTGCATTAGTGAGTCCGAAATACAACTGCGAAACAAAGCATGTGCATTCGTGAAAAACCCTGCGAGAGTTAATTAGATATGAGACTGTTCTAAGCCCATAAATGTTTGGCTGTTTAGTCCGGACTGTGGTCCGAGGGAGGTTTCACACCTGTTATTTTGGTTCATGTCAAACTGGAAAGTCCGGAGCAAACGAGGAAGGTGTGAAAGCGCCCTCATTGTGAAGGGCTGTGTGAAGTGCCTGTGTGCCTTTTATTGTGAAGGGTTGATTGAAGTGTCTGTTGGACTTTTATTGTCAAGGGCTGTGTGTGAAGTGTCTGTTGGATTTTTATTCAGAATAATACAATGATTACCATGGTGCAAAACGGTGTTCTGATTGGTCGAATTGCACAAAATTCGGGCACTGCACTACGTCAGGTCCCCAGCAGCACTGAGGTATATTAGCAGTATATTTTAGGCTAGGCCAGACTATACCTGACCCGGGGTTAATCCTGGTACACCTGTATTAGCCCTCATTCACACAGAACGCCGAACGTAAGCAGAACTGAAGCTTGAAGCAGGCACAAGCTGAACGTACGCCTTACTGTTCACACAAGACGCCTTCTCTTTTTCCTCTCAGCGCCTACTCTCGCGCCTTGAACCCGCCCACAACTCCCATTTAACTTCATGCCTCACGGCTTCACGGCTTCAGCGTCACGCTTGGAAATTCGGTGTCAGTCCTGAGCGATCGCTTCAGCGTGGCGTGAGCGTGGCTTCGGCAAGGCATCAGCGTGGCACGCGCGCGGGTGGTGTGAACGGCTTCGCCTGTTAACAAGGATGCCAAAATGAAACTTGTGGGTACGGCGTAGGTACAGCTTCGGTTGAGCGTTGCTTCGGCGTCCTGTGTGAACAGCTTATAGGACGAATCAGCGTGACGTCACTTGCCACCCAGAAATGCGGAACCCAGCAGCAGTTATTTAGTATGAGTTGTGCCAAACAAACGTTAATATCTCAAAAAGTATACATCACATTGCTTATATTTTGACATTCTGAGTGAGAGCAGAAGTAGCTCACGAGTTTGATGTATAATATACGCATGTCGTGTTAAAGTTGTGTGAACTGTCGCAGTTTTTAAAATGTAAACAGTCAGCCGGCAAGAGTCAGACAGTCAAACCTCCAAAAGCTCACGCTCCATAGGGTTCCATTGCCGTTGCCACCCAGTGATGCAGTTTGTTTACCAAAATGCTGCTCGGCTGATCCCTCGTATAGCGAGATGGCCACTGAAATGGCGCTAACAGAACTAAAGTAAACTTCACCGAACTTTACTGAACTGAATGAAACAAAACAAAACAAAGTGAAACTAAAGAGTCAATCAGACCTTGGTCTCCAGTGTCTGCTGGGTGCTCTGCAGCGTCTGCTGGGTGCTCTGCATCGTCTGCTGGGTGCTCTGCATCGTCTGCTGGGTGCTCTGCATCGTCTGCTGGGTGCTCTGCAGTGTCTGCTGGGTGCTCTCCAGTGTCTGCTGGGTGCTCTGCATCGTCTGCTGGGTGCTCTGCATCGTCTGCTGGGTGCTCTGCATCGTCTGCTGGGTGCTCTGCATCGTCTGCTGGGTGCTCTGCAGTGTCTGCTGGGTGCTCTCCAGTGTCTGCTGGGTGCTCTGCATCGTCTGCTGGGTGCTCTGCAGTGTCTGCTGGGTGCTCTCCAGTGTCTGCTGGGTGCTCTGCATCGTCTGCTGGGTGCTCTGCATCGTCTGCTGGGTGCTCTGCAGCACCCTCACATCTCTCTGCAGGCTCGTTCTCTCCTGACTGGAAACTGGGACAGAGACAAATTGCAAAAGAGTCATTTAAATGTTATAAACTAGTATAAATATGAATTTTAACACTATATCGCTACAAGATATAGAATATTAACATATTAATTTGAGTCCTTTTTCCATACTCTGACTTATTGGAACCAAATAATTAGGGATGAGCGAGTACACCATTATCTGTATCTGTTTAATCAACTAAATTATCTGTATCCATATCTGTACTCGGAGGGGGCGTGGTTAACCCAAAAGTGGGCTTGGTTTAAACTGGAAGTGGGTGTGGCTTAAGTTGTGTTTGGTTGTGGTTCTTGATCTCCACTTCTTCTGGGACCATGATGAATCTCATCCAAACTCGCCACGGCACCAGCTCTCAAGCTCTGACAGTTCAGCTCGGTCCATTTTAACACTGCTTGTATAATTAGCTTTGTACTTTTTTCCAATATTTTATTTGGCAATTTTTCAGAACATAAAAAACAAAAACAGGCTCAGAAAAGAGAGAATTAAGAAAAAGCATACATATATCTCTATATTCGAACGTGGTGCTACCAGCCGCTTAACCCCAGAACACTAATGTCAATTAAAATCACACCATCACTAACGTTGGGTATATTTCACCAGATACAATATACCCCATAAAAAATACTTCTCATCAAAATATATTAAAGTACAACAATACATGGCAAATTGAGGCACTCTTCTTTTATTTTTCCCTGTAAAATATAAAAAAAAAACGAAGAAAAGGTATCATGGAGGGACCCTATAAAAAATCAGTAAAATTGGTGAAAAATTTGAGAATCGTTAAAGTGTAACTTACCCCCAAAACACTTTTTTCAGCTTTTAACCAATATATATGGCTTTTGGGGTGGTGTGTGAAGAATTCTCGTCAAAATGTCCACATTTGAGACCAAATTTATAATATTCTACAATCTATATCATTTTCAACAGCATAAGTGCCCTCTATGGGTACAAACCTGCTTTTTTTTTGCCTTCCAAAATGGTACAACCTGACGTCACGGCATACTCCCCCCTTCCCCAAGCCCCACACATGTGAAAAATGTTTTTTTCTTCTTCATGTGATTATTACTGTATTTCACGCCAGGAGAGTTGCAACATCTCCATTCACTCCAATGGAACCGTTTTTAGAGCGAGCCCTTTAACACGTTCACTGCCATTGACGAGTTATCTCGGCTTACAGAATCCGACGGTTCACTGCCAAGGACGAGTTATCTCGGCTTAAAAAAAAAAAAAAAAAATTTGACGGTGGGACGTGGATCAACGCTCCCCACGTCTCCTATAAAAATATTGGAGTCAGCGAACGTGTACAACCCATTCCACGGACCCACTAAGTGGCGACAGTGCTCTCCACACTAGGAAACGCAGAGCCAAAACTGTAGGGTAACGCGCGAGGAAACCATTCTCTACTGTAAAATGGATTGGCGAAAACGCTCTCACTTTCGCGCATTATCGCGCTGGGAGCTGGCGGTGGGGGATTCCAAAAATAGACTGGGTGGAAAACACTTTGAAACACGCAGCATAAAGCCTAGAATCGCACAAAGCTTCATCAAAGCTCTCAAACCCAAGAAACAAGTGAACCCTATCCACACTCGCTGCCAGGGAGGGAGGCTGCTCAATCTCGCAGCAGCAGCAGCAGCAGCAGAACACTCGCTTGTGACAAACGCTGCGGAGGAGAACGCCCACGGAGGGAGGAGTTGGAAGCAGAGGGGGGTTTCCTGCTGTTATGGAGGAAATTACTGTTCAAAACTATTGTTTAGATGTCTGACGTCTTACTGATGCCAAAAATGAATGGTTAAAGTGACTGTTCTATCGAATTTCACAAAAAGCCGTTTATCTCAGAATAAATTTCCAGACGCTGAAACCATGCTGTATTCAACTGCTAATGCTTACATAACTACTAACTCTACAAACTAACTCTTTTAGACAGAGAAAGCACACATTCTATTAGTTCTTTTGAGATATTGTGTGTTCACAAAATCTTAGCAGAAAAGAATCCTCGGGTCTTGAAAGATGAGCCAGAATCCTAAAAAAAAACCTCTGGCAGAACCTACCTACAGTAAAAAAAAAAGGCTGGCAGTGAATGTGTTAAGAGCGCAATGCATCATGGGTAGTCGCCTACTGTGGCTAATGTTAGCAGCTAGTTAGTTATGTTACATGGCAGTAAAACGCCACTGAATGACCAAATTGATATAACCTTTAACCATTTCGGGCAAAACCGTTTCCATACCATTTCTATCAGCGTTGGTTAGTTGTTTATAACGTGGCTATATTTATAATATAGCCATGTTGATACACTGTCATGCAAAAAAAAGGAAAGCCGATTGGGAGGCGGTCATGATGTCGATGATTTGATTTGACAGTTCTGGGCACTGGCACTTGGCCAATCCTGGCATGTTCCACTCCCAAATCGATTGTGTTCTGGCGCATAAGCTATCACTAAACCTACCTCCTCATACATTACCATGAAGGAAAAATAAGCTATCACTAAACCTACCTCCTCATACATTATCATGAAGGAAATATAAGCTATCACTAAACCTACCTCCTCATACATTACCATGAAGGAAAAATAAGCTATCACTAAACCTACCTCCTCATACATTATCATGAAGGAAATATAAGCTATCACTAAACCTACCTCCTCATACATTATCATGAAGGAAATATAAGCTATCACTAAACCTACCTCCTCATACATTATCATGAAGGAAATATAAGCTATCACCTAAACCTACCTCCTCAACATTACCATGAAGGAAAAATAGCCTATCACTAAACCTACCTCCTCATACATTACCATGAAGGAAAATAGCCTATCACTAAACCTACCTCCTCATACATTACCATGAAGGAAAATAGCCTATCACTAAACCTACCTCCTCATACATTACCATGAAGGAAAAATAGCCTATCACCAAACATACCTCCTCATACATTACCATGAAGGAAAAATAGCCTATCACTAAACCTACCTCCTCATACATGACCTTGAAGGAAAAAGCCTAATAACACATTGCTCTGGTATTGGTCTCGATTTGGACTGGTAGTTTTGTGTGTGTGTGTGTGTGTGTGTGTGTGTGTGTGCGTACGTGCGTGTGTGTGTGTGTGCGTGTGTGTGTGTCTGTGTGTGTGCGTGTGTGTGTAGGGCTGAGGAAAGGTGCAGGCTGGCAGATCGGTAGTCTGCATAGACAGACCAAGCCAATCGCACACAAATAGTCTCTCTCTCTCTCTCTCTCTCTCTGTGTCTCTCTCTCTCTCTCTCTCTCTCTCTCTCTCTCTCTCTCTCTCTCTCTCTCTCTCTGTGTCTCTCTCTCTCTCTCTCTCTCTGCCACTTCCTCACAGCCTGGCAGCAAATGCTTTGCAGGGCCGGCACCGGTCCACGGCCCGGCGGTTAGGAAGCACTGGTTTACCAGGTTAAGCCACATGCAGTTTGGTTCCAGAAATGAGATCTCAATCATTTGAAACACGTCACAAACGTCACATCTGATCTGACAAAATCACTGACGGCACAAAATGAAAACTAATTCTGATCCTTTTTAAAGATCAGCAGGTGATCAAATGACAGCTCTTTTAATAAATCCATCAAGCCCTATAACTTCAAATACCCGCTTAATGATGTGCCCTCACACACACACACACACACACACACACACACACACACACACACACACACACACACACACACACACAGTTAGCCAGCCTCTCTTACCTGCCAGTGTTTTGTTCAGCCTGGTGTTGACCCGGCTCAGGTCAGTCCACAGCAGGCCCAGCTCCACTCCTCTGATGCTGTTCACCTGAGACATTAATACAACTACTGTAAAGCAGTGGTTCTTTCTCATGTCAAGAACCCCTAAACTGACACACATTAGACCACAGACCCCCATTAGATTTTGTCCCACGGTCCCCCATCTGATAATGCTGAGATATTTTCTTTTAGATGTTTTGTTACAGAAAGTGTATGAAACCCATGTCCAAAATAGTTGTGTTACTTATAGATGGGATTATAGTGAAAATAAATTACTCCTCCTTATTTCTTGGGACCCTCTGGAGCCCCCTTAAGGACCCGGACGCCACTTTGAGAACCACTCTTGTTATATAATTGAGTAGCTTTTTGTGTAGGCTACTTCTACTGTTTTTGTACTTTTTAAAAGCAGTAATTTTACCTTTAATTTGGTTTGAAGTAATGTACCTTGCTACATTTTAAATCGCTTTGTTACAGAGTAAAGTACAGTACATCCCAAGTTTCCCCAAGTTTTCTATGAACTGCACACCAGAAAATGTCCAATCTATTGGCCTTGGCTAAGTGGCCCACGCCCTGGTCCCCCGCCTCAGCACGACCGTGGCCTGTAGCAAACAGACCCGCTGCACCCAGACAGAGCCCAGCAGACTGCTGCTTGCACGTTTATTCAGTTTATAGCACAGGAGGTTTTTCTAGTGAGGCAAGGGAGGAGCCCCCTCAATTCTTTTTTGAGAAGAAAAGGGTTTATAGAGAGTTTATATATTTTAAATAAATAAACCAAAATATATTTTCTCTCCACTTTGAACTAATTCCATTATTGAAAATGCTTTAATGGTGACACCTGCAGGCCAGGGAAGGAAAGGGTAGTCTCTGGAGGATGGAGGACTGCCCCGCCCCCTGCTCCTTGGGGGCACGGTCATGGGCAGGGTCTTATGCCGTGTGTCATGTGTGTTTATGTGCTTCAGTATTTTTCATGCTAACCTATGATTGGGTAAACAGATAAGATTGTGCAACAGTGGAGGCATGCAGGCCTTGTAGGAATGCCTCCCTGCAATGATTGACATCAGCCCTGACCAATGAGAACCAGACTCAGGCAGGCGGGCAGGGCTCAGGACTGCCGCTGCATCCAGTCATCAGAGCTACAGTAGCGTTGGCTCTCTGGTCAGTGGTCATAATGTGACCAGCTAGCTAACTGGCCAAAGCCAAGACAAGAGTCATGCAAATGGGTTTAAATGTGTCAGATTATGGTTTGTATGTGGAAGATACAGCTACTTTCAACTGCAGCAGACAAGTGATCTGGCTGCCTACTAGTTAGCTACTGTGCTAAAAAAGGAAGAAGCCTGGTTTGATAAGTAGCACGCTAATGCTAGTTAGCAGTCCTCCCTTGCTTTCAAGCTCAGGAGCCGCCACTGGTTTATAGTCTTGCTTGCCAGACTTCCCTCCCTTCCAGGAGGGGAGTCTGGCAGTGCTGATCTCCATTCTGGAATTGCAGAGGGAAAGAATGCTCTGTTTGTTTGAACCTAGTCTCGCTTGCCAGACGCTCTCCCTACAACGGGGGGTCCAATTGCTTTCAGCGTGTAACAACGAGCTAGCATGGTTGATGTTTCACAGCAGCGCAGGCATTTGAGATCAACAGATTCAACATGACACACAGCGACAGAGGCATTTGAGATAGACAGATATTAATGAAGGGAATAATTTGTGTCTCTGTGTCTGTGTGTTTGTTGCTTACAGTGAGACAATGATGTTTGTGCAGCTCACTCTCCTTCAGAAAAAGACAAGTAATTTATTTATCTTCAGCTCTCCCCTCCTCTCATAGGCTGTCCTCTCTCTCTTTCTCTCTCTCTCTCTATCTCCCTCATACTCCTCTCATACAGTAGGCTGTCCTCTCTCTCTCTCATCCTCCTCTCATACAGTAGGTTGTCCTCTCTCGCTGTCTCTCTCTCTCATCCTCCTCTCATACAGTAGGCTGTTCTCTCTCTCTCTCTCATCCTCCTCTCATACAGTAGGCTGTCCTCTCTCTCTCTCATCCTCCTCTCATACAGTAGGCTGTCCTCTCTCTCATCCTCCTCTCATACAGTAGGCTGTTATCTCTCTCTCTCTCATCCTCCTCTCATACAGTAGACTGTCCTCTCTCTCTCTCATCCTCCTCTCATACAGTAGGTTGTCCTCTCTCGCTGTCTCTCTCTCTCATCCTCCTCTCATACAGTAGGCTGTTCTCTCTCTCTCTCTCTCATCCTCCTCTCATACAGTAGGCTGTCCTCTCTCTCTCTCATCTTCCTCTCATACAGTAGGCTGTCCTCTCTCTCATCCTCCTCTCATACAGTAGGCTGTTATCTCTCTCTCTCTCATCCTCCTCTCATACAGTAGGCTGTCCTCTCTCGCTCTCTCTCTCTCGCTCTCATTCTCCTCTCATACAGTAGGCTGTCCTCTCTCTCTCTCTCTCTTTCTCTCATCCTCCTCTCATACAGTAGGCTGTCCTCTCTGTTTCTCTCTCTCTCTTATCCTCCTCTCATACAGTAGGCTGTCCTCTCTCTCTCTCTCTCTCTCTCATCCTCCTCTCATACAGTAGGCTGTCCTCTCTCTCTTTCTCTCTCTCTCTCATCCTCCTCTCATACAGTAGGCTGTCCTCTCTCTCTTTCTCTCTCTCTCTCATCCTCCTCTCATACAGTAGGATGTCCTCTCTCTCTTTCTCTCTCTCTCTCATCCTCTCTTGTGTGTGTGTCTTGTGTGGATAATGGAACAGTTGTAAATATGCCTAACGTTACTACCATCGTGCTTATGGAACATTGTTTGACTGCAGTAACAGATAAAGTGTTCAGAAATGCCCAGGTTTGAGGCTTGGGACTGGGAGTGAGCGAATGGGAAGGGCTGTGCTGTGGTCTTAGCCTGGAACGGGAGCCCAGTGTAGCTGCTCCATTTGGCTGGTGTAGCAGGTATGGAACCACCGTAAATCTAGCGATCGGGTGGGGAAGGTGTTCAAGCAGAGCTTGATAAAATCCAACAGTCCTGGGGCCGGTTGCACCAAGTGGTCTTAACTATGCCTGGTCGTAACTCCTACGTCGGTCTTAGTTAAGACCAGTCTTTAGAGTGGATTTACGCCTGTTGCACCAACAGGGCTTATGTCTGGTCTTAACTACGCAGGTCGTAGCATGTGAATTGCCAGGGAATGCACCCTGATTGGATGATGTTGCAAAAATGTGCCTCGCGACCTGTTTGGAGCGTCACTGTGCCACTACGCTCTATCAGCCACTACTGTATGTGCATCACTACACCCTCCCTCATCCCACCCTCCCTCGCTCCGGGAGAAAAATGGCAGTGATTGAGCCAGACAGACTGAATGAAATTGAATGTAACGTTCCCAATTCTATGTATTCAATTCTAAAAAAGTGAACGGCAACATTTGGGAAGGCTAAGCCACACAACTAGTTAGTTATAATCTAACATCGTGCTTCAAAGACGGAGAACTGGCTGTGTTACGACGATGACGGTAAGGACTCAAAAAGGTCTCCGCGGAGATCTCTGTTACAGGCAGGCTCTACGCCTCCTCCTGACCAGGCGTAAGAGTTATGCCTGGTCGTAGTGAAAAGAAGGCTTAAGCCATCTTGGTGCAACCGCGTAGCTGTTAGGTCGTAAAGTTACGACCAACTTAGCTTAAGACCAGTATAAGACCAGTTGGTGCAACTGGCCCCAGGGCAGGCAGGACAAATGTTCTACTACTAGCCCAATGCATAGACTTGTAGCTATACAGTCTGGCTCAAGGTAACGTCTCTACTCCCCACTCCACGCTCCCCGCAGCCATCGCAAGCCAAAACACGACCAAACATGTCACAGTAACATCCAGTAATTCGCCCATAATCATTCCCGGCCGTCTCGAGGCTGATAAGACCGATAAATTGGCCAGGATGCCGTTTGAAATCTCAGAATGGGCTGGGATGTAGCCATTAGCTCTGTAGCTTCTTCTTCTTCTTTTTTGGAGTTTTATGGCGGTTGGCAAACATGTATGTGCATTACCGCCACCTACTGGAGTTTGATGTCTTCTTCATAGTGTAATCTAGCTCTGTAGCTGTTGTGGAGTGTGGAGAAAATGTAAGGAGCCATATGATTGGCTGAAAGCGAATGTGAATCAGAGTGTGTGCATTTGCGAAACAGATTCTGTGCATTAGTGAGTCCGAAATACAACTGCGAACCAGAGAATGTGCATTTGTAAAACAGATTGTGTGCATTAGTGAGTCCGAAATACAACTGCGAAACAAAGCATGTGCATTCGTGAAAAACCCTGCGAGAGTTAATTAGATATGAGACTGTTCTAAGCCCATAAATGTTTGGCTGTTTAGTCCGGACTGTGGTCCGAGGGAGGTTTCACACCTGTTATTTTGGTTCATGTCAAACTGGAAAGTCCGGAGCAAACAAGGAAGGTGTGAAAGCGCCCTCATTGTGAAGGGCTGTGTGAAGTGCCTGTGTGCCTTTTATTGTGAAGGGTTGATTGAAGTGTCTGTTGGACTTTTATTGTCAAGGGCTGTGTGTGAAGTGTCTGTTGGATTTTTATTCAGAATAATACAATGATTACCATGGTGCAAAACGGTGTTCTGATTGGTCGAATTGCACAAAATTCGGGCACTGCACTACGTCAGGTCCCCAGCAGCACTGAGGTATATTAGCAGTATATTTTAGGCTAGGCCAGACTATACCTGACCCGGGGTTAATCCTGGTACACCTGTATTAGCCCTCATTCACACAGAACGCCGAACGTAAGCAGAACTGAAGCTTGAAGCAGGCACAAGCTGAACGTACGCCTTACTGTTCACACAAGACGCCTTCTCTTTTTCCTCTCAGCGCCTACTCTCGCGCCTTGAACCCGCCCACAACTCCCATTTAACTTCATGCCTCACGGCTTCACGGCTTCAGCGTCACGCTTGGAAATTCGGTGTCAGTCCTGAGCGATCGCTTCAGCGTGGCGTGAGCGTGGCTTCGGCAAGGCATCAGCGTGGCACGCGCGCGGGTGGTGTGAACGGCTTCGCCTGTTAACAAGGACGCCAAAATGAAACTTGTGGGTACGGCGTAGGTACAGCTTCGGTTGAGCGTTGCTTCGGCGTCCTGTGTGAACAGCTTATAGGACGAATCAGCGTGACGTCACTTGCCACCCAGAAATGCGGAACCCAGCAGCAGTTATTTAGTATGAGTTGTGCCAAACAAACGTTAATATCTCAAAAAGTATACATCACATTGCTTATATTTTGACATTCTGAGTGAGAGCAGAAGTAGCTCACGAGTTTGATGTATAATATACGCATGTCGTGTTAAAGTTGTGTGAACTGTCGCAGTTTTTAAAATGTAAACAGTCAGCCGGCAAGAGTCAGACAGTCAAACCTCCAAAAGCTCACGCTCCATAGGGTTCCATTGCCGTTGCCACCCAGTGATGCAGTTTGTTTACCAAAATGCTGCTCGGCTGATCCCT
Organism: Poromitra crassiceps; assembly: GCF_964638095.1. Classification (NCBI taxonomy): domain Eukaryota; kingdom Metazoa; phylum Chordata; class Actinopteri; order Beryciformes; family Melamphaidae; genus Poromitra; species Poromitra crassiceps. Next base: position 3,095,015 of record NC_139640.1, read on the forward strand.
CGTATAGCGAGATGGCCACTGAAATGGCGCTAACAGAACTAAAGTAAACTTCACCGAACTTTACTGAACTGAATGAAACAAAACAAAACAAAGTGAAACTAAAGAGTCAATCAGACCTTGGTCTCCAGTGTCTGCTGGGTGCTCTGCAGCGTCTGCTGGGTGCTCTGCATCGTCTGCTGGGTGCTCTGCATCGTCTGCTGGGTGCTCTGCATCGTCTGCTGGGTGCTCTGCAGTGTCTGCTGGGTGCTCTCCAGTGTCTGCTGGGTGCTCTGCATCGTCTGCTGGGTGCTCTGCATCGTCTGCTGGGTGCTCTGCATCGTCTGCTGGGTGCTCTGCATCGTCTGCTGGGTGCTCTGCAGTGTCTGCTGGGTGCTCTCCAGTGTCTGCTGGGTGCTCTGCATCGTCTGCTGGGTGCTCTGCAGTGTCTGCTGGGTGCTCTCCAGTGTCTGCTGGGTGCTCTGCATCGTCTGCTGGGTGCTCTGCATCGTCTGCTGGGTGCTCTGCAGCACCCTCACATCTCTCTGCAGGCTCGTTCTCTCCTGACTGGAAACTGGGACAGAGACAAATTGCAAAAGAGTCATTTAAATGTTATAAACTAGTATAAATATGAATTTTAACACTATATCGCTACAAGATATAGAATATTAACATATTAATTTGAGTCCTTTTTCCATACTCTGACTTATTGGAACCAAATAATTAGGGATGAGCGAGTACACCATTATCTGTATCTGTTTAATCAACTAAATTATCTGTATCCATATCTGTACTCGGAGGGGGCGTGGTTAACCCAAAAGTGGGCTTGGTTTAAACTGGAAGTGGGTGTGGCTTAAGTTGTGTTTGGTTGTGGTTCTTGATCTCCACTTCTTCTGGGACCATGATGAATCTCATCCAAACTCGCCACGGCACCAGCTCTCAAGCTCTGACAGTTCAGCTCGGTCCATTTTAACACTGCTTGTATAATTAGCTTTGTACTTTTTTCCAATATTTTATTTGGCAATTTTTCAGAACATAAAAAACAAAAACAGGCTCAGAAAAGAGAGAATTAAGAAAAAGCATACATATATCTCTATATTCGAACGTGGTGCTACCAGCCGCTTAACCCCAGAACACTAATGTCAATTAAAATCACACCATCACTAACGTTGGGTATATTTCACCAGATACAATATACCCCATAAAAAATACTTCTCATCAAAATATATTAAAGTACAACAATACATGGCAAATTGAGGCACTCTTCTTTTATTTTTCCCTGTAAAATATAAAAAAAAACGAAGAAAAGGTATCATGGAGGGACCCTATAAAAAATCAGTAAAATTGGTGAAAAATTTGAGAATCGTTAAAGTGTAACTTACCCCCAAAACACTTTTTTCAGCTTTTAACCAATATATATGGCTTTTGGGGTGGTGTGTGAAGAATTCTCGTCAAAATGTCCACATTTGAGACCAAATTTATAATATTCTACAATCTATATCATTTTCAACAGCATAAGTGCCCTCTATGGGTACAAACCTGCTTTTTTTTTGCCGTCCAAAATGGTACAACCTGACGTCACGGCATACTCCCCCCTTCCCCAAGCCCCACACATGTGAAAAATGTTTTTTTCTTCTTCATGTGATTATTACTGTATTTCACGCCAGGAGAGTTGCAACATCTCCATTCACTCCAATGGAACCGTTTTTAGAGCGAGCCCTTTAACACGTTCACTGCCATTGACGAGTTATCTCGGCTTACAGAATCCGACGGTTCACTGCCAAGGACGAGTTATCTCGGCTTAAAAAAAAAAAAAAAAAATTGGACGGTGGGACGTGGATCAACGCTCCCCACGTCTCCTATAAAAATATTGGAGTCAGCGAACGTGTACAACCCATTCCACGGACCCACTAAGTGGCGACAGTGCTCTCCACACTAGGAAACGCAGAGCCAAAACTGTAGGGTAACGCGCGAGGAAACCATTCTCTACTGTAAAATGGATTGGCGAAAACGCTCTCACTTTCGCGCATTATCGCGCTGGGAGCTGGCGGTGGGGGATTCCAAAAATAGACTGGGTGGAAAACACTTTGAAACACGCAGCATAAAGCCTAGAATCGCACAAAGCTTCATCAAAGCTCTCAAACCCAAGAAACAAGTGAACCCTATCCACACTCGCTGCCAGGGAGGGAGGCTGCTCAATCTCGCAGCAGCAGCAGCAGCAGCAGAACACTCGCTTGTGACAAACGCTGCGGAGGAGAACGCCCACGGAGGGAGGAGTTGGAAGCAGAGGGGGGTTTCCTGCTGTTATGGAGGAAATTACTGTTCAAAACTATTGTTTAGATGTCTGACGTCTTACTGATGCCAAAAATGAATGGTTAAAGTGACTGTTCTATCGAATTTCACAAAAAGCCGTTTATCTCAGAATAAATTTCCAGACGCTGAAACCATGCTGTATTCAACTGCTAATGCTTACATAACTACTAACTCTACAAACTAACTCTTTTAGACAGAGAAAGCACACATTCTATTAGTTCTTTTGAGATATTGTGTGTTCACAAAATCTTAGCAGAAAAGAATCCTCGGGTCTTGAAAGATGAGCCAGAATCCTAAAAAAAAACCTCTGGCAGAACCTACCTACAGTAAAAAAAAAAGGCTGGCAGTGAATGTGTTAAGAGCGCAATGCATCATGGGTAGTCGCCTACTGTGGCTAATGTTAGCAGCTAGTTAGTTATGTTACATGGCAGTAAAACGCCACTGAATGACCAAATTGATATAACCTTTAACCATTTCGGGCAAAACCGTTTCCATACCATTTCTATCAGCGTTGGTTAGTTGTTTATAACGTGGCTATATTTATAATATAGCCATGTTGATACACTGTCATGCAAAAAAAAGGAAAGCCGATTGGGAGGCGGTCATGATGTCGATGATTTGATTTGACAGTTCTGGGCACTGGCACTTGGCCAATCCTGGCATGTTCCACTCCCAAATCGATTGTGTTCTGGCGCATAAGCTATCACTAAACCTACCTCCTCATACATTACCATGAAGGAAAAATAAGCTATCACTAAACCTACCTCCTCATACATTATCATGAAGGAAATATAAGCTATCACTAAACCTACCTCCTCATACATTACCACGAAGGAAAAATAGCCTATCACCTAAACCTACCTCCTCAACATTACCATGAAGGAAAAATAGCCTATCACTAAACCTACCTCCTCATACATTACCATGAAGGAAAATAGCCTATCACTAAACCTACCTCCTCATACATTACCATGAAGGAAAATAGCCTATCACTAAACCTACCTCCTCATACATTACCATGAAGGAAAAATAGCCTATCACCAAACATACCTCCTCATACATTACCATGAAGGAAAAATAGCCTATCACTAAACCTACCTCCTCATACATGACCTTGAAGGAAAAAGCCTAATAACACATTGCTCTGGTATTGGTCTCGATTTGGACTGGTAGTTGTGTGCGTGTGTGTGTGTCTGTGTGTGTGCGCGTGTGTAGGGCTGAGGAAAGGTGCAGGCTGGCAGATCGGTAGTCTGCATAGACAGACCAAGCTCTCTCTCTCTCTCTCTCTCTCTCTCTCTCTCTCTCTCTCACAGCCTGGCAGCAAATGCTTTGCAGGGCCGGCACCGGTCCACCGCCCGGCGGTTAGGAAGCACTGGTTTACCAGGTTAAGCCACATGCAGTTTGGTTCCAGAAATGAGATCTCAATCATTTGAAACACGTCACAAACGTCACATCTGATCTGACAAAATCACTGACGGCACAAAATGAAAACTAATTCTGATCCTTTTTCAAGATCAGCAGGTGATCAAATGACAGCTCTTTTAATAAATCCATCAAGCCCTATAACTTCAAATACCCGCTTAATGATGTGCCCTCACACACACACACACACACACACACACACAGTTAGCCAGCCTCTCTTACCTGTCAGTGTTTCGTCCAGCCTGGTGTTGACCTGGCTCAGGTCAGTCCTCAGCAGGCCCAGCTCCACTCCTCTGATGCTGTTCACCTGAGACATTAATACAACTACTGTAAAGCAGTGGTTCTTTCTCATGTCAAGAACCCCTAAACTGACACACATTAGACCACAGACCCCCATTAGATTTTGTCCCACGGTCCTCAATCTGATAATGCTGAGATATTTTCTTTTAGATGTTTTGTTACAGAAAGTGTATGAAACCCATGCCCAAAATAGTTGTGTTACTTATAGATGGGATTATAGTGAAAATAAATTACTCCTCCTTATTTCTTGGGACCCTCTGGAGCCCCCTTAAGGACCTGGACGCCACTTTGAGAACCACTATTGTTATGTAATTGAGTAGCTTTTTGTGTAGGCTACTTCTACTGTTTTTGTACTTTTTAAAAGCAGTAATTTTACCTTTAATTTGGTTTGAAGTAATGTACCTTGCTAAATTTTAAATCGCTCTGTTACAGAGTAAAGTACATCCCAAGTTTCCCCAAGTTTTCTATGAACTGCACACCAGAAAATGTCCAATCTATTGGCCTTGGCTAAGTGGCCCACGCCCTGGTCCCCCGCCTCAGCACGACCGTGGCCTGTAGCAAACAGACCCGCTGCACCCAGACAGAGCCCAGCAGACTGCTGCTTGCACGTTTATTCAGTTTATAGCACAGGAGGTTTTTCTAGTGAGGCAAGGGAGGAGCCCCCTCAATTCTTTTTTGAGAAGAAAAGGGTTTATACAGAGTTTATATATTTTTAATAAATAAACCAAAATATATTTTCTCTCCACTTTGAACTAATTCCATTATTGAAAATGCTTTAATGGTGACACCTGCAGGCCAGGGAAGGAAAGGGTAGTCTCTGGAGGACGGAGGACTGCCCCGCCCCCTGCTCCTCGGGGGCACGGTCATGGGCAGGGTCTTATGCCGTGTGTCATGTGTGTTTATGTGCTTCAGTATTTTTCATGCTAACCTATGATTGGATAAACAGATAAGATTGTGCAACAGTGGAGGCATGCAGGCCTTGTAGGAATGCCTCCCTGCAATGATTGACATCAGCCCTGACCAATGAGAACCAGACTCAGGCAGGCGGGCAGGGCTCAGGACTGCCGCTGCATCCAGTCATCAGAGCTACAGTAGCGTTGGCTCTCTGGTCAGTGGTCATAATGTGACCAGCTAGCTAACTGGCCAAAGCCATGACAAGAGTCATGCAAATGGGTTTAAATGTGTCAGATTATGGTTTGTATGTGGAAGATACAGCTACTTTCAACTGCAGCAGACAAGTGATCTGGCTGCCTACTAGTTAGCTACTGTGCTAAAAAAGGAAGAAGCCTGGTTTGATAAGTAGCGCGCTAACGCTAGTTAGCAGTCCTCCCTTGCTTTCAAGCTCAGGAGCCGCCACTGGTTTATAGTCTTGCTTGCCAGACTTCCCTCCCTTCCAGGAGGGGAGTCTGGCAGTGCTGATCTCCATTCTGGAATTGCAGAGGGAAAAAATGCTCTGTTTGTTTGAACCTAGTCTCGCTTGCCAGACGCTCTCCCTACAACGGGGGGTCCAATTGTTTTCAGCGTGTAACAACGAGCTAGCATGGTTGATGTTTCACAGCAGCGCAGGCATTTGAGATCAACAGATTCAACACGACACACAGCGACAGAGGCATTTGAGATAGACAGATATTAATTAAGGGAATAATTTGTGTCTCTGTGTCTGTGTGTTTGTCTTTTCTTCGGACCAATGTTTATGGGCTTAGAACAGTCTCATACAAGGTACAAGGTACAAGGTAGAAGGTACAAGGTCAACTTTATTATCCCACAAGGGGAAACTCAGGTGGTAGTCATACACGTCTGTTGCAGTACATGTCGTGTACACACTGTACACAACATATACACACACACATAGCCACACATACACACACACACACGCAATATCAAAAATATAAAACTACAACAGTGTCCTATATAGGTTTAAAAGTTACAAGTGCAAGTGCAAAGTGCATTCTGGGAGTGCATTGAGCACAATAAAAGTGCAGAGACTTTTAGGAAATTACACAGCGGCATACAATAACTAATACAGTAAGTGCAGTCCGAACAATATACACAGTAATTATTTCTTGTTTAGTGCTCTGATTGCCGTTGGCACAAAAGATTTGCTATACCTGGTTGTTCTGATTTTTCTTTGCAGAATTCTGCCGTTTGACCTGCTGCTCCTGAGGAATTTCAGGTGGAGGGGGTGGGTAGGATCATCTAGGATCTGATCAGCCTTTTTTTTAATAAGGTCGTCATACAGCTGTGCTGCAGACACCTGATCAACCCCAATGATCCTGCTTGCTGTCTTGATCAAGCGCTGTAATTTGACATGATCTTGGACACGCATGTTACCAAAGGTGCAGATTAGGCCAAAGGAGAGAACACTCTGTAGCACTGCTTTATAGAACATCTGAAGAATGCGACGGTCTACTCTAAAATGATTCAGTTTCCTAAGAAAAAACAACCTCTGTTGTAATTTCTTGGATTTGTTCCGTGCGCATTCGTTAAACTTCAGGCAGTCATCAATTTCAACACCCAGATATTTATAGGTGGAGACCCGTTCAAGTGACTGGCTATTGATCACGAAGGGCGGGACTTCTTTCTTGTTTTTACTGAAGTCTATGACCATCTCTTTGGTCTTCTTGACATTGACCTCTAGAAAGTGGTCAGAGCACCACTTCATAAAACCTTCTATTTCATTTTTAAAACTCTCCATAGAAGAGTTATCTGGTTTCAGAAACCCTACCAGCGCCGTGTCATCTGCATATTTAAAAAAAGTGTGAAAAAAAGCAGATGCCCGACAGCTGTTTGTGTATAAAATAAATAAAATTGAAGCTAGAACACATCCTTGAGGGGCCCCTGTGTTAATAATTTTAGAGGATGAGATGGCAGAGTTGAATCTGACCTGCTGGCTGCGGTCTGTCAGGAAGTCATTAATCCATAAGATAAGTTTGGGATTTACTCCGAGATGCACCAATATGCTCATCAGCAGGTGGGGTTGGATCGTATTAAATGCACTGCTGAAATCGACAAAGACAATTTTAATTAGGCTCTGGGCCTGTTCTAGATGCTCATAGATGTTATTTGTCAGAGTCAGTAGTGCATCTTCAACGCCTCTGTTTTCCCGGTAGGCAAATTGGTTTGGATCTAGGTGAGGTGAAACCTCTAACAAAAGCTGTTTAGATATTATTTTTTCAAAACATTTCATCACTACAGATGTTAAAGCAATTGGACGCAGATCATTAAGTTCTTTCGGTCTGTTATTTTTGGGCACTGGCACAATCATGGACTTTTTCCATATGTTGGGGACTACCCCAGTGTCTATTGACAGCTGAAACAGCCTCTGAAAGGGCTGTGCCAACTGGTCCGCACATGCTCGTAGTGCTCTACAGCTGATGCCATCGGGCCCCGGGGCTTTACGGGGGTTCACACGTTTGAACTGAGACCGAACATCATTTAGAGAAATTACAACATTCATGTCAGACATATCTTTTACTCTTGCAATAGCTTCGGCTTGTTCATGTTTAAAATCATGACAGTCAAATCTGCAATAGAAGTCATTTAAGTTGTTCGCCATGTCCAGCTCATTGTCAACTGGCATGGAGCGGCTCACGGGCTTGTATCCGGTGATTGTCTGTAAGCCCTTCCATGCTCTCCTAGAATCATTTTTAAAATAACGTTCTAATTTCTTTTTATATGCTGCCTTGCACTCAGAAATCTTATTTTTAATCTTTTTCTGTACTGCCTTTTTCTCTTCTTTGCTACCGCCTGATTTAAACAGGCTTTTTTCTGGTTGAGGAGTTGCTTTAACTCTGGAGACACCCAGGGTTTATTGTTCGAGAATATTTTGACTGATTTTTTGGGAATTAGCATGTCCTCACAAAACTGAGTGTAGCCTGTTCTAATGAACTCTCGCAGGGTTTTTCACGAATGCACATGCTTTGTTTTGCAGTTGTATTTCGGACTCACTAATGCACACGATCTGTTTTACAAATGCACATTCTCTGGTTCGCAGTTGTATTTCGGACTCATGAACACAAAATGTTTCGCAAATGCACACGCTCTGGTTCACAAATATAATTTTTATACAAACTTGTAATATAAATTCGGAAATGCACACGCTCTGCTTCACAAATATAATTTTTATGCAAACTTGTAATATAAATTCGGAAATGCACACGCTCTGCTTCACAAATATTATTTTGAGGCACACTTGTAATATAAATTCACAGATCATGCAAATTGCTGAATGTGTATTACAAACTGCTTCTCATATGTGAACCTCTGTCTACATTTGTGAGAGAAATCTGTGTGGTGAATTTAAGACTCCCCTGACGTGCAGCTCAACGAATGTCACCATTGGCTGATAAAGCTGTCAATCAAATGTGATTCTGATTGACAGATTCATCAGCCAATCAGGTGTGTTTGCTTTCAGCCAATCATATGACTCCTTACATTTGCGCTAGACTACAACAACAGCTACAGAGCTAATGGCTACATCCCAGCCCATCCTGAGATGGGTTGTTAGTGTTTAATGGACAACTCACTTTCAAACGGCATCCTGGACAATTTATCGGTCTTATCAGCCTCGAGACGGCCGGGAAGGATTATGGACGAATTACTGGATGTTACTGTGGCATGTTTGGTCATGTTTTGGCTTGTGATGGCTGCGGGGAGCTGGGAGTAGCTAGCGTTAACGTTACCTTGAGCTAGACTGATAGCTACAAGTCTATGCATTGGGCTAGTAGAACATTTGTCCGGCCTGCCCTGGACTGTTGTTTTTTTATCAAGCTCTGCTTGAACACTTTCCCCACCTGATCGCTAGATTTACGATGGTTCCATACCTGCTACACCAGCTAAATGGAGTAGCTACACCAGGCTCCCATTCCAGGCTAAGACCACAGCACAGCCCTTCCCATTCACTCACTCCCAGTCCCAAGCCTCAAACTTGGGCATTTCTGAACACTTGCCTGCACATTTCTGTTACTGCAGTCAAACAATGTTCCATAAGCACGATGGTAGTAACGTTAGGCATATTTACAACTGTTCCATTATCCACACGGTTATGTTATGTTAGCGGAGCTTCTGGGTGGTATATGCTCTATATTAGCTAGCCGCGTTAGCAAGTAAGCTAACGTTATCTAGTTAATTATAGATCACAACCCAAACGTTATCAATGTGACCGATGTCGGGGGGAAATTAGAGTCGGGGCTGTGTTTTTGGTTGATGGACTCGGAGGGACCTTACGTTAGCTTGTTTTAGCTAGCTGCTGCCTAGATAAGGTTTGGCTTGCGGCTACAGCTAGCTAATGGGTTTATCATTATCACCCAGAAACTCCGCTAACGTTTCGTCTTGTGTGGATAATGTAACTTCTAAATATGCCTAACGCTGTGCTTATAGAACATATTGTTTGCCTGCAGTTGTCCCTGTTCGGTTGGTCTAGCGTTCGCTAGCTCACATCAGCCCACCCAGGCCCCATGTTTATAGCTCCTCGTTCACGCTAACGTTAGTTACTAACCACTTCGTCGCAGCCAAAACACGACCAAACATGCCACAATGACACCCGCTAATTAGTCCAGAGTGGATTAATGAAATAGCGGTAAATACATTAGCGTTGGCTTGTGTGGGCTGTGATCTATAATTAACTAGATAACGTTAGCTTACTTGCTAACGCGGCTAGCTAATATAGAGCATTTACCATCCAGAAGCTCCGCTAACATAACATAACCGTCTTGTGTGGATAATGGAACAGTTGTAAATATGCCTAACGTTACTACCATCGTGCTTATGGAACATTGTTTGACTGCAGTAACAGATAAAGTGTTCAGAAATGCCCAGGTTTGAGGCTTGGCACTGGGAGTGAGCGAATGGGAAGGGCTGTGCTGTGGTCTTAGCCTGGAACGGGAGCCCAGTGTAGCTGCTCCATTTGGCTGGTGTAGCAGGTATGGAACCACCGTAAATCTAGCGATCGGGTGGGGAAGGTGTTCAAGCAGAGCTTGATAAAAACCAACAGTCCTGGGGCCGGTTGCACCAAGTGGTCTTAACTATGCCTGGTCGTAACTCCTACGTCGGTCTTAGTTAAGACCAGTCTTTAGAGTGGATTTACGCCTGTTGCACCAACACGGCTTACGTCTGGTCTTAACTACGCAGGTCGTAGCAATGCGCGTCCATGTGAATTGCCAGGGAATGCACCCTGATTGGATGATGTTGCAAAAATGTGCCTCGCGACCTGCTTGGAGCGTCACTGTGCCACTACGCTCCATCAGCCACTACTGTATGTGCATCACTACACCCTCCCTCATCCCACCCTCCCTCGCTCCGGGAGAAAAATGGCGGTGATTGAGCCAGACAGACAGTCTGAATGAAATTGAATGTAACGTTCCCAATTCTATGTATTCAATTCTAAAACATTAACGGCAACATTTGGGAAGGCTAAGCCACACAACTAGTTAGTTATAATATAACATCGTGCTTCAAAGACGGAGAACTGGCTGTGTTACGACGATGACGGTAAGGACTCAAAAAGGTCTCCGCGGAGATCTCTGTTACAGGCAGGCTCTACGCCTCCTCCTGGAGTTACGCCTGGTCGTAGTGAAAAGAAGGCTTAAGCCGTCTTGGTGCAACCGGCGTAGCTGTTAGGTCGTAAAGTTACGACCAACTTAGCTTAAGACCAGTGTAAGACCAGTTGGTGCAACTGGCCCCAGGGCAGGCAGGACAAATGTTCTACTACTAGCCCAATGCATAGACTTGTAGCTATACAGTCTGGCTCAAGGTAACGTCTCTACTCCCCACTCCCCGCAGCCATCGCAAGCCAAAACACGACCAAACATGTCACAGTAACATCCAGTAATTCGCCCATAATCATTCCCGGCCGTCTCGAGGCTGATAAGACCGATAAATTGGCCAGGATGCCGTTTGAAATCTCAGAATGGGCTGGGATGTAGCCATTAGCTCTGTAGCTTCTTCTTCTTCTCTTTTGGAGTTTTATGGCGGTTGGCAAACATGTATGTGCATTACCGCCACCTACTGGAGTTTGATGTCTTCTTCATAGTGTAATCTAGCTCTGTAGCTGTTGTGGAGTGTGGAGAAAATGTAAGGAGCCATATGATGGGCTGAAAGCAAACACACCTGATTGTGAATTGTGTAATTAAAAAAAAAGATTCCTGTACATTTCCAACAAATGGACTGTGCATGTAATAATAATACTGAAGAATGCCTTGTAACTTATTTAAAACAGAAATAATGTTTCATGTTTGTTAATTTGAGTATATATTTTAACTAAAACTGTCGGCTGTGTTTTTTTATATGTGCATTGCTTTGCTGCTTGTTTTTTCGATTATTTTTTTGTAAAGCACCTTGAATTGCCTTTGTGTATGAAAGGTGCTATATAAATAAAATTTGACTTGACTTGACTTGACTTGATTGGCTGATGAATCTGTCAATCAGAATCATTTAGCTTTATCAGCCAATGGTGACATTCGTTGACCTGCACGTCAGGGGAGTCTCAAAATTCACCACACAGATTTCTCTCACAAATGTAGAAAGAGGTTCACAAATGAGAAGCAGTTTGTAAATGCACATTCAGCAATTTGCATGATCTGTGAATTTATATTACAAGTGTGCATCAAAATAATATTTGGGAAGCAGAGCGTGTGCATTTCCGAATTTATATTACAAGTTTGCATAAAAATTATATTTGTGAAGCAGAGCGTGTGCATTTCCGAATTTATATTACAAGTTTGCATAAAAATTATATTTGTGAATCAGAGTGTGTGCATTTGCGAAACAGATTGTGTGCATTAGTGAGTCCGAAATACAACTGGGAACCAGAGAATGTGCATTTGTAAAACAGATTGTGTGCATTAGTGAGTCCGAAATACAACTGCGAAACAAAGCATGTGCATTCGTGAAAAACCCTGCGAGAGTTAATTAGATATGAGACTGTTCTAAGCCCATAAATGTTTGGCTGTTTAGTCCGGACTGTGGTCCGAGGGAGGTTTCACACCTGTTATTTTGGTTCATGTCAAACTGGAAAGTCCGGAGCAAACGAGGAAGGTGTGAAAGCGCCCTCATTGTGAAGGGCTGTGTGAAGTGCCTATGTGCCTTTTATTGTGAAGGGTTGATTGAAGTGTCTGTTGGACTTTTATTGTCAAGGGCTGTGTGTGAAGTGTCTGTTGGATTTTTATTCAGAATAATACAATGATTACCATGGTCCAAAACGGTGTTCTGATTGGTCGAATTGCACAAAATTCGGGCACTGCACTACGTCAGGTCCCCAGCAGCACTGAGGTATATTAGCAGTATATTTTAGGCTAGGCCAGACTATACCTGACCCGGGGTTAATCCTGGTACACCTGTATTAGCCCTCATTCACACAGAACGCCGAACGTAAGCAGAACTGAAGCTTGAAGCAGGCACAAGCTGAACGTACGCCTTACTGTTCACACAAGACGCCTTCTCTTTTTCCTCTCAGCGCCTACTCTCGCGCCTTGAACCCGCCCACAACTCCCACTCTACTTCATGCCTCACGGCTTCACGGCTTCAGCGTCACGCTTGGAAATTCGGTGTCAGTCCTGAGCGATCGCTTCAGCGTGGCGTGAGCGTGGCTTCGGCAAGGCATCAGCGTGGCATGCGCGCGGGTGGTGTGAACGGCTTCGCCTGTTAACAAGGACGCCAAAATGAAACTTGTGGGTACGGCGTAGGTACAGCTTGGGTTGAGCGTTGCTTCGGCGTCCTGTGTGAACAAGGGCTTATAGGACGAATCAGCGTGAGGTCACTTGCCACCCAGAAATGCGGAACCCAGCAGCAGTTATTTAGTATGAGTTGTGCCAAACAAACGTTAATATCTCAAAAAGTATACATCACATTGCTTATATTTTGACATTCTGAGTGAGAGCAGAAGTAGCTCACGAGTTTGATGTATAATATACGCATGTCGTGTTAAAGTTGTGTGAACTGTCGCAGTTTTTAAAATGTAAACAGTCAGCCGGCTAGAGTCAGACACTCAAACCTCCAAAAGCTCACGCTCCATAGGGTTCCATTGCCGTTGCCACCCAGTGATGCGGTTTGTTTACCAAAATGCTGCTCAGCTGATCCCTCTAATAGCGAGATGGCCACTGAAATGGCGCTAACAGAACTAAAGTAAACTTCACCGAACTTTACTGATCTGAATGAAACAAAACAAAACAAAGTGAAACTAAAGAGTCAATCAGACCTTGGTCTCCAGTGTCTGCTGGGTGCTCTGCAGCGTGTGCTGGGTGCCCTGCATCGTCTGCTGGGTGCTCTGCAGCTCCCTCACATCTCTCTGCAGGCTCCTTCTCTCCTGACTGGAAACTGGGACAGAGACAAATTGCAAAAGAGTCATTTAAATGTTATAAACTAGTATAAATATGAATTTTAACACTATATCGCTACAAGATATAGAATATTAACATATTGTAACGGATCGGGTATTCGTTACAAGGAACCGGAGACTTGAAGTTGGTACAGGCTTTTATTCTTGGCTTCACAACAGATCCTAGCCGCTAGCTTCGCTGCTAGCTCTTCATGCAACCACCCGGCCAGCTCCCTCACATAGCCTGACTGCCTTCCGCCCCGGCCGCTGGTCACATATATCCCCTTCCCCCTAGGAACACACCCACACATATCAGTTCCTAGTTAACACACGGAAACCCCCCAATACGTGTAACACCGATTCGCTACATTTCCCCCACCCAACTTTAATTGTCGCTCCCACGCGACACCCACAACCCACACATATTCCCCTGTACCAAAACACAACATTTTTCCCATCACCACATCAAATTCTAATTCCCCAACAACAGTCTTTTCTTTTTATCACCCCCGTCATAATGTCCAGTTTTTCATTAGGTACTCCGTAATGTCTAGTTTTCCATTAGGTACCCCCATAATGTCTAGTTTCCCATTAGGCACTCCATAATGTCTAGTTTTTCATTATTTCCTTTCTTTTTCACACATTTCAATTCAAACACAAGCCCCCACATTTTCCTTAACTTTTCTTTTAAACCCCATTTCCATCCCCCCTTTTTCCCAGCTTCTGTCCCGCCTGAAGCACTCTTTTCGGTCCCCCCTTTTGTTTGTCCCAGTAGCCAAATGCACGAACGAGCACCGGATCGACATCCGCGTCCTCCGCCTGCCCGCGTCTCCACTCGCGCCCGTCGACTCTCCAGATGACCCTGGCGTCGTCCTCCCAGCCTCGCACTCGCTCGTTTTTCCGTCCCCCTCCTCCAGGGGGCGGCTTGTTGAGGACAGCAGAGCGAACACCACCGGCGTCGATCTTCCCCTCGGCTCTCCGCAGTGGTTAGGGGGTGTATAGCGGTTAGGCTGGGCCGGTTCCCCCGGCGGTAACCCCCCTCGCTCACTCGGAGACACGAGCGTCGCTCTCCCGACTGTAACAACGCTGCAGACGATGTCCCTCTCTTCCCTCTGGCTGTTCCCCTGCAGCACCGTTCTCCTGTCCGTCACAACGTTCTCTTCTCCCCGGCTGCTCACACTCTCCCCAGCCCGTGTCTCACCTCCGGCCTCCACACTCTCAGTGCAGTCCCTGGCCAAGTGCTCCGGCGACTGGCAAGTCCAACAAAGCCTCACCTGTCCGCCGCCTGCACGTCTCTCCTCTCTCGCTGTCTTCCAGTCCCCGACAGCTTCTCGACACTCTCTGGCTAGATGTCCGATCGCGCCACATGCCCAGCAGGCTCCCTGCTGTCCATGTCGTTGTCCCGCATACCCGGTCCGTCTCCCGGAACCGCCTCGGCACCACCTCGCCACGTGGCCCGGCTCTCCGCAGGTCCAACACAGTCTCTTCCGTGGCTCCTCCGGCCGCTCTCCCCGCTGCATTACCTCCGCGCTCATCAAATCCACGCGCTGCATGACTTCCCGCAGCGCCCGCATCACCTCTACTGCCCAGGCAGGAGTCTCTTCCACCAGCCGTCCGACCTCTCTCAACACACGGGCCTCCATGCCCGCCAGCATCGAGCTGATCCCCGCCGTCAGCTCCCCTTTCCTCCCGTTCACCGATGGCCATTCTCCGCGCACCATCGCACGTGGTCTTAGCAGCTAGCAGTTAGCAGTTAGCACCCCTGGTAGCTAACTTACTAGCGCTAGGTCTTGAGCCCAAAAGCCGCACCGCACACAGTCTCTTTTGCCGTTCCTCCTCTCACCCTCTCCCTTCTCGGCCGTCGCAGAGGGTTATCGATCCCACTCCTAGACACCAATGTAACGGATCGGGTATTCGTTACAAGGAACCGGAGACTTGAAGTTGGTACAGGCTTTTATTCTTGGCTTCACAACAGATCCTAGCCGCTAGCTTCGCTGCTAGCTCTTCATGCAACCACCCGGCCAGCTCCCTCACATAGCCTGACTGCCTTCCGACCCCGGCCGCTGGTCACATATATCCCCTTCCCCCTAGGAACACACCCACACATATCAGTTCCTAGTTAACACACGGAAACCCCCCAATACGTGTAACACCGATTCGCTACAATATTAATTTGAGTCCTTTTTCCATACTCTGACTTATTGGAACCAAATAATTAGGGATGAGCGAGTACACCATTATCTGTATCTGTTTAATCAACTAAATTATCTGTATCCATATCTGTACTCGGAGGGGGCGTGGTTAACCCAAAAGTGGGCGTGGTTTAAACTGGAAGTGGGTGTGGCTTAGGTTGTGTTTGGTTGTGGTCCTTGATCTCCACTTCTTCTGGGACCATGATGAATCTCATCCAAACTCGCCACGGCACCAGCTCTCAAGCTCTGACAGTTCAGCTCGGTCCATTTTAACACAGCTTGTATAATTAGCTTTGTACTTTTTTCCAATATTTTATTTGGCAATTTTTCAGAACATAAAAAACAAAAACAGGCTCAGAAAAGAGAGAATTAAGAAAAAGCATACATATATCTCTATATTCGAACGTGGTGCTACCAGCCGCTTAACCCCAGAACACTAATGTCAATTAAAATCACACCATCACTAACGTTGGGTATATTTCACCAGATACAATATACCCCATAAAAAATACTTCTCATCAAAATATATTAAAGTACAACAATACATGGCAAATTGAGGCACTCTTCTTTTATTTTTCCCTGTAAAATATATAAAAAAAACGAAGAAAAGGTATCATGGAGGGAACCTATAAAAAATCAGTAAAATTGGTGAAAAATTTGAGAATCGTTAAAGTGTAACTTACCCCCAAAACACTTTTTTCAGCTTTTAACCAATGGCTTTTGGGGTGGTGTGTGAAGAATTCTCGTCAAAATGTCCACATTTGAGACCAAATTTATAATATTCTACAATCTATATCATTTTCAACAGCATAAGTGCCCTCTATGGGTACAAACCTGCTTTTTTTTTGCCGTCCAAAATGGTACAACCTGACGTCACGGCATACTCCCCCCTTCCCCAAGCCCCACACATGTGAAAAATGTTTTTTTTCTTCATGTGATTATTACTGTATTTCACGCCAGGAGAGTTGCAACATCTCCATTCACTCCAATGGAACCGTTTTTAGAGCGAGCCCTTTAAGAGCGCAATGCATCATGGGTAGTCGCCTACTGTGGCTAATGTTAGCAGCTAGTTAGTTATGTTACATGGCAGTAAAACGCCACTGAATGACCAAATTGATATAACCTTTAACCATTTCGGGCAAAACCGTTTCCATACCATTTCTATCAGCGTTGGTTAGTTGTTTATAACGTGGCTATATTTATAATATAGCCATGTTGATACACTGTCATGCAAAAAAAAGGAAAGCCGATTGGGAGGCGGGTCATATGATGTCGATGATTTGATTTGACAGTTCTGGGCACTGGCACTTGGCCAATCCTGGCATGTTCCACTCCCAAATCGATTGTGTTCTGGCGCATAAGCTATCACTAAACGTACCTCCTCATACATTACCATGAAGGAAAATAGCCTATCACTAAACCTACCTCCTCATACATTACCATGAAGGAAAAATAGCCTATCACTAAACCTACCTCCTCATACATTACCATGAAGGAAAAATAGCCTATCACTAAACCTACCTCCTCATATATTACCATGAAGGAAAAATAGCCTATCACTAAACCTACCTCCTCATACATTACCATAAAGGAAAAATAGCCTATCACTAAACCTACCTCCTCATACATTACCATGCAGGAAAAATAGCCTATCACTAAACCTACGTCCTCATATATTACCATGAAGGAAAATAGCCTATCACTAAACCTACCTCCTCATTCATTACCATGAAGGAAAATAGCCTATCACTAAACCTACCTCCTCATACATCACCATGAAGGAAAATAGCCTATCACTAAACCTACCTCCTCATACATTACCATGAAGGAAAAATAGCCTGTCACTAAACCTACCTCCTCATACATTACCATGAAGGAAAATAGCCTATCACTAAACCTACCTCCTCATACATGACCTTGAAGGAAAAAGCCTAATAACACATTGCTCTGGTATTGGTCTCAATTTGGACTGGTAGTTTTGTGTGTGTGTGTGTGTGTGTGTGTGTGTGTGTGTGTGTGTGTGTCATGGCGGCTGGGGCTTGGCAGCAGGTGAAGGCTTGTTCACAGACATTTTAACCATCTGAACACACACCCGTCGTAACTGCCGTCGTAAATGCAGTAGATGCAAGATGAAGTTGTGGAGTTATGTTTGGACAATCATTTAAATGTGTGCGTGTAGGGCTGAGGAAAGGTGCAGGCCAAGCCAATCGCACACAAATTCTCTCTCTCTCTCTCTCTCTCTCTCTCTCTCTCTCTCTCTCTCTCTCTCTCTCTCTCTCTCTCTCTCTCTCTCTCTCTCTCTCTCTCTCTCTCTCTCTCTCTCTCTCTCTCTCTCTCTCTCTCTCTCTCTCTCTCTCTCTCTCTCTCTCTCTCTCTCTCTCTCTCTCTCTCTGCCTGGCAGCAAATGCTTTGCAGGGCCGGCACCGGTCCACGGCCCGGCGGTTAGGAAGCACTGGTTTACCAGGTTAAGCCACATGCAGTTTGGTTCCAGAAATGAGATCTCAATCATTTGAAACACGTCACAAACGTCACATCTGATCTGACAAAATCACTGACGGCACAAAATGAAAACTAATTCTGATCCTTTTTAAAGATCAGCAGGTGATCAAATGACAGCTCTTTTAATAAATCCATCAAGCCCTATAACTTCAAATACCCGCTTAATGATGTGCTCACACACACACACACACACACACACACACACACACACACACACACACACACACACACACACACACAGCCAGCCTATCTTACCTGCCAGTGTTTCGTCCAGCCTGGTCTCGACCCGGTTCAGGTCAGTCCTCAGCAGGTCCTCCGCTTCACTGACCCTGTTCGCCTGAGACATTAATACAACTACTGTAAAGCAGTGGTTCTTTCTCATGTCAAGGACCCCTAAACTGACACACATTAGACCACAGACCCCCATTAGATTTTGTCCCACGGTCCCCCATCTGATAATGATGAGATATTTTCTTTTAGATGTTTTGTTACAGAAAGTGTATGAAACCCATGTCCAAAATAGTTGTGTTACTTATAGATGGGATTATAGTGAAAATAAATTACTCCTCCTTATTTCTTGGGACCCTCTGGAGCCCCCTTACGGACCCGGACGCCACTTTGAGAACCACTCTTGTTATGTAATTGAGTAGCTTTTTGTGTAGCTACTTCTACTGTTTTTGTACTTTTTAAAAGCAGTAATTTTACCTTTAATTTGGTTTGAAGTAATGTACCTTGCTACATTTTAAATCGCTTTGTTACAGAGTAAAGTACATCCCAAGTTTCCCCAAGTTTTCTATGAACTGCACACGAGAAAATGTCCAATCTATTGGCCTTGGCTAAGTGGCCACGCCCTGGTCCCCCGCCTCAGCACGACCGTGGCCTGTAGCAAACAGACCCGCTGCACCCAGACAGAGCCCAGCAGACTGCTGCTTGCACGTTTATTCAGTTTATAGTCTCACTTGCCAGACTTCCCTCCCTTCCAGGAGTCTGGCAGTGCTGATCTCTATTCTGGAATTGCGGAGGGAAAATTGCTCTGTTTGGTTGAACCTAGTCTCGCTTGCCAGACGCTATCTCCCTACAACGGGGGATCCAATCGTTTTCATCGTGTAACAGCGAGCCAGCATTGTTGATGTTTCACAGCGGCACAGGCATTTGAGATCAACAGATTCAACACGACCCACAGCGACAGAGGCATTTGAGATAGACAGATTTGTCACGGACAGGGAGGGAGCGGAAAGGAAATCCATATATGGTCACAGCCGGTCAGTCAGAGCGGGACGGAGCCAATGGCAGAGCTTGCAGGGAGCGGAAAGGGATTTTCTTCCACTGGCGACTGAAATGGTCACCCCCAATGGCAGAACTTATACCAGCAGCCTGTTGCCATGTCTGCTTCCAAATGTCTATGCAGTAAATTAATGGGGAACTCCCTTCCGGGGCAGGAGACGTCACGTGACTGTTCAGCTCTATTTCATACACTGTTACAACTGTGCCACAGCGTGTATTGTTGCAGAAGCGTCATGCCCATTGTAACTGAGGGGGCAATTGCCCCCTCAGATTTTTGAGAGGGGGAAAAAAAACGTTTTTTTAATAAACATAGGCTATAATATTATAGGCTGTGTATGGTAGTTGAAACATAGTTTCAAGTTGGCGTTTATTTATGTTTGTAGTTAACACATTCACTGCCAGACTTTTTTTTTTTACTGTAGTTAGCTTCTGCCAGAGGGGTTTTTTGAGGATTCTGGCTCATCTTTCAAGACCCGAGGATTCTTTTCTGCTAAGATTTTGTGAACACACAATATCTCAAAAGAACTAATAGAATGTGTGCTTTCTCTGTCTAAAAGAGTTAGTTTGTAGAGTTAGTAGTTATGTAAGCATTAGCAGTTGAATACAGCATGGTTTTAGTGTCAGAAAAAATATTCAGAGATAAACGGCTTTTTGTGAAATTCGATAGAACAGTCACTTTAACCATTCATTTTTGGCTCTCTCTCTCTCTCTCTCCCTCCCCCTCTCGCTCTCTCTCTCTCTCCCTCTCGCTCTCCCTCCCTCTCTCTCTCTCTATCTCTCTCTCTACCTCCCTCTCGCTCTCCCTCCCTCTCTCCCTCCCTCTCGGGAGGGAGACGCACTAGGTTTAATCCTAGTGAGAGGGGGAGAGGGAGAGAGAGAGAGAGAGAGAGGGAGGGAGGGAGAGAGAGAGAGCGAGAGAGAGAGAGAGGGAGAGAGCGAGAGGGAGAGTTGCTTCAACTCCTCCCTCCGTGGGCGTTCTTCTTGGCTGCAGCGGCCGTCACAAGCTTGTCACCAGTCTCAGTGCTTTGCTGCTGTCCTGTGCCTGTCTGCACGGCCGCTGTTTGAGGAAGTCGGGATGGACTCGCTCGCTTCTTGGAGTTTTGGTTGAGAGAAGCTTTTGCGATTCTGGTCATATTTATGCTGCGTGTTTCAAAGTGTGTTCCACCTGTAATCTATTATGTAAATTTGCAATCCCGCATCGCCAGCAATCAGCGCGAAAACGAAAGCGTTTTCCCCCATCCATTTTCATGAGAATGGCTGGGGTGAGAATGGCGTGACAAGTTAAAAAAATGCTTGCCTTCCTCTAGTCAGGAGAGCACTGTTGCCACTTAGTGGGTCGGTGGAATGGGTTGTAAACGTTCGGTGGCTCCAATAATTATATAAGAGATGTAAAAGGGTTAGATGCACAACCCACCGTCAAAAAAAAAAATCGATGCCAACGACGTGTTAACACGTCGCTGGCAGTCAACAGCTGGATTCTGAAAACGTGTTTACACGTCGTTGGCAATGAACGTGTTAAAACAAAAACATAAATACTGTATTCAGCTTATGTTCAGACGCGGGGGTGGGCCAAATTCTTCCGGGTCGTGTTAACACTTCCGGCGGTCACGGCGCCAAATATGAAAGAACGTCATGAAGAATTGAGTTGTTTTTGTAGCGGACAGTGCAGGGGGTAAAACAAAGAATGTAGCCTACTAATTTGAAGCCTACTAAGCTAAACGTCACCGAACTTTACTGATCTGAATGAAACAAAACAAAGTGAAAATTAACTAAATTGAAACTGCCTGGCGAATAAGAGATCTGCTCAGTGAAACGGTAAAGCGTCAGTCAGACCACCTTGCTTTGCAGCGCAACTTCTTTGGACTGCAGCGCCTCCAGCATGCTCTGCAGCGCCTCCAGTTTGGTTGTTGTCTCCTGGTTGTTGTTGAAGATCTGAGCAATCTGATTGGTCATCTCTGAACTGGCGGCAGAATGTGAGGACGCCAGTGAGAGCACTGGGACAGAGACAAATTACCAAAGAGTTACATTTCAGTTCAAATTTATATACGGTACGAATTTTGATTTTAACAGTATATCGCTACAACAAATATGAATGTTTTCATTTGAGTCCGTTTCATACTCTGAATTATTGGAACCAACTAATGATGTGCCTCTTGATGCTATCAGTGATAAAGCAACAGATGTATGAAAACATTTCAGTTCTACCATAGAGAATCCCTCCGGTCAGCAAGATGAGGTAAGCAATCAAAGGAAACCACCAGCACCACTGCCTTTTTGGCTGCTTCGACTTCACATCTGAAACACAAACAGAAACAGAAACGACAATAGAAAACAGTAGAATATGACCAGAGTCCTGCAAAAAAAAAAAAAAACATGTATGTATGTGTAAAACTTTACAATAAGGGTACATTAATAAAGGGTTAATTAATGCTTTGTTAATGCTTAATAAGTGTAAACGACAGTAGGTCCTGTCGCTTTAAGAATGCCATAGCAACAACCAGTGTTGACGTAGCAACCAGTTGTCGCCACAGTGACGTCAGCGGAAGAGCACGCTGTTGCAGAATTTGCGGGAAGCGAGATGGCCACGTCTTTTTGCCTTTCCTTCCCCTCTCTTCTCTTTTAACTGTTTTATAGTGCTGTCACCAAGAGTTTACAGAGTAAGTTTGCTTCTTTTGACTGTATTCTTGGCTGTGTGTTGTTGCATTGTGACCGATTGTGACCCAATCACTATCAACGGCACAGTGGTGGAAAGGGTGGACAGCTTCAAGTACCTGGGAGTCAACATCCACCAGGACCTGACTTGGGCCGGCCACCCCGCCACTGTTGTCAAAAAGGCCCAACAGCGAATACACGGACTCAGGCGCCTGAAGAAATTTGGGCTAAGGCCAGAAATCCTTACGGACTTCTACAGAGGCACCATTGAAAGCCTGCTGACTGGCTGCTTCACCACCTGGTACGGGAACTGTACCACCATGGACCGCAGGGTGCTACGGAGAGTGAGACGCGCGGCCCAGCACGTAACAGGACGTGAGTTGCCAGAACTGCATGAACTGTATAAACAGCGGTGCCTCAGGAGGTCCCTGAAGATCATCAAAGACACAAACCATCCCCACAACAGCCTGTTCTCCCTGTTACCCTCAGGGAGAAGATACAGGGTTCCAAAAGCACGCACAAATCGCTTGAGGAACAGTTTCTTCCCGCAGGCCACGAGACTCCTTAACATACACAAATAGTGTAGTAGCCGTACTGTACCGTACTGTAGCTGCTACCATTACGTATGTCTAATGTTTAATTGTATGTTTAATAAGGAATATGCTATTTGCACTTGTATGTCAAATACGCCGAATTTAAAACGCTGAGTTTAATTGTATGTGTAATAAGGAATATGCTATTTGCACCTGTATGTCAAATACGCCGAATTTAAAATGTTTAAGCACGTCTAAAGTATGCACATGACATGTGCACCTATGTGCAGTGAATATGCCACTGTCTCTGACTTGACTTATCACTATACTGCCTTATTGCTTGTTGTGTCTCTTGTTGTTTTGGCACTCATATGCCCTGTTATATTTGTACTATGTTGTAAACGGAGTCCACAGCACAATAATTTCACACGTGATACTTGTACCATGGAGTGACAATAAAAATCTTGAATCTTGAATCTTGAATCTTGATTGTGCCATTTGATTTATCTTACTAAAGAGATCTGCTATTGTTGTTGTTGGTTCATTCAGGCAAAGCTACTGTCTCACAATACGCCGATATCAACGAGTTTCCTATATAATAGCACCCTTGGTAAAGTGGAGCAAGGTATGTTCCCTCAGTTTATGAGTCGAAGCTTGAAGCATGTGGTTTTTTAGTTTGTTTTTGGAGTGTTGTTCAAAGGGAATGTTGCTTCTAATTAACTTGAGATCAGTAATTCTACATGTCATGGTCAAACAGCACTAAATTGTCATGTGTCTGTATTTGGGCTAAAATGTGACTTTGTTTAAAAAATGTCATGTTGTGGAGTGTGTTAAATATGCTTAAAATACTATAAATACTATATACTTAAAAACACTGAAACTGTACATTAAGACATGTATATTTTTATTTGGAATTTCATTGTGAAACTGTCAAATTTAAGCATTTGTCCTTTGTTCTGTATTTTCCATTTATAGTTTTCACGGTGCTCATCAGTGCAAAGAGACAATTAAAATAATTAAAGCACCCGTCAGAAACTCTCCTGCGTTGAATGATTCCAAGGGCAGCTACAATAAGCATAAATTAACCTGTTCATTAACAGGGCTAGTTTTCAACTTTACAATAACGGTCACAAAGAGCATTAATAAATGATTAATTACAGTGAAGTAATGCTTATTCAGCACTCTTATGTGTTTATGAAGTGTTACCTAAGGGTTACATGTTTTCAACTTTACAATAAGGCTCACAAAGAACATTGATAAATGCTTAATTATGGTTAAGTAATGCTTATTCAGCACTCATTCATTACTTTCTTTAAGATTATTTTTGGGGCATTTTTGCCGTTACTGGATAGGACAGTAGGCAGACAGTAGGGGTGGGGAGAGAGAGAGGGGATGGGGATGACATGCGGCAAAGGACCACGGGTCAGATTTGAACCCAGGTCGGCCGCGCGAAGGACTATGCCTTTGTGGTACACGCTCTACCAGGTAAGCCACCGGGACACCTGCATTCAGCACTCTTATGAAGTGTTACTTAAGGGATATATGTTCTCAACTTTACAATAGGGGGCACAAAGAGCATTAATAAATGCTTAATTACAGTTTAGTAATGTTTATAGAACATGCACAAAGAAAGATGTACAACATAGAGTGCGTTTACATGCACACAATAAACTGATAACTGGGAATAATCCGTTTATGGCACTTTAACTCATTGAGTGCCATGGACGAGTATGTTCGTCAATTGGTTTAGTAACGTAGAGTGCCAAGGACGAGTATGTTCGTCAATTGCGTTTTTTGACGGTGGGACGTGCATCAAAGCCAGATCCATCTCCTGTGAAAGTATGGTGGATGTTGAATGTGTAAAAGCTATTTTAGGGACCCATTAGGTGGCGACAGTGCTCTCCAGATTAGAGAAACGCGAGGAACAAAGAGAGAAGAAGTAATGAGGAAACGGAAATCGCATCGATATGCATGAAGCATAACGTTAGCTGTGCCTGTGAACAGCAGTCATCTGCTGCCACAATTGAGCCCCTCCGTGTCGGCTGCGATAGCCCCTCCATATGATTTAGTTGCCGACACCAGCGTCTTTCTGAAAAGTTACATTATTCTCAGCTGGGAGCCGGCGACATGCTGTGAAAAAGCTGCGTGCAGCGGACTTTTCAGTGCAGAGCAAACGCAGAGCAAACGCACTCGCAGCAGAGCCCCAGAGACACTCCTCCCACCACGGAGGAGGAGGAGGAGGGGGGTGGGGCGCGCAGGGCACTACAGCATACAACCATTGACAGTAAACACAGACCCAGGCAGCAGGCTCGATGAGACAGGCAAACAAGCTAGAAAAGGCTATCTGAAACTCTGGCACTGGGAGCGTCCGTTCTCCAAAAGTGGCTGGCACTCAATGAGTTAATAATCCGACAATAGGAGAAACCCGGGTTTACATGATGCAGTCAATTAGTCAGATTTCTCTCCAGAAAGGCGGCAGTAATTCCGCAATAAAACAACAGAATATAGTTGCAAAATGCAAAATCATATTTTCCTAATTTATTTGTCCAGCGCAGAGGATGGTTTAGGTGAAAATTAGGTTGTGTATCTCGTCTACTTTACTAAAATTGGAATAAGCGTCGCTTTGGAAGTGCATCTGTCAATAATATTTCCAATTTTACCAAGCACACAGCACAGAGGCAGGCAGGTGAGGTGAATTAAGCACGTCAAATGTTCATGACCCACAATGTCTGTTGAATTGAAATACTGTAGGCTACCTGTCAGAAAACGGACAGAATTTGTCATGGATATTAACGTTATGTGTTGTGTTTTGAACGACTGAGTCTGTTGTCCATAGGCACCACATATCCGAAAACTGTTAACAGTTTTGCAGGCATTAATTTAGTTTGAATGACAGTAAGGGATTTTTTGCATGACTCACGCATGGAATAAGATGAAAGCGTTTCTAGGTAAAAGTGGTCAACAACAAATTCCCTGAGGGACGATTAGCTAGGTGGTGTGGTTTCCTTTCATTGTGGGAACTTGGGCTTTGCGTGCAAAGCTGACTATAAATACTCATGCGTGGTTATAATTAAACAGATTCATATCTTCACAGAGACTGAGAGGGTGTCCTATTATTTCGACATATTATTATGTACATCATATAGAATTATCCACGACAAGATGATTTGAGTTAAGTTGTGGAGCAGTGATCTAATTTGTGCGTGAATGAAATCACTGGTCCATAACTCATAACTCAAATCAACTTGTGATAACTGTCAAACTATATTAATGCTTGCAAAACTGTTTACAGTTTTCGGATATGTGTAAGATTATGTGCAAAATACATCAGCATACTTATCTTCCACTCTGCCTGAATCAGTGCTGCTGTGCTTATTTTGATGCACTGATCATCTCCCTATAGTCGGCCCATGTGAAACCCAAATGCCTTCAAGGACAAAAATCAATCAATCAAGGTCCCTAAACTGACACAAATTAAATGACAATCCCCTATTTGATAAGATTTTCTCCCAGGGTCCCTCATCTGATAAGATTTTTGCTTTTAGATGTTTAATTACAGAAAGTGTATGAAACCCATGGCCAGAACGGTCATACACTCTGTTATTGTGTTACTTATGGATGGTATCTCTCTCACACACACACACACACACTAGGGCTGTCAGAATTGCCCCAAAATCATATTTGAATATTCCCTCTAAACAAAACATCCTTTCAAATATATTCCGATTTATTCATTTATTCATTTATTCATTTATTTATTTATATATTTAATTATTTATTTTGCGTGAGTGGCAAGGCAAACCAATACAAGAGAGCTTATATCTACTTGGTATATTTATTTGAACTTTCTTTTTTAAACATAAACAGTTTTTCCCCCCATATTTATTCAGTAACTACCAATACAGTAGTGGCCTACAGTTTTGTAATGTTTTTAAATAACCAGGCAAACAATGTATGTTTGTATGTTGCCCTCTTGGCCAGGTTTTTTACCTTGAAAGTTTATAAAAAAAAAAAAAAAAAAAAAAAATGTTATATATATTATTTTACTTTTTATATTCAAATATATATTCGAATATAGAATATTCTTTGACAGCCCTAACACACATACACACACACACACACACACACACACACACACACACACACACACACACACACACACACACACACACACACACACAGTCTTATGCAAAATATGAGTTTATCAGATTTGATATTTGGACCCTGTGTCTTGCACTTTCTACCACATAAATGCAAGGTGACATTTGACATGTAATTGTGGTTGTAATGCTGCTATTGTTGTATGACCGTGATGACCCTCCCGAGGACATGAGCCACACCTCCATCGGGATCCTGACTTGGGTTGGCACGATGGACGATGGCATCGACCATCGTGATTGGCCGACCCCCCATCGACCTCTGAGCCTTCTACATCGGATCATCGTGATTAATTATCTGTTCGAAATAAATGTATGCTGTTTTAATAATAAAATAGGCCAAGCACTCTTAACGTGACGCGCGGGGGACGCGCCGGCGGCATTAAACAAGCGCGCCCAGTTCAGTTCAGGAAAGCCTCCACTCCCCCTCCTTCTCCCCCTCCTCCACTCTACTGCTTCTCTGAACAGGGGGCGCTTGTTTAATGTCGCCGGGGCGTCCCCCGCGCGTGTCGGCTGTGTTGTGAAAACTTTTTAAGACAAAGAAGAAACTTAACGTTCTTTCCTGTTTTCAACCCAAAGTGAGTACAAGTCTTCAACTGTGTGTGAATTTAACTCGCCTGGTTCCAAAGTGAAAGTTGATACAGCACTAGCAATATTGAACTGTGCAAAACAGATAGGCTAACGTTAACGTTACATCCTGACCAACAACGTGTGTGTGTGTGTTGAATTTAACTAGCTAGCAGAAAACTGACAGAATTACAGGCGGATATAACGTTAGATTCGCGTGGGCTTTTGAACCTAATGAGAGAGAGAGTTGAGGAGACTGGAGCGAGTTGAGAGAGAAATGCAGCAGCAGCTAGGCTACTGCCAGCTGTTACAGCAGTACTGCTTGAGTCACCTGGCTCTGTGCAGTAGCTAGTAGCCTGCCTGTCATTCTCATGAAGAGCTCAGCTGTCCTGCTTTTAATGTGCATTGCAGCGGCGGATGGCATAAATGACGATGCCATCGTTCAAAACGATGTTTCACTGTAAAACAATCACGATGGATATTTTGCTGACATCGCACAACCCTAATGACAGCCAATGGTCAATTTGTACATACACTGACGATAGTCCAACTAGGACTGAAACGTTTGCTGCCAAGTTTGTGCCGATCCTACAATAAAATGGATCTGACTTTTTAAGACTTTTTGTCTTGTTTATAGTTCTGTGTGCGAGTCCTCCACTGCTTGCTATCTGTATCTTATCTGACTGCCGCACCAGAAGCAAGAATCACTAGGACCGATGTCAAGCGCGCAGCTCTCTTCATGCTCAGTAATACATACATTCTGTGCCTGCGTGAAATAATTCCATGCTAGCAGGCCAGCAAGCTGGGTGTTTATCTAGCCATGACGCACACATTCGCCCCCCCTGTAATCAGGGAATCCTGCACACTCGCCGCCCGAAATCTTCATAACATGCACCAATCTCAAATAAAAAGTACGCATCTTGTTGCCACAGGTGTTGTCTCCATCCGCGGTCTGTTTGTTCTGAAATAGTCTGTTTAGTTTACGAACATGAGGTTTCTTTGTCTCCCCTGACTGACAGATAGCAGCCATTTTGACTACCGAGCCAGCTTCTGCTAGAGAGACAGCAACACGACTTACGGTCAGATTTCCAAGATCAAAACCATTCTACACAAGTCTAGTGTGCTTTCCACTTGTGTAGAATGAATACCGGGCGGCGAGTGTGCCGGATTCCCTGATTACAGCAGGAGCGAAACTATAAAGGAAAGTCCTTTATAGTCGCGTGTCGAGGCTAGGTGTAAATCTAGTGTTTCCCCAATAAGTATCAGTATCTTACACTATTGCAGTTGCTATGTGACTGAGTTAATATAGAAACACTGTAAGCACAGTAGGCTACTGTGGTCAAAAATGTGTAGGAACCCTGAGTAGCAATTACTAAGTTTGTACAGCAGATGTGTTTCCCTGTCTCCAATTATATAAATTACTGAAGAAATGGTAGGCTATTTATTTATTCAAAGAGTGGTTCTGTCAATTGACAGAACCACGCGCTCTCGCCAAGTGAGACAATTTCGGCCTAAAATACCGTTGTTTTGGAAATATGTTAACATGGCATTACAGTGGCAGTCAGTCACAAGCTGACAATCGGAGAGTTCTCTCACCAACGCATCCTGAATCAGCTGGAAAAGCCGCTGACTAGTGCCAACCATGCGGGACACACCGCAAAAACTAGGGCTACAGACGCTCACCAACGCAACGGCCCACCATCCGCTTGGTGTGTCAGCCACTTTACACAATATTGTTACAAAAAAAACAGTAGTATGGTCATCATTCTTGAAATAATCTGCATCCCAACAAAGTGCATTTTCGTTTAAATTGTTTACATATTAAGACTGACCATTCTGATCTTTTGTACTATCATTTGATAACATCATCATTTGATAGGAACTGTTTTTCTGTAATTTTGTTTGGCAGCAGTTTCAGGTCATTCTAGGATTTGAATACAAAAACCTGACAAAACCCTGAAAGACAGTGTCTAAGAAAATCAACTTCAATAATGTTTTTCTTTAAACTGTTACACAATTGTGTATGTTCATCATTATTGAAATAGGCATCAACAAAATGTCATGTTAGTGGTTTGCATCTGTGTACAGTAGCCTATTATCACTGTATTGATCAAATGTGCTGATTAAAAAAAAACTCACTGCGTTTTATATTGAAAACTAAAGTGCTGTAATCACGGTAACATGGTTGTAATGATAATTTAAATTTTAAACGGTATGGTAATTGTCAGGAATTTTTCATGCGGTTTATCATTAAACCGGTTATCGTTTCATCTCTGGCATCTTTAAAAGCTCAGGCTGACAAGTATAGCTCAAAATTGATTTAGAAGATTTTTTTTCTTTAGTTTTGATTCCCACAGGAGAATTATTCTATTCCTTTTAGGAAATGGCAGGGAGATTGCTGATTGTGAAATTGTATGCATGTAGCCCTCATTGAAGCCCTCATTTAAACCCTGTGTATTTCAATACTGTCTTTGACAACAAAATGCGGTAACCCTTTATTTTACAGGTACCCTAGTTACATATGAACTATTTGTAATTACACATGAACACCAAATGTAATTACACAGTAATTACCAATAGTTATAAATGATGTTCATATGTAGTTACATTGTAACTAGGGCTGGGACGGATCACGGATAATCCGTGACCCGTACGGATCAGCCCCCACGGTTCGGCAGCCAGACACAGACAGGCATCATCATGGCAAGCACAAGTGAGCTTCCTCATCCCTTCGCTGTAAAGTCTCTCTGAAGGCTGTGGCTAGTGGCTACTAAAGATGGCAAACTTATTTCAACACCTCTGAAAAAGCACAGGAATGCGAGCAGCATGTTGCGCGCTGCACAAGATAGCGAGAGCCACAACACACACACACACACACACACACACGCGCACACGTTTCACAAACACATATCACCGGACGGTGAAATGTTGCCTTGGACACATAACAACAAAACAACACGTGGGGCCACTGAGTAGCATAACGTAGCATCAACGTTATGTTTCCAGACTCACCCGGTCTGGTCTGTACCCGTCAAGTGACTACGTTAGCACGCAACAGCCAGGAAATTAGGCGCAGTGCTACCTAAAACAGGAAGTTGGGTTCTGCCTTCAGAGTAAAAGCATAAATTGTGTCATGAGAAAAAAATATTTTTTGAGCGGTGCAGGGCAACAAATGGTTAGAGAAGTATAATAGTATTAAAAATTCAAATCGAAAATCTAATTTTGAGAGAAAAAATCTGATATAGCCTACTATATTTTTTTTTTTTGCTGATCCGAAAAATCCGTGATCCGTGGCTCAAAATCCGTCACGCGATCCGATCCGTCCCAGCCCTAATTGTAACAGACCTGTAAAGTGGAGTGAGTCTATTCAACTGTAGTTCATATGTAGTTACATGGTAACAGACCTGTAAAGTGCCGTGAGTCTATTCAACTGTAGTTCATATGTAGTTACATTGTAACGGACCTGTAAAGTGGAGTGAGTCTATTTAACTGTAGTTCATATGTAGTTACATGGCACCGGACCTGTAAAGAAGCTCTGGCCTGGGAAAGAGATTGCTAAAAGCCAGTGGTGGATTCTAACCACTGAACTTCAGATTGCAAAGCAGGCGGCTTTAACCACTCAGCCACGAGGGCTTTCCAACTTTCTTAGTGGAGTTTGAGAGGATAACTGTATGTCAGTCAGATGTAGTTGTCACTTCCTAGCTTTGTTATTATAAGCATAGACTTGGGGGAAAATGTTGATACTTTGTTAGTTGTATCTTGAAAGACAGGCAATATTGATGAATGTGAATGCATTTCTGCAGTGTGACTGTGCCAGCCCCCCCACTCCCCTATTTACACCACAATTCAGAAAATTATTAGATGGTATTTTTTTATTTAAAATCTTTAAATATAACTAAATGTTTCTAGAGCACAGTGCATTCAATTTATTTAGCAAATAGGGGGGAGTTCCCCCCTTATGTGGATTAGGGGATTTATAGACTTTGGGGGGTGGGGGGGTGGGGGGGGGGCTGGGCTGGGTATAGACTTTGGGGAGAGATGATCCAGGGGTCTGGTGACCAAAGGGGTCTTTGAGGGGCTTCGACTGGGTCCCCAACAAATTGAGAAATTGGGAAATTGATGGGGAAATGACTCATTTACAATAAGCTAACAATTAGAAAGTAGAAGAATGGCTATTTTGATTATAGTTTCACTGTTACCTCTATATCTACAATACTTTTATTAGAATTTTTGTATGGGAATTCTGGACAAAATCATACCTACAACTAAATAAAGTATCAATATTTTGCCCCAAGTCTCTGTGTATAATAACAAAGCTATGAAGTGACAGCAACTACATCTGACTGACATACAGTTATCCTCTTAAACTCCACCATGAAAGTTGGAAAGCCCTCGTGGCTGAGTGGTTAAAGCCGCCTGCTTTGCAATCAGAAGTTCAGTGGTTCGAATCCACCACTGGGTTTTAGCAATCTCTGTCCCAGGCCGGAGCTTCTTTACAGGTCCGGTACCATGTAACTATGAACTACAGTTAAATAGACTCACTCCACTTTACAGGTCCGGTACCATGTAACTGCATATGAACTACAGTTGAACAGACTCACTCCATTTTACAGGTCTGTTACAATGTAACTACATATGAACTACAATTGAACAGACTCACTCCATTTTACAGGTCTGTTACAATGTAACTACATATGAACTACAGTTGAACAGACTCACTCCATTTTACAGGTCTGTTACAATGTAACTACATATGAACTACAGTTGAACAGACTCACTCCATTTTACAGGCCTGTTACAATGTAACTACATATGAACTACAGTTGAACAGACTCACTCCATTTTACAGGTCTGTTACAATGTAACTACATATGAACTTCATTTATAACTATTGGTAATTACTGTGTAATTACATTTGGTGTTCATGTATAATTACAAATAGTTCATATGTAACTAGGGTACCTGTAAAATAAAGGGTTACCCAAAATGCATTTTTATTTACATTTTTACTGACTGACTGAAATGACTGCCTGAAAAGAGTACCACAGACACTTGTTTTAAAGAACAAATAAACTTGTTCAGTTTTCCCTTCAAACTGTTGTCTTTCATAGCACTTACACTTTTAGCTTTTCAGCCTAGTTGACAATGTCGATGCAATCTGTTTCCTAGTGTTCTAGTGATGTGATGCTTACTAAGTTATCCTTACATGCCTAAGCATTGCTTAGGCATGTAAGGATAACTTTTTATGATTACTGCTTACTAAGGAACACTCCAGCAATTTTCAGCCAGCTTTGTATCATTACAACATCAGTAGTTTATCAGAAAACTGTAAACAGTTTTGCAGGCATTCATTTAGTTTACCATTTATTGAGAGTTGATTTGAGTTAAGTTGTGGACCAGTGATGTCATTCATGTACAAATGACATCACTGGTCCACAAACTTAACTCAAATCAACTCTCAATAAATGCCAAACTAAATAAATGCCTGCTAAACTGTTTACAGTTTTCTGATAAACTACTGATGTTGTAATGATACAAAGCTGATTGAAAATTGCCGGTGTTCATAACTCAGCAAACCTAATTAATGATTTTGAGTTAACTATACTCCAGTTTACTGTAAGGTTAACTTTTTTTATGAGTATGGGTTACATAAAGGAACACTCTGCCCATTTTCAACCAGCTTTGTATCATTAGAACATCAGTAGTATATCAGAAAACTGTAAACGGTTTTGAAGTCTGTCATTTAATTTGACAGTTATTGAGTGTTAAAGTGTGGACCAGTGACATCACTGGTCCACACTAACTCAAATTAATAACTCATTAACTCAAATCAACTCTCAATAACTGTCAAACTATTCATCATTCATCTAGTTTGACAGTTATTGAGAGTTGATTTGAGTTAATGAGTTATTAATTTGAGTTAGTGTGGACCAGTGATGTCACTGGCCCACACTTTAACACTCAATAACTGTCAAATTAAATGACAGACTTCAAAACCGTTTACAGTTTTCTGATATACTACTGATGTTCTAATAATACAAAGCTGGTTGAAAATGGGCGGAGTGTTCCTTTAACATTTTTAGGTTAACTTTTTTAATGAGTATGGGTTACTTAACATTGTATAGAGGGTATGCATGTGATGTCACAGAGGCAGAAGTCACTGTGGGGTCACGCCCACTGAGTCACAGCAAGACTGAGCTTGAATGCAGTAATCAGCCTAGATAACTGACACCTGCTGCTCAGGGAGGAACTTGACCCTCATTTTGACACTCATTCCTGATTGAGGGGGCGTGTTTCAGTGGGTGTGCATACCCTCTATTGGCATTATAATTAATAATTTGCGTAAACGTTACTAATGATTTACTACTTACTAATGATTTTGAGTTAACTATACTCCAGTTTACTGTAAGGTTAACTTGTTTTAATGAGTATGGGTTACTTAACATTTTATATTGACCCTAATTAATGAGTTAGCGATACTCAGTTCCTTTCAGTTTTATAAACTTAGAATTAATGATCTACTTTACTTGGAAATTTCGGTTACCTTAGTTTTTTTAAGTAACGTTAACTTGTCAAAATGTACAGTGTACTTCAGGCACTCACCTTGCATGTGTAATGTGCTGAGGTTGCCGTCCATCGTCAAATCCTCGTCCGCCTGTATCACCGACATCTCCATCTCGTTTCTTTCTCTACGGGAGCTGTTATACTGCATGGCTTATAGAGGAAACCAAACTGCTCTGGGGAGGAAGTATCTGTTTTGATGATAAGACAGACCAAACTCAGGATTAAAACCCGTGCATTGAGGGAAGTTCATTGAATGGGGAAGTTGTAGGTGAGAAGAGGGAAAACAGGTGTCTCCCATCAACTAGATTGCTATCACTCAGCTGTAAGTGACAGCACACAAAATGAGAGTGAAGATTTTCCAACCAACCCCAAAGCACCTTTTTTAGACCCACACCAATGTGGAAGAGGATGAGGCAAGCGGGGGAATAGTCTAGGGAATCTGTGAGAAAAAATGACCCAACCTTAAACAAATTGCAACAGAAATTATTTGTGTTGTATTCAGCTCTTGAAACCTTCCAATTTAACATACTAAAAATCCCAGAAAATCCCAGTAGTGGAACATTGTCAAAATTAACTATAATAGGTATAGCTTAATAATAGCTGATTAAGATACTTGTACTATCTGTTATTCATTTTCTTTGTGCAAATAAACAATAAACAAACATAAATAAACAATAAACACTTACTCTGGAGATGATGTAGCCTACCACTTGTGCTCTTCTCCCTACTTATACTCCAACCACTTATAAAGCCTCAGCCAGGCGGTAATGCAACATAAAGGATGCCAACTGCCATAAAACACCACAGAAGGATGTATTACATCACTGATGACATCACAATTGCTCGAGTGACATCACTGATGACATCACAATTGCTCGAGTGACATCACTGATGACATCACAATTGCTCAAGTGACATCACTGATGAAATCACAATTGCTCAAGTGACATCACTGATGACATCATAATTGCTCAAGTGACATCACTGATGACATCACTGATACATGACAATCGTGACATCACAACTACCATTCAAAGTAGGCTAGCTTAATAAGCACTTACTAGTTAGCTAATAGCTTACTAATAAGTATAGCTTAATAATAGCTTATTAAGATACTTTCTAAGGTACTATCTGTTGTTATTCATTTT
The DNA here is from genome assembly GCF_964638095.1 of Poromitra crassiceps. Taxonomy (NCBI): domain Eukaryota; kingdom Metazoa; phylum Chordata; class Actinopteri; order Beryciformes; family Melamphaidae; genus Poromitra; species Poromitra crassiceps. Next base: position 3,129,935 of record NC_139640.1, read on the forward strand.
CTTTGTGCAAATAAACAATAAACAAACATAAATAAACAATTATAGCTGCTGCGCAGCAATGGGTCGTGGCCGGGCAAGTCTCAAGGCTTTGAGCTAGAGTCCCCAAGTCAAGGCTGAAGTCTTTTAGCTATACTCCAAGTCAAGTCTCACGTCTTTGGTCACAAGTCCAAGTCAAGTCTCAAGTCTCTTATGGATGATCGTTCTATCATCTGCTTCTGCTGCATGCCATCCAGTCTGCTTAGAACATTGCATAGCTAAAACTAAGGGATTCAAAGCAGGTTCAGGTTTCTTTGCAGCATGTAGCTTTTTCATCATCCGATTCCGTTTTTTTTTTTGCTAGGCATCTCACAACAATACAAGTAGGAATCAGTATATTCACAAACAAAAGTAGTACCGTAGTTACTTGCCTCACTGTTGTAGAGTGGATGAGGTACTGGTGGAGTTGATGTTAGATGGAGAGGGAGGCTGAGCGATTAATAGCCACCTGGGGAGTTTGTATCTCTTCGGTCCTATGCTGCAGGTCTGTGGGGTCACACAACTGATATACCAGCAGGAGCTGCTTTTTCCTCTTATGGACAGACTGGATGCTTGCTGCTGGTGTTTTATGGGACTGGATGCTTGCGTGTAAAAACACACACTGCTTCCACTTATATAGGGTGAGCCAGGAAGGATTTATGACATCACTGATTACATCACAATTGCTCGAGTGACATCACTGATGGCATCACAATTGCTTGAGTGACTGATGACATCACAAATACAACCTATTAAGATGCTCTTTAGGCTATACATGGGGGCAGAATTCAACATTTTGATGCACTGTGGGCTGCTTACTAATACGTATAGCTTAATAATTGCTTATTAAGATACTTTCTAAGGTACTATCTGTTGTTATTCATTTTCTTTGTGCAAATAAACAATAAACAAACATAAATAAACAATTATAGCTGCTGCGCAGCAATGGGTCGTGGCCGGGCAAGTCTCAAGGCTTTGAGCTAGAGTCCCCAAGTCAAGGCTGAAGTCTTTTAGCTATACTCCAAGTCAAGTCTCACGTCTTTGGTCACAAGTCCAAGTCAAGTCTCAAGTCTCTTATGGATGAGCGTTCTATCATCTGCTTCTGCTGCATGCCATCCAGTCTGCTTAGAACATTGCATAGCTAAAACTAAGGGATTCAAAGCAGGTTCAGGTTTCTTTGCAGCATGTAGCTTTTTCATCATCCGATTCCGTTTTTTTTTGCTAGGCATCTCACAACAATACAAGTAGGAATCAGTATATTCACAAACAAAAGTAGTAGTTACTTCCCAGCAAACATTTTCACGTATAACGACCGTCTGCTGCACGTCAAACCACTGCATCTAGTCAGGGTCTAATTATATATCCGGAATGGAAATCTTAGTGACGTAATTCCTCTACTTCCCCACAACGTGTCCAGATTCAACGATTTTTACTACATCGAAAGAAAAGAGACAGCACCTCATGCGCCCGCTTCGCAGTCCTGTGTCTTATCCATTAGGCCACGGAATTAGTTACAAATACTACGGATTTGGTCATATATAGAGATACTTAACATTGAGCACTTGGCATTTTGACATGACGGTCTCTACTGGAAGTTGCATTGATAGGCTAGCTGCCTCGCTAATTCTGTTTCATGATTTCAACCAGCGATGAAACAGGTATATTTATATAATTTACGATAATGTAACCAACGTGACTTTAGCAGACAGCATCCAAAACCCACAACACTGCGTTTAGTTACGGCAAGAGAAATGGGACAATACCACAGGATTCAGGAAGTTTGTGATAAATACAAGCCCATAGCAAGAGACACTTGCACTTATATGACATAAACGTGTTTTCATATTAAAAAAAGAAAAGGGCGTTCAATAAAAGTCGTCATTGCAGGTGGAGTGCATGACTATCTGATCACACAACAGGTAAATTGTCAATCAAATGTCATTTTATTCAACAAAAACACAAAAGACACAATATGAGATCAATATTTTTTGTTTTGAAGTGACAGTCTAAACGTTACTTTGGAGGAACGTGGAGAGAACGTCAGACTTAGATGGTAGATGCCAAACCACAATTCTATCGTCTGGTGACGTCGCGGTCAAGACGATGTTTGCTGGGTTGCCTCACTGTTGTAGAGTGGATGAGGTACTGGTGGAGTTGATGTTAGATGGAGAGGGAGGCTGAGCGATTAATAGCCACCTGGGGAGTTTGTATCTCTTCGGTCCCATGCTGCAGGTCTGTGGGGTCACACAACTGATATACCAGCAGGAGCTGCTTTTTCCTCTTATGGACAGACTGGATGCTTGCTGGTGGTGTTTTATGGGACTGGATGCTTGCGTGTAAAAACACACACTGCTTCCACTTATATAGGGTGAGCCAGGAAGGATTTATGACATCACTGATTACATCACAATTGCTCGAGTGACATCACTGATGGCATCACAATTGCTTGAGTGACTGATGACATCACAAATACAACCTATTAAGATGCTCTTTAGGCTATACATGGGGGCAGAATTCAACATTTTGATGCACTGTGGGCTAAATTTTTGATCAATCGAAAATCTGTTTGAAACCTTTGTGTAGGACAGTCTAACGATGCAGATGCTGAAGTTTGGTGTCGTTTGAAGAAAAAATGTGGGAGTAGGGTTTAATTAGTTTGACAGTTTTTGCAGTTTTGCAGTCTTTAGACTTCATAATTGGCCATAGGTTGCAGTGTACAAAAGTGTCTCCTCACTTGGGCCCACATTTCGGTGAAAGTTGCAAAGTCGTAGCACATAGGCCTGATTTGTTATGAATTTTCAAATTTTTTAACTTTAGACGGTCACTGTAGCGCCACCATCAGGACTATTGGCACCAAATTCGCGTCAACGAAGTTTGGCATGGGACTGCACCTTTGTGCAAATTTGATTTATTTTCATACATGGGAAGTCCAACTTCCTGGGAGAAGAAGAATAATAATAATAGGGGCAAACACAATAAGTGGCCCTGCCGCTTCGCTGGCCCAGCCACTAATAAACACTTACTCTGGAGATGATGTAGCCTACCACTTGTGCTCTTCTCCCTACTTATACTCAAACCACTTATAAAGCCTCAGCCAGGCGGTAATGCAACATAAAGGATGCCAACTGCCATAAAACACCACAGAAGAAGGATTTATTACATCACTGATGACATCACAATTAGTGAAATCACTGATGACATCACAATTGCTCAAGTGACATCACTGATGACATCACAATTGCTCAAGTGACATCACTGATAACATCACTGATACATGACAATCGTGACATCACAATCGTGGCACACACGCCGCCCGCCCAGCCGCGGCTCCAGTATTGGGCCTGGCGGGCCTAGGCCCACCCACTTTCTCCCCAGGCCCAATCAGATTTTTTTTTTTTTAATATATATATATGTTTTTTTAATTCATTAATTTTTAAAACGAACATTTGAATACAAAATAAACACACAAAAACGTTTCCTGACTCTTTCTAACAATAAAAGAAAAATAAAACTGTTATATTAGACTTCAAGTACTGACGGGAGTAAATCGGACTCTCAGATCTACCCCCAGAGCTATTCAGATAAAAGAGTTGCGACACCTCCATTCACTCCAATGGACTAGTTTTTTACCTCACAAAAGTTTCAGGAAGTTAGGTCCTGGATTAAGCAGTGCTGTCATGTTGCAGAAATAAACACCATTTGTGATGTACTTTGAAAGGGTCGAACGTTTAAAAATTGTAATTGCTTTATTTTATGCACCCAAAACGTAGTGCGAGCCCCCTTCCTGATGTTGGACCTCCTCCGTCGCCACTCTGTTACTACATTGCTCTGGGTTGTCGGCTGGCGCGCACATACGATACGTCACTAGTAAGGGACACACGTTGTCAGCAGAGAGTTTCAAAGTTTGAAAGTGAATTGCTAGTCGCAAGTTTGATCAAGATCAGACCAGGATCGCTACAATATAATGGCAGTATGGCGCAACAAATGTCCATTTTTAAATTCTTAAAGAAGAGAGTCAGGTCTGAGTCGCCAGAATCGGCTTGTGACGCAATTTCGCCCCGACCACCGGCACCGCCACTTCTGCATGTTAGTGAAAATGTGTGCTCCACGCGAGATGGGGGTACAGACAGACAGGGTATAAATGAAGGACCAGCCGGCCTCCAGCTCCCAGTTCGTCCAGGTGAAACAAGTCACTGTCAGTCAAATTCTCAATCTCAACAAGGATGTAACGTTATTCCCAGTACTTCATCACCCGAGTCCTGCTCCACCACGACTGCTGCTGCAGCTACCTTGTTGACTCCATTGGATGTGGAAGAACTCACAGCTGATACAGGTACAGATACATCCAAAAAGGTTCATGACGTCTGACTTAGTTTACAGCAATAGATATTTCCTATGAAAAGACGTTGTTTTTTGTTATTATCATACCTGACAGTTTTGACTGCTGATTTCAAAGGTGCAATAATGGCTATATATATGATAAGTACTGTACATTGGCACAATACTTACTTTTTGATTTGACGTAACCCAATCCGTGTGCAGTAATTGCTACTTGACACGCACTGTACACAGGTTGTAACCATGATTTGACATATTTTACTTTATCTACTTGAGCTTATTCTATTCTATTCTTATTCTCTTTTGTTTTTTAGTTTGTCATTTGACTCTGTTATTGTTGATATCTTCATGTAGCAAAACTGAGTGTGAGCAACTGCAACATGTACCAATTTCCCCCCGAGGATTATTAAAGTCTTTCTGATTCTGATTCTGATTCCTGCAATCTTCGTCAGGTACAGATGAAGAAGATGACGAACCGGCACCGGCAGACCCAGGTGTTCCTCCTCATACTGAACAATGTATTTCTTCATCGTCCTCCTCCTCCACCACTGACACTAATGCGACTGCCTCGTTGACCCCAGTCGACCTGTCAGCAATCGACCAACCAGCAGCACAACCCAAACTGAAACGGTACCCTGTCTCAGTCTTTGGACATAAGACCAGGAGCTTCGCTGCACACTGGTATGAGAAGTATGGTTTTTTGGAGTACAGCATTAGCAAGGATGCAGTCTATTGTAAAATGTGTCGGCATTTTGGAGAAAGAAGCATAGAAGATAAATTCAGGCGTCATGGCTTTAAGGATTGGAAGCACATGAACAGCTCTCTTTCTAAACATGAAAGCAGTAGGGCTCATAAGCATGCGGTGGATAAATACAACAACTACAAAGAAAGCATTGAGTCCGGCACGATCATTCATCAGCTTCTCCACCACCCCGACAGCCGACAAAGCATAACAGAAAGAAATCGTGAACATGTAAAAGTTATGCTTGACATTGTGCTCACATGTGCAAAGCAAGAGATACCTTTACGTGGATACAGAGAAAATGACAAGGACAAAAACGCTGGTAATTTCCTCGAGTTGTTTAAACTCATTTGCAAGCATAATCCAGATATACAAAAACGATTTGATGATCTTCCGGGTAATGCAAAAATGATCAATCACGACATCCAAAATGACTTGCTAGATGCTGCATCCACTCTGATGCTACGCCACATAAAAAAAGAAGTGACTGGATCAAAAGGGGGTTTCTATGCAATACTTGCTGACGAATGTAAGGACATATCAAAAATGGAGCTGGTGGCCGTCTGTTTAAGATATGTGTACAAGGGCTCTGTGAAGGAGAGAGCGATCGGCCTTGTGGATACAGGGGAGATGACAGCGGAGGCCATTGCTAAGAAGATACTGGAAGTTCTGGCACCGCTTGAGTTGGACCCAAACAAATGTGTTGGATTTGGATTCGATGGTGCGTCGGTTATGGCTGGACATAAGGGGGGTGTTCAAGCCATCCTCAAGCGCACCTTTCACAATGCGATCTACGTGCATTGTCACTCTCATAGACTGAATCTAGTCCTGTCAGCTGTGGCACGGACATCAGCTGATGCGTCAACGTTCTTCGAGACTGTTAACTCCCTGCACAGCTTCATGGGTGGCAGTCAACGACATGCTCGTTTCATGGATGCACAGAGAGAAATGCACCCTGATAGGAGACCGCTGGAATTGGAGCGAGGGTGTGACACAAGGTGGAGTTCCAGATCCACAGCAGTGAGTAAAGTGTTCACTCTTTATGATGTCATCCATGAAGTACTCTCAGGATATGCAGAAGGGGGAGGGCAGAGTCAAATTGATGCACAGTCATTATTACAGCAAATGCAAACAAAGAAATTCATATTCCTCCTTGTGCTATTCAAAAAACTGTTCAGCAAATCAGACTTTGCAACCAAAGGCTTACAGTCCATCAATATCGCAGTGACAGACACTGTGGATTTGATTGAAAATCTTAAAGAAACACTGACAGATATCCGCTCCAGTGACTGGGAATTCCTCAAGATGCTGACAATAACTGATCAGGTCATGGAGGATAATAACATTGAAAATTGGGATATAGCTTTGCCCTCGCGCTCACGAAAGCTGCCAAGTAGATTCAATGAAAGCATCATTACAGCCTCACTGGGGAAATCTACAAGGGTCAGGAATGACAATGATTTGCGGGTTATGTTAAACCAAATATTAGACTGTCAGCTTCATGAACTCAGTGCCAGGTTCCACAAGGACTCGTATGGCCTGATGAAATCAGCAGCCCAGCTGTTGACGCCCTCTGCTGACAGCGACTTGACTGACGTGACAAAAAGTCTGAATGATGCAGGAAAGCTGTTCCATGTCAGCGTGACAGAGAGCCAGCTTTCGACGTTTCTCGAGTATGTCGCAAGGAAAACGGCAAGAGGAGAAACGTTTAAAAGTCTTGTTAATTTGATGAACATATGCCATGAGGACATCTTCCCCAATGTTCACTGCTTCTTACAAGCACTGGTCACTGTACCAATGACATCATGTTCAGTTGAGCGTCTCTTCTCCAGTGTTAAGAGAATTAAAACTGCTAGCAGGAGCTCTATGCTCACCACTCGCCTGAACTCACTATGTCTGCTAACATTTGAGAGAGATCTGACACTAACTCTAGACTATGATGAAATTATTCACATTTTCAAAAACAGACCCCGCAGACTACTCCTGTAGTGAGCAACACAAGATGCCATTTTCTCTTTCATCAACTTGATTCACTAGTTTAAGAACTAAGAAGCTATAAGCACTTTACAAACAAAACATTTAAATTATTTGAATAGGATGTTTTGTACAACAGCCATCTACTGTAGTTCTGTCTTGAAGCACTTGCTGAAAATAGTGCACTGTCCTGTTGTACGAGATGTGAGTTTCTCTTTCAACAACTTTATTCAGTATGGTATTGTGAGAAGCTTACAGTATGAGCACTTTAACGCTTTGTACAGTCATCTGTATTTCTGTCTTGAAGCAGCACTTGTTGAAAATAGTGCATTGTTCTGTTGCACAAGATGTGAGTTTCTCTTTCAACAACTTTATTCAGTATTGTATTGTGAGAAGCTTACAGTATGAGCACTTTAAATTTTTGTACAGTCATCTGTATTTCTGTCTTGAAGCAGCACTTGTTGAAAATAGTGCATTGTTCTGTTGCACAAGATGTGAGTTTCTCTTTCAACTACTTGATTCAGTATTGTGTTGTGAGAAGCTTACAGTATGAGCACTTTAAATTTTTGTACAGTCATCTGTATTTCTGTCTTGAAGCAGCACTTGTTGAAAATAGTGCATTGTTCTGTTGCACAAGATGTGAGTTTCTCTTTCAACTACTTGATTCAGCATTGTGTTGTGAGAAGCTTATAAGCACAACTGTGTACAGTCATCTACAGTATATGTCTGTCTTGAAGCACTTTGAAAATAGTAACACTGTTCTTCTGTTGCACAATAAGTGACTTTCTCTTTCAACAACTTGATTCAGTATTGTGTTGTGAGAAGGTTATAAGCACTTTACAAAGGCTTGAAGCACTTGTTAAAAAAGAATGCACTGTTGCTACATTAAATTGTTATATCATTCAATTGTGGCCATTTATTCATTCCCACTTATTAGACATAAGAATGCCATGTCTTGTGACATGTTTTCTCTGACTCATTTTAAATTTGGCGCTTCAGTTGTTGTTGTAATGTACAGTGTAGCTAAAAAAGGTCAAAAAAAGCCCTCAAATCATTAATTTAAATGAGATATTCCTCTAAATATCGCTAAAAATGTAAAAAAAAAAGACCTCAAATTTTTTTTTGGGCCCAGCCTACATTTGTTGAGCCCACCCAAAACTGAAATCCTGGAGCCGCCCCTGCGCCCGCCCACTTATGTTTCCTTTTAGGACCACCGCAAGGCATCAATCAGTCTGCCAGAAAGCCATTAGAAGAAGAAGACTTTCAGAAAAGACCAACAGAAGAGGAGAGGGGATCGGGTTTTACAGAATGTAGGGAAACAGTGGATTGATAAATTCAGAAGGAGGCGGTAATGCAACAAAGGATGCCAACTGCCATAAAACTCCACAGAGGAAGAAGACCTTCAGGATTCATTTGCCCAAGATCGTCATGCTGCAGATGCCATCTATCTGTAGCAAAAAACAAATACCTCAGACCTTTGATGAAGAACATGGTTGTCCAAAGAAAAAGAGCAGACAGCTATTTAGAACAGAATGATGATGAGCAAAGCACTTGGAGACCTAACTGTGAAAACTTAACAATAGCTTGAAGTGATGATCAAATAATCATTACAGAAATCAATGGCAAACCAGAAGTGGTTACATTCAAGCCGAAGGCTTCAAATATTTTGAGTGCATTTTTGCATGCATCTAAGAAGGACAATAATGATGTTGATGAAGAAAAAGATTCCCAGAGATGCATATCCCTCAAAATATATAATCTGCCAAAGGAAACATGGAAACCCTTCAGCTTCTCCTCAAATAACTGTTTGCTGGCAAGAACTGTGAGTTAAACATAGCTGCAATAGGACAGGCCATGCGGGCAGCAAGGGCAAGGGTTCTCATCATGCCATTACAGATAGGACTGACAAATGCATCACCAATTTTGATCTGATTTTTTGTGAAAACACTTGGTAACCTTCGATTCTGTTCCTCATTTCGGGAGATGAAAAAGTTGAGTCAAGTGCAGCTGCTTCTCAGGAACATATACCTCCCTGGCAATGTTGAAGGCCACTTCATTCAGTACATTGCTGATCATCTTGACCATAACATCAGAACCATTGATGGCCACAACACATTCCATGGTATGGGCATTAGGCTATAGCTGGAGTTACACCAGAGAGCCAAACCAGTACCTCTGATAGCTGTGACATCATAGCAGCAGCAGTTGGACACATCAATATCCACATGTAGAAATCAGAGACCCCTGGCCTTTCATTCATGTCCTATGGGAGGATTGAGAATGCCACAGGTGGGTGATTCTCATGAACATGGTACAACTCATAGCAAAACTCAAAGATATCAAGAAGATATCATGTAGGATCTAATTTCACCATTCAAATTGAAATTATAATCCACTAGGCATCTTGTGCGCTATGCGAGCTTGCCTGCCTTGCAGCTCGCCGAGCTGGCCCTGCAGCTCGCATAAGCAGCTCGGCCGCTCCGCGGCCTCGCCCTGGCTGCTCCTTGATAGCATACTTCAGGGGTGCTGGATCACCTGTCCTGGAGCTGGCAACATACAGCTGTCCATGGCTGAAGACTGAAGCCAGACTCACACTTCTTTCAGTGTCTGCCCCTGGGACTTGATTTTGCTCTTATGACATCACTGATTATGTCACAACTGCTTTTTTTTTATACTTTGTTTTTATTCAGTTTTTCCATTTTTAAATGCAAAGGAACAGACATACATGTACAGTACACATGACAGAGACAGACATTAGTGGAAGGAACGAGTACAAATTCAAATACAATAATAATAATAGGTCTTGAAGGAGCACATCCATCTTCTTCACATCTAGTTTACAGAATTGCTGTGGTTTGCATACGAGACAACAATCACATCCCTTGGGGAATTATCACATGGAGAGAATTGGAGAGGAAAAATAAAACAAAAGCTAAACAAAACAAAAAACACAGTATACAGAGTGAATGGGTCAACTGTAGGTTACCCCTCACAGAGGTCCTTTGATCTACCCAGATACAGAGACCATCTCATCCAGTGGTTGACAAATCTGTCCATGCATAATCTCAAAGAAAAGGTCAGACTTTCCATGTTGTAAATTTCCTTTACAAGCCCTATCCACTCTGATTTTGTTGGAGGTTCTACATTCAACCACTTCCTACCACTTCCTCGTTATGGCTTTTTTACTGGCTGCAAGCAGTATGTGGAGAAGGTATCTATCATGTGAATTGAGCTTGTGCGGTATATTGCATAAGTAAATTGTACTAAAATCGTGATTAAGCCTTAGGCCCATTATTGTGTTTATCTCAGCTACTACTCCCAGCCAGTATGGTTGAATTACAGCACAGTCCCAAAAAGTATGAAAATGGTCGGCCATGGTTGTTGTTACACCTCCTCCAGCAGTGACCATGATCTATGTTGCCAATCTGTCTCTGTTTTATCTTTGTGGTGATAAAAAACCTGATCAAGTTTTTCCATACAAATTCTCTCCATTGACCCGAACTTGAAGTGTATACCTGTGTTTTACATATATCAAGCCACTCCTCCTCTGTAGAGATAAATTAGCTTCTTTCTCCCATTTTGATTTAACATACATTGTGGAGTGAGTCTTGGAAGATTGTAAACACGAGTAGATTCTGGCAACCAGTTTTTTCTGAGGGTTGGACTTATAAGCATCAGTAAATACATCGATCTAGTTCATTTCAGTTTCCTGGCTAATTCTAATATTTCTGTCAAAGTGGTGCCTGACCTGAAAGTATCTGTAAAGATCCTGTTTTTCTAAACCATACTTGTCTGAGAGCTGTTGGAAGCTGTCCAATCCACTGCTGGAGGAAATGGAACACTATGCTGTAATACCCCTAGTGGTCCATTGCCTAAACCTCCCATCCAACTGGGCAGGTTGTCACAACTGCTTTTATGACATCACTGATGACATCACAACCTCTTATGACATGCCTGATGATATCACAATGCCTCTGACATCACTGATGATGTCACAACTTATCACATCACTGATGACATCATCACTGAGACTGTGTGTGTGTGTGTGTGTGTGTGTGTGTGTGTGTGTGTGTGTGTGTGTGTGTGTGACGGGCCCGGCGCCACGAGGGGGCTCCAGGGGGCTTAGCACCCTCACTTCAATTTCCAGCCCCCTCACTTTCAATTTGATCAGTTTAAGTTAATGTGTAGGCTACCCCCCTATAAGCATAGCTCTGTGTTGTTTCAAAATTGGCAGGGAATCGCTATTTGCTGTGCTTTGGTTGTCACAAGTCAAGCAGGTGTCAGAGATGTAGCTATTTATTAAATTTGACCCTCACTGCATCATGTTGTAGTCACACACACACCACACGGCACACGCCCACAGAGACAGACAGACACAGAGACAGAGCATGCCCGCCATCATGCCGAGAGCTGGGCTGGGCGCCAATTGAACTTTCATTTTCAGCTCAACCAAAAAGCACAGGATGGACATCAGAACGTGGCTTAAAAAGAAAAAAAACACGGAGACATCCGAGGCCGATCATGACAGCGGCGCCAGTAGCAGCAGTGGCATTGTCACAGCTGAACATGGGCCGCGCCCGCCAGCAGCAGCACCGGCGGCCGGCGCCGGGCCAAGCCAGGTCAGGAGGGCACCACAACTCCCCGCCGGCCGCGGAGCTCCGACTGCGGCTGCTCCTGACGGGGCCGCCGGGCCAAGCCAGGTCAGAAGGCCACCACCACAACAACTGCCCGTCCCCGCTGCTCCTGACGATCTTGGGGCAGAACAGCCAGCCCAAGTGCACCTAGATTCCTATCCTACTAGGTCATTTACTACCCAAAAACGCACATTTTTTAAACATTGGTTTCACGGAAGAGAGTGGCTGGAGTATTCAGTTGTTGCTGATGCAGCGTTTTGCTATCCATGTCGGAAGTTTAGGATTGGGTCTAGTGCTAATGCCGACAGAGCCTTCACTGAAACTGGCTACTCTAACTGGAAATCTGCGACAGAAAGCACCAAAGGTTTTGCAAGACACGTAGCCAGCAAGGAACATATGAAATGCACTGCTCTCTGGAAGGAATACTGTGCTCGTAATGCTGCAGGAGCTGAGGTCTCCACACTTGTCAACAAGGGGCAACTGGCAAGGAATCGCTTATATCTGAGTGCCATTGTGGATATAATTGAGTTCCTTGCGTCAAACCAGCAACCGCTGAGGGGGACATTGGACGCTTTGGAGTCAAGAGAGGAGGGGGGGAGTGGCTTGTTTTTGTCTATGATGGAATACACGCTGAGGAAAGACAGCGCCCTAGCCAAAGTATTTAGCACCATCCCCAAAAATGCCACCTATACATCACACGAGATCCAGAACGAAATAATAGAGCTCATGAGTGAAATAGTGACCAGTGAAATAGTTGAAGAAATAGGAGATAGCTGGTACACATTGAAAGTGGACGGGACAAAGGATCCAACTGGTTGTGAGAATGTCTCAATTGTGCTCCGTTTTCTAAACAAGGATAATGAGACCCGTGAAAGGCTGCTGATAATGGCCACTACAGAGCACTGTGATGCATTAAGTCTGACAAACCTGGTCCTTTCTGAGCTGAGAAAAGCAGGCCTGAGCCCAGACAAGATCCTCAGCCAATGCTATGATGGTGCAAGATCCTCAGCCAATGCTATGATGGTGCAAGATCCTCAGCCAATGCTATGATGGTGCAAGATCCTCAGCCAATGCTATGATGGTGCAAGCGTGATGTCGGGTAAAAAAGGGGGTGTACAGAAAATATTACAGGATCAAGTTAAACGAGAAGTCCCGTATGTGCATTGTTTCAACCATCAACTCCATCTGGTAGTTATCCACACCATGTCATGTGAGAATGCACTACAAGCCTTCTTCGACGTGTGTGACATGCTTTACCGGTTTCTGAAAAAGCCAACTGTGGCCGCCGTGTACACGGGAGAACGTCTGAAAAGGCTGCTGGACCAAAGGTGGACAGGTCACCTGGCTACCGTTTCAGTCATTGTCAAGAGTTATGAAGCTATTGTGCAGTTCCTCACGGAGATTGACAGCAGTGGCCACCGTCACATAACTGAACTGAAAATAGAGGCAACAGGGCTCCTAAAAGCGATCAATGACAGCAACTTCAAGTTTACTGCCATTATGGTCCACAGAATCCTCGCCCTCCTGGATCCTCCAAACAAAACGTTGCAGGATAAAAACACAGACCTCTACACTGAGTGAAGCTTGTGAAAAGCGCTTTGGTTTGCGTGGGGAAACTCAGGAGTGATGAGGAGTTCCAAGCCCTTTGGGCACAGCGTGCCACCGCCGGCCCGCCTGACGCATCAGAAACAGCAGCTCCTCTGCCACCTAAGAGAATGAGTCAAGTCCCTGCACACCTGCAGCAGTACGTCGTGGACAGCACTGTAGGCCAGCAGCAGCAAGAAAGAGGAAATGAGAGAGAGTGCAAGCGGCTTTTCTTCAGCACCCTGGACAGCATCACTGGGGAGATGGACGCCAGATTTAGTGAAAGGAACAGCCACCTGGTTGAGGCAATGTGTGCCCTTGACCCAGACAGTCCTCAATTTTTGGATGCACAGAAGGTGAAACCACTGCTGGAGCTCACCAACACCGTTTTAGTGGAATCTGAATTTGAGGTAGCTCTACAGTTCTTACAGTCTGAAATGGCCCGCTCTCCCCAGGACAAATGGACACCTACTGCCATCCTGCAGCGCTACTCTGGGCCTCTCACTGCCATGCCAAGCGTGCTGACAGCACTGAAACATGCAGTGACTTTCGGGGCATCCTCAGCGACATGTGAGAACACATTTTCAACGCTAACGCTATCTCTCCATCCGATTTCAGCACAAGTCTGAGACGTGCGGCGCTGTCCCTGGTGCTGAAATCGGATTGAGAGATAAACAGATGAGTTTCATGCAGGGCCATGCGGCGCTGTCCGTCGTGCTGAAATGGCACGGAAGTCAAGATAGATACACACACATTTCTTTGGTTCAGCCTGCTTTGCGTGGGTGTGAATTTAATTTTTCTATTCTTTCTTCTCTATTCTTCTCAATCCACAGACCACGGAGAAGTAGCCTAAATGTTACAGTGGCAATCGTCGGGGAGAGAGAGTGAGAGAGAGAGAGAGAGCGAGAAAGAAATCAGCTGCACACAGCATGCCATGAGCAGAAAGAGCGGAGACAATGCATCTGATCACTTAATTTCTTTAATTTAATGAACCTGGCACTGACTGGCTATTATTTGGTATAGTTGTTGTTTATTCTATGACTGTTCATAGACATATTAGGCCTATATATGTTCAGAGAGTGCTCCAGACAGGCCCGCGGCGCTGCTCCGCAGTTCACTTTATGCCTTAATCTGCTCGGACTCGGAGACAATGCATCTGATCACTTTATTTCTTTAATTTAATGAACCTGGCACTGACTTGCTATTATTTTGTATATTTGTTGTTTATTCTATGACTGTTCATAGACATATTAGGCCTATATATGTTCAGAGAGTGCTCCAGACAGGTCCCGCGGCGCTGCTCCGCATTTCATCTGCTGTGAACTTGAAGGTCCCTATCGTTGCATCGGCGCTGTTTCTAGGCCGAGCGCCTGGCCCAGCTCAAATCAGTGGGCGTGGACCAGCGCACTTGATATCGTCGTGCTGGCGCTAGACGCAGCCTCAACCATTACAACCACGCCTTTTAAGCGTAAAATTATGCACCGTCATGCTCATTGGATAACTGCAATAAACGAATCGCACGCTTGCCTTTTTAGCTCCAATTCCAGTGATCCCGCAAAACCAGACGAAAGCCAAACGCTCTGCCCCCCCCCCCCCTCCCTTCATCCAGTCTGTCTGTCTGCATTATAGGCTATTATTCCATATTATTATGCTTCTCAAACCAATCTAACTGCAGTTTCAATACTGCAAGCATGTAAATACGCTACACTATAGCAAGATCAAAGTGAAAATAATGTTCTAAATGCATCGGATAGAAAATTATATAGCCTATGGCTGGATGTCATGAGATTAGATGAAAGTTTGGGCAGAATGATATCGTTTTATCTCTTCTCCCCCACTGCACGATGCAACATCCTCTGAATGACACCTATCACTTTTACTGGATCTGATTACTTTATCCTATTTTATTTACAGGATTTTATTATTGAGTAATTGTATTTTATTTGGCCTATATATGCCCCCCCCCCCCCCACCCCCTGCCCACAGGCGCTGACAAATATGTTCATTCTCAATAAAATCTTCAGTAATCAATCAGAGTGGCTTTAATAGCCAGATTGGCAGCAGCTGGCGCAGTGTGATCAATATGGCAGACCACAACCGATCCGCAAAGTTCTCTGCTGAGGAGAAAATGGTGCTGGCGAATCAGGTGATATATCTGTCCACCATCCATTTTGAATAGCTACAAAACAACTCTTTACTTAAGTCGTTTATTCATCTATCCATCCAGGTTCAAATGTACCATCGCGCACTGTTTGGGGAGGGGAATTACCCCGCCGGGAGGGCCGATATGCGCTGCGGCTTGTTCAGCACCTCGGACAGCGCCGCTGCCACAGACGGGGGAAACATTTGGAAATAATTCTAACTACTATGCTTTGCACACAGAAAAAATAAATACAAAAGACAATTCTGTAATGAATAGCTGTAATGAAGAGTGGGGTTTGAAGAAGCGCTACACAACAGTTTATCCAGTTTCTCTCTTTCTCTCTCCCTTTCTCTCACATTAAACGATATACATGCCTATAATGTCAATTATCTGAATGAAATAATAATACATATTAATTAGGAATATTAGTCATATTAGAAGCCTAGCTAATTTCGGGGGGGGGGGGGGGGGGGTAATAAAACGTTGAGCTATATTAATACAAAGTTCATATTGCTAATCAAAATGTTTCAAAACAATTTTTTTATACATCAAATATGTGTAGTTAGACAGCTATCCCATTTGAAAAAGATCTGACAGATATAACTCTGCTGCTGTCTGGATGCTGCACATAAATGGGGATTATTATGATAGCCTAAACTAAATAAATGAAACTGTGCATTGCAGCTTCACCCAAAGCCTGAGAAGGGTTGCCACTGCATGCTGTAATCTTCCAATCTTATATTCTATTGTATTCTAAACTGTATTTTTCTATATATTCTATTCTCCATTCACTATCGTGTCCCCTGCGTACTGAATAGGCCTGCTTTTCAAAAGCGCAAGGCGCTAAATTTAGGCCAGCTCGGAAGATATCACTAGGCCGGTATTTAGGGCCGACACGCCATTCTGGGACTGCGCCACGCCCATTCGGCCTAAAGCGCATTTGGCAGCGTAAAGACTTGTTGATATCGTCCCAAAACAGGCGCAAGGCACGTTTTTTTGCGGTTAAGGCCCGTTTTAGCGCCGAAGGCCTGTGGGAGAATAGGGCCCGAAGTGTGAAATAAATGTTTTATTTGATTTTGAATAGTAGTCTTTCTCTTGTGTTGTTATTGCGGTTTTCAGAGGTTATTATGGTTAAAAAGTGCAGAAATAGGCATAGCGGGTATGTGTAACCTATGTTTTACTATATAAAAATATCAGCCCCCTCCCCAGTTATAACAGCCCCCTGAGTCATTTCATCCTGGCGCCAGGCCTGGTGTGTGACTCTAGCCAGTTGACTCTGTTTACATTTTAAAAACTGACAGTTCACACAACTTTAACACGACATTATACATCAAACTCTTGAGCTACTTCTGCTCTCACTCAGAATGTCAAAATATAAGCAATGTCATGTATAGTTTTTGAGATATTAACGTTTGTTTGGCACAACTCATTAAAACCTCTTCTAAAGCCACCTATTTCTGAAGAAAATGGTGAAAACGACATATCCAAACTAAAATGCTTACTGTGGCTGAACCGCTAGGGTTACAGACAACTGCTTGACCTTTTCTGAAAGGTAAGACTTTGAGGTTTCTGTTTCAAGTGTCAGAATGACTCTATGTGTTACTGACCCTGAGTAACACCAGCTCAAACACAGTGGTTGATTCTCGCCTAGAATAAAAAACACTTTTAGAGTGTAAACAGTTACCTGTGGTTGTTGTATTTATGGCTTGAAACCCAATGGAGACATAGCCACAGGCCTTACCACATCCCAACTCAAAGAAGATGAAAAAATACCAAAACATGAGTATTTGGCAGTGGTTGTTGTAGAGAGATACCTAGGCCGATTCCCAAAAAGCCATTTGAAAAAGCCAAATAATCTGAAATGTTGTCTTTGTCTTTGTACAAAGACAGCTATAACTTCCGCTGTGTTGATCTGATCCAAAAAAGGAAGACAGGGTTCGATGCGCAAGATTCAGCCGATTAATTTGGTATGTAGCATGAACAGCATTGTTCAGAATTAACCACCTAATTCATCACATTAATGACAGATGAACAGCAAAAAATCAGAAACGTAACGCCCGTGTTACGGTGCCATGCAAGAGGTTGCCGCAGGGTTACACATTTCTGGGTGGCAAGTGACATCACGCTGACGACCAATCGTCCTATACTACCAATCAGGCTGTGAGGTCGTCCGAGCAAAAAACTGCACTATAGGCAGAGATGGGAAGTAAAGTACAAATACTTTCTTACTGTACTTGGATTTTCAGGGATCTGTACTTTATGGAGTATTTATTATTCTCACAACTTTTTACTTTTACTCCCTATTTTAAAACATATCTGTACTTTCTACTCCTTACATTTTCAAAACGGGCTCGTTACTTTAGTTTTAATGCGACAAATGAGACAAAAATCATGTGGTGTCTGTCTCTCTCGTCCCGTGTTCTCCCAGCTTTCACACATTATGTGCACCTTTTCAGTGGAAAAACCTTATCACACAAATTATTAACCAAAAGCTTTGTCTTTATTCATATTAAACGTTTGAGGGGATCTAAGTTTAATAGCCATTGAATCCTACTACTATATTTGGAGGGGTGTCTGTCTGTCTGTCTGTCTGTCTGCCTGCCTGTCTGCCTGCCTGCCTGTCTGTCTGTCTGTCTGTCTGCCTGCCTGTCTGTCTGTCTGTCTGCCTGCCTGCCTGTCTGTCTGCCTGCCTGCCTGTCTGTCTGTCTGCCTGTCTGTGTGTCTGTCTGTCTGCCTGCCTGCCTGCCTGCCTGTCTGTCTGTCTGCCTGCCTGTCTGTCTGTCTGTCTGTCTGTCTGTCTGCCTGCCTGTCTGTCTGTCTGCCTGTCTGTGTGTCTGTCTGCCTGTCTGTGTGTCTGTCTGTCTGCCTGCCTGTCTGCCTGCCTGCCTGCCTGCCTGCCTGCACAGCCCGGTCTACAGTGCAGTCTGGGCAGGTAGGCTGGACATACTGCAGGAAGGTGCTGCTGTCCCATGTTCACATAGACAGCGATCACACACCCTCCACAAATCTCCTCTCTACATCAGCGCCGCCCGCCACCACCTGGACTGCTGCTCCAGCCTGCCTGCGTTCTGACCCATGACGTGGCTTGAGGTGGTGCTGCATCACAGGAGCAGCGCGGGCCGTCGTCCAGCGGAACATGGCCCTGGTGCAGTCAAAACAACCTGGTGTTAAATGCTCAAAAAACAATGGAGATGATTGTGGATTACAGGAGGAACAAAGCCCCACCTTCCCCCATCACCCTGGGTGACTCCCCAGTCAACACTGTGGAGTCCTTCCGCTTCCTGGGGACCATCATCAGCCAGGACCTAAAATGGGAGCTGAACATCAGAGCTCTCACCAAGAAGGCACAGCAGAGGATGTACTTTGTGCGGCAGCTGAAGAAATTCAAAGTGCCAAAGGCCACGATGGTGCACTTCTACACCTCCATCGTTGAGTCCATCCTCACCTCCTCCATCACCGTCTGGTATGCTGCCACTCTCAAAGACATCAACAGACTTCAGCACATCATCCGCTGCGCTGAGAGGATAATCGGATGCAACCTGCCATCCCTCCAGGACCTGCATGCAGCCAGGACACTGAAGCTGTCTTGCAAGATCATGGCTGACCCCTCCCACCCTGGCCACAAACTCTTTAAGACACTCCCCCACGGCAAGAGACTGAGGTCTGCCAAGACCAGAACCACCCACCACAAGACCAGCTTCTTCCCAACCGCCATCAGCCTCACCAACAAGGCCCGGAAACCCCTTCCGCCAAGGGCCTCACCAACAACCCCCCCCCCCCCACACACAAACTCACTACCTCCTCCTAAACTCAACTGAACCCCCCCCATAAAACTGGAACTCATACTGTATCTAATTTAATGTCTGTCTAACTGGGACTGGTAAATTGATGTAAATTCCCTGTACATTAATGCCTATTTAACTTAGCCTGTAAATTTCATGTACATTCAATGTAAACTCTTATCTAACTCTGACTGTAAATTCATGTAAATCCACTGCCTATTTAACGTATATTTAACTCAGTCTGTAAATCTCATGTAAATCCAACGTAAATTCATATTTATCATCCACAGAACACTTCACCACTCATGTACATATTGTATATATTGACTTGATTCGATTTGATTGCACTTGCAACCTTGCGATTGCCGTTAGTTATCTTCCTACTTCTTATCCCTGTATATTGATGTAACCGCTACACTGCATACAGACACTAAGACAAATTCCTCGTATGTAACTTGCATACTGTGGCAATAAAAGTGATTCTGATTCTGATTCTGAACACTGTACCACCCAGGTAGTGTAATAATATGTACATCACTTTATACTGATAAGTTAGTCGACAAATTTAGTCAAAACTACTGAGTGTTGAGTGGATCAAATAAGCCAAACATTCCCACTCTTTGACAGCGGCGTGCACATCCTTGCTCGTGAAATTTTTTTAAACAGGAAGTCGACAACCGGCAACCGCTGAGAATCATGGGAAACGTAACTCCAGGAATAAGGTGAATACACACAACATACACTTTACAGTTGCAGTTGTGTGTCTCTACAGCCAGCAGATGGAGCTGTTTTCTCACAATTCTCAACATGTCCTCTGTTTGATCCTCAGCCTGCAGCAGACAGTGTCTGTGTTCTGAGAGAGAGAGAGAGAGAGAGAGAGAGAGAGAGAGAGAGAGAGAGAGAGAGGAGGGGGCGAGAGAGAGGGGGGAGAGAGAGGGAGAGAGAGGGGGGGGGGGGGCGAGAGGGAGAGAGAGAGAGAGAGGGAGAGAGAGGGGGGGGCGAGAGGGAGAGAGAGAATTTGAAAGTGACACTTTCAAATTCTTTCGTCAGCTACATCTGAAACACTTCTTTGCTTCCAGTAAATGCTTTGATGGTCTGGGGGAGGGAGTTCCAAAGTCGGGGTGCGGTGCAGGAGAAAGCACGCAGAACAGCTCAAACGTAACATTCCAGTGAGATGGAACATGAAGACCGCTCCTCTCTCCTGTCCAAAAAGACCAGAGACGAGACCCCTCCACGGATCTGTTTCTCTACAGAATTCAATACCTCTGCTGGCCAGGTGAAGAATATAATGCACAAACACTGGCATGTTCTAAAAAGTGAACCATCACTCGGAGACATTGTCCCCAATGGCCCTCTGGTATCCTTCAGGAGACCACACAATATCAAGGATAAAGTTGTCCATAGCTACATGCCTCCCACTGCAGCCCCCACCACTTGATTACCGGGGCCCCCTGCTGGGTTCTACTGTTGGGGCCACTGTGTACTGTACATTGCTCTAACAGACAAAGCTAAGTTTTTCTTCCATCCCCTCAATGGCACAAAATACAAAATTAAAGACTTCATTAATTGCAACTCCACCCACGTGATTTACATGCTTAAATGTCCGTGTTCGTTAATTTACGTGGGACAGTCAAAAAGAGCATTAAAAATCAGAATAGGGGAACATAAAGCCGCTATACGCAATAAGAATATGACCTATGCTATGGCCAGGCACTATAGACCCTTCTCACGGGTGCCATTTTGTGTTGAAAAGGCAGGGGTAAACACAGGTGCAAGCAAAACACTAATGAGGGTTTCCAACTTCCATGATTGGAATTTGGAAACCCTCATTAGTGTTTTGCTTGCACCTGTGTTTATTCTGCCTTTTCGACACAAAATGGCCCCCGTGAAAAGGGTCTATTCAGAAAAACATGACTCTGTTTCCTCCCTCCAATTCATTGGAATTGAAAAAGTGAAGCCGCCCCCTAGAGATGGCAACATGATTCAGCATTTGTTACGCAGAGAAGCTTTTTGGATATGTACCCTCAATGCAGCAGCCACTGGAGGAGTGAATGACCAACCAAGTCTTTCCTGCTTTCTCTAATTATTTGTTTTTCTATCTGTTTTGTGGAAGCCACTATCCAGAACATGTAAATATTTGTAAATAATGACATGTTTTGAATATTGTGCAATGTCTCCCCTTTCTACCTACAGGCTATTTGCCCCTGGTGAAACACTGCCACTATGTACTGTAAATACTTCTGTCTATTTTTCTTATACATATTCATGTCATGTCCTTAAATTGTACAGATGTCACGACTTTATTTCTCTATGTACCTTTATCTATTTTTTTTAAATGGCTGTCAATGACATCACAGGGGAGGAGGGTATTTAAACCTCCCCCTTTTCATTGTTCTGCTTGACTGAGGAAGACAGTTTACCTGTCGAAACGTCAGTCAGCCCCTAAATAAAAAGAACGTGCAGACTAAGAGTTCTCCAGTCTTCTTACTTTGGGTAGGCTACATGCCCAGGTAAAACCTTTTGCTATATATGTTCCTCACTGTTGAGCACCAGGACTCCTCTTCTGTTCCAAGCTTGGCTGATGCGCGCTGGGTGTCTCTTTGGAATTGTCAGACTAAACTCCGGCTGACGCCCCAAAAACCTACAATCCGCTACAGAAAAATGTATATTGTTTGTTTATTAACTGGCCCATTTCACGAAAGTGGCCCCCGGGCAAAGCAAGTTGAGTATCCCTGCCGTACGCCTAGTGAAGCCAGTAAGTTAGCCGGAACACCGGTGCTGTTAAAATGATACTGCTGCGTGAAACAACTGTTTAGAAGCAGTCTTTGCGCAGCCTGTGCTGTATTGAGGACAGGAGAAGTGCCAACAGGAACCTTGGGACTTTGAGTATTTCATGACATGTTTTGCTTCCCAGGTGCGCTGGATTTGCATTGATC
Source organism: Poromitra crassiceps (assembly GCF_964638095.1). Taxonomy (NCBI): domain Eukaryota; kingdom Metazoa; phylum Chordata; class Actinopteri; order Beryciformes; family Melamphaidae; genus Poromitra; species Poromitra crassiceps. The sequence continues at coordinate 3,152,083 of NC_139640.1, forward strand.
ACTGACAGCCGCCGTCTCCGTGTGACTGCATGTGTTGTTTGCTCACTGCGTGCAAGAGGTGCACCATGATAGTAAGATCAAACACACCCTGCTGTAAATTCAGCGCATGCTGTGCAAAGACTGCTTCTAAACGGTTGTTTCACGCAAGCAGTATCATTTTAACAGCGCCGGTGTTCCGGCTAAATTACTGGCTTCACTGGGCGTACGATCATATCTTCGGATCTGCAATCGGAGATCGGATACGTGTAGGAGAGCTTTTTTAACAGCCTAGTCCACCTATCGAGGATTCTAACGCTGTGTGACGCTGACTGCTGTACGATAGTAATATCTCGGAGTACAGTAAGCGGCGTCACGTATGGGGCTACCTCACCTCCCCTGGACACTCGAGCCCCAAAAGGGCTGAACGAAGACTTTGACTTGCGGCCATTTTTGTAGTCATTTTTGTCGTCATTTTTGTAGTCCTATTGTAGGTGTGCTTGCTTGTGTGTGTTAATCTCACTATGTCCACAGTGTAATAATGATGAATGAATATTGCTCTGTCTAGAGTTATGTTTGTCCTGTGTCATTTTCTTCACAGCTGTGGTATCTTCATTTTTTTTTTTTACTACTACCACAATTTCAAAGTAGTAGAGACCACCTCGTAATAGTCACACTTTTCTTCTTAAATATCACTGTAACAAAATGCTGTTAAAAAACAGCCACATTCTGACAGTACCATACTGTTTCCTATTAAAACAGTATTATACATTAGAATAACAGCATGCTGTTAAAAAAACAGCCACATTCTGACAGTACCATACTGTTTCCCATTAAAACAGTATTGTTCTGTCAAATGCAATGCATTATGGGCAACATTGCCAGAAAATACTGCAATATACTGTTAGTGTTGCATTTTGGGGAATCAACAAGTAGGAGACAGGAGAAAAGACATGTAGAACACAGGTATGTGAATCAAACTTTATCCATTTGAATCCTCTACTTTGTGAGCAAATCTTATGGTAAATGCTTTTTGGATGATTCTGTCTGATGATGTTTGCTTTAGCCTGTGTAGTATCTTTAAACAAACTGTGACTTGTATTGTTTGTCTGGTTGTTTCGGTTAATTGGGACTTGTCCTCTATTGCATTTTCAACTGAATGGCATTTACTTTAGTAGCTAAATTGACGTTATAACTTGGCATAGAAGTGTTCAGTGACACTCCACCAAGCAGGTTGGAAACTCCACTGCAGTTGGGCAAAGTTAATGCTTTGTGTGCAGTGCATTTATTGTCCGAATTGTGTCTGATGCAAACGTATTTGGCGAGGGTTATGGTTCCAACGTGTGCCAGGCAGGGCTTTAAATTAACACCCGCGCCCAGCAAATATGCAGGTAAAGGCTATTGCTAAAGTACAAGCTCAGACATACTTCAAATATACAGTGAGATGTTTTTGTCCCCAAGTCAAGTTAATATATTGTATGTTGTTGTTTTTTCAAAGACTGGCTCAGAACCCAGAAATGAGCCACAGAATGATTAAATGAAATTATTGTTGTTGTTGACTTTTAGGCCCCGATGTTAAACCCATGTTAAACCTCACAACTCCGAGACTTGACAGAATACTAAAAGATTTGTATATGTATATATATATATATATATATATATATATATATATATATATATATATGTGTGTGTATATATTTAAGCAATATATCACGAGAGCAAGTGTGTTGTGGTGAATATATCCCCCTGATCAGCTGTTATCCCACGAGGCCGCAGGCCGAGTGGGATAACACTGAGCAGGGGGATATATTCCACAACACACGCAGCTCGAGTGCTATATTGCTTTTATAAAACGGTTTCCAAGTATGATAATATAATAATAATAATAATACTATAAGTCCGACTCCGACTGGCATGTCATTCTGATAGAGTCAGTTGAAACACTACTGTAAGGCGGGACCGCAAGAACATGCGGGTGATTTGATTGGATCGTTCTGGAGACTGAAGTTGACATTGGCCAATCCTGGCGCTTGCTGAGTAGCTGAGAGCTTCTGGAAACCCCGACAGGCAGCTCGAGCCGCAGCGCTGCATTCTCAGGGCTTGCTGAGAAGCTGAATGATTTCTGCAAAGCCCGACACAACTAACGTTACGGGGTTAAATGCGGGGTTAAATGCGGGGTTAACAGCCTTTCTTTTGCAAAGAAGACATTAGCCCGCATCTATTCTTGTACAAAACATCATTTTCTGCGAAGTATTAGTAAAGTTATAAGCGAAGATCAATTCACAAGGATCTGACAGCTGTCTCCGCCATTTTTTTTTCTACGTTGTCATTTGAGGTAAGCCTTATTATTACTCTCTTAGTAAGAGAGTTGCCATGGCAACCAATAACCCATGGCCATGGGTTATTGAACTCGGTTACTGGAATTATACAATGGCTGTGAACCAATCAGATTGCTTGATTTGAGAGAGTCATTTTATAAATATATATATATATATTCTCTGTGCCCTACAGTCGTCTGGTACAGTTGCTGATGTCGAGAGGGAGCCTCAACCTACCCCCGACTTCTCGTCTAATACTGCTCGGTATGTATTCAATGAATCTACATACTGTATATTGCATATCCAATGAGCTTTTCAAGTTATTTGTATTCCAGTAGTATTGAAGTAGATATATTTGAACACAAGTCAATATGCTTTCTGTAATTTCTCTATTTTCAAATTCCAGGTGGAGCATGTTGGACGCTGGATGGTCAGCCTTGAGGGCTGTGTGTTTGTGAGGGCATCCAACCAACCTTTGTGACGGGGTTTGCTGCTCTGTTTTCAGTGTACTACATCTTTAATCTGCAAGACCAAGAGGAGGCTGCCTGTACACTTGAATTCATACAAAGGTAAGATTGTCTGATCCACACACACACACACACACACACACACACACACACACACAACACACACGATATTGGAAAAAACTGACATTGCGATATTCCCCGCCCCTGCGATATATATTGCGATATGAAAAAATACAGATTTTCACCAGATTACCAGAATAGCTCTATTTTAAAGAAAAGAATACTTCTAGAATGATTGGGATGAATTTGTAGAGGAGTCCATCTGATTTTGGAGGGGAAATTAGGTATTTTAATGTTTCTCAACCACTGGGCTGTCGCCTACTGTAGGCCTCAGAGCGTCATCTATCAGGGTGCATACACATTTTGACCAATGGATTTCCATGACTTAGCCTACATACATGAAAAAGTGAGTGAGTTATGACATTCTACTTTAAAATGTCACTAGCCTACACTTCACTTAGTGTAATGCAGCCTTTAAAACCAGGGAAAGACAATATGCTGTATCACCATATCCAACATCTAAGACCATATAGTCTCATATCACAATATTGATATACAATTGATATATTGCCCACCCCTAATATTGAGTGCCAGAATCTACCTCCCAATGATGCTATTTTCAGAAAAACATTAAGATTTCATTGATTATAATCACTGCTTTCTACTTCTTTCGTTCTTCTAACGTTTCAATAAATCAACAATGAAACACCCCTGCCACTTTACACACTTGGTCTGACCCCCCGGAAACCCCCTCCAGAAACGACCAAGTGGTACACTCCGCATCTGCGGAGTTCCGGTTTTTGAGCACACGCAGGGCAGTACAGAGAGACGAGGGCCCGTTCCAATACCCATACTTCCATACTATTTAGTAGGCAAAAAAAGATTTAGTATGTCCCAATACATAGTATGTCAGATGCAGTATGCCAAGAGTACCAGGATGTTGTACTACATCAGCTCCTATTTCGGAGTATGCATCGATGCATGCTGCTTCAGCCAAACTTCCCCACAATCCTTTGCGCAGCAGGAAGTTATGTCTTCTTCTTCTTCTTCTAATGTTTTATGGCGGTTGGCAAACAACTTTTTGTGCATTACCGCCACCTACTGGAGTTACGTCGCACTGACTGAGCTGCGTGTTCATGAATGAGATAATTAACTTTAAGAAAGCCTTGAAATATGTTAAAACCAAACAAGCATGGTGTGTACCAAAACATGCATATCTTGATTCCTGTTTAGATCTCTGACTTAATGTTTTTGCTTTATTTATTTTATTTTGTTTATTTGATTGTCTGTTCCAATTTTGTAAATGTTTAGTCTGAATTTTTTGTATAATGTACTGTTTGTTACTGCCAGACTTTGTTTATTGAATTAAAAAAAAAAAAAAAAAAAATGTGGCGCTGCGGACGTCGGCGGAAGTGAGCAAGAGGTCGGAGTTCAGGAAGCTCACGTGACGACAGATGTAGTGTGTCCCAATAGTATGCATTTTGCATGCATGCTGCACACTACAATCCATACTATGTGAGGGCAGCGGCAGTACATACTACAAGAAAGAAGTACAAGTATGGGTATTGGAACGCAGCCGAGGATTCACATGCAGCCGACCGGTGACAAACAATTCATTCGTGAAAAGTAATAAATATACATTTAATTGCCCAGATATGTCTCTTCTCTTTTTATTTTCACTGACATGTTTTGTGTAAATAAGTCGCTATGTCTATGATTAACTCTACCGTAACGTTACTGCTATCATGTGATGCAATATCAGAGACTGAAGGGGAGAGACAGCCGCAGTGATACACGGACAACTTCTCAGTAATTACTTTAGCCTTCGTGTCATTATACTGTAAGTTGCGGTCTTGCTTTTTGGTGTTTCAAGAGTAAATAGCCTATCTCCACTCCACGGACATGTTGAGTTACAGCAGCCAGCCTGCTGTATGCGAGTGCGCTGCAAACTGTGGAAAAGTCCGCCTCCGCAATCACATCGTTTACAGACGGGCTACTGTCAGCAACGCAACATAAGCAAAAATAATTCAATTTAGGTCTCTGTGCATGTTTGTTGTGTTGAAGCTAAGCACTAAATGAGTGAGTACAGTAGCGGGGCGTCTCTCTCCTTTGAGAGAACCTCATTTCACTCAGTAGGCTACCCCTAAAGTGAGAGTTTATCAAGCAACATGACGAGTTAATTTGCTTTTGACATCGCACGTCCTGCGATGTGACTATCGCGCATGCGCACATTGCGATGACGATGTGTAAACGATATATCGTGCAACACACACACACACACACACACACACACACACACACACACGAGAATGCAATCAGAACAGGAACAAAACACACAAGAGAAAGCAACAGGCAAATACTGGGGAGAAGTGTGTGTGGGTTCTCAATGCTGGGTTGTCAATGGTCCATTGAAAGTGTATATATAGCTATGTATATAAATATATATATTTATATACTGGTTTAAGTATATATATATATATGTACCTATGTAGCTATCGGCTATGTCCTGTCAGTAAAAAGCTTCCAATACACCATTATTGTGGTTAATAATACTGTAACGTAAACACAGTCAAATAAGGACTAGAGTTCCTGCAGTAATACACATGCACACGTAGCCTACTTAGAAACGAGCAACATAGGCCGTATAGGCTACTCCAGTGTATGGGCTAATTGCCAAAACCACAGCAAATCCACCCCTCCAGTTTAGGGCACTGCAAATGAGCACTGCAACTCACACCACAAATCTCACCCCACAAGGGCACACTAGTCAGATTGCACTGCAAACGTCATCACTTCACTGCAAACGTATAGGAGATTAGGCTATCCGGCGCACATGCGCAGCATCCTCAGGAACAATTAAATAACCCCGCTGTTTCTCCCCCCGCAATGTGTGGCTATAAGTGCGACTTTAAAACACATAACATTCATCTACACATCACATAAAAGACAGAGGACATAAATCAAAATGTATATTTCTTGTTAAAAGCACTTAACTGTCCACAAGTGCAAGACCCCCCCCCCCCGGGGTCTGAGCTTTGGCGCTGGTCCCGGCTTCAATGTTCGCAGCCTTAACCTAACGGCGTGCGAACGGCACCACCCGTCCACCCTCCACTACAGTGCAAAAGCTGTTTGCTTGACTGGGCTTCTGTAACGTACACCAAGCTCCGCTCTCCAGACACGAATGTGCCTCCTCGACTTTGCCTTTTCAATCCCACCTGCTTGCTCCAGCACAGGTGTGATCACTTGCCTCATCAAGGACGGGTGCAATTCCCCCCCACCCCCAAACATACAGCGTCACTCATTACACTATTACAGATATACAGTATGAGACTGAGTCTCCCCGGAAATGCCAGTTAGTCTGAAGCTTGTGATAAACCTCCTTTAAGGATGCTATATTAACTGGGTAGGCTATAAAGCACTGCTGCCACCACCTTTGTTTATCAGGATGGTCCGGTGTTAGATACCTGAGAACAACACACACTTATAGTCCGGGAGCCAAAGGCTGTTTTTTTGATGAACCTTGTTTCGTCGGATAAAGTTTTTTTCTCTGCTGATTCTTGTAGTTTGGGGGTACCTATTCAAAATACAGGAGGGTGCCCGGTGAGCACCCTTGAGCATTTTTAGATATTAACCCCTTAAGTGCCAAAATCCCATAAATATAGGGATTTATGAGATTTCATGCAAAATACTCAAATCAAATGCATCCAATTTGCCTTCTCCAATGTTTATTCATAAAGGAGCAACGAGGTCATGTATAATGTAGCCTATTTGATTCCCACGCCATGTGCGGCACTTTCTGTCTCCACTCTCAATTCCTTGTACAGCCGGGGAACAGGGGTCTACGTGCACTGTTTAAATCCTGTGCACACATCTCGGCAGGGGAGTTTCTAGGGAGTGGCTAGGGGTGGCACTGGTCACCCCTTAAATCTAATTGGCCACCCCAAAATCCTGAGGGTGCTGGCCAACAATACTGTCTTTCAGAGGTTGTAGCGGGCTAATTGTTAACACATTGAGTGCCAAGGACGTCTGTGCACGTCCTAAAAAAAAGTAACGAGGAGTGCCAAGGACGTCTGTGGACGTCCTAAAATCATAATTCATATTATTCCATAATTCTGCTGTTTAAGGTCGTACCCAGCCAGTGAGCATGAATCCCTTCAAGGGATCACACGGCGCCACCTTAAACATCGTCACGGAAGCTGCGCCACCCACCTCAGATCCTTTACTTTGTGCAGGAGAAAGCAGGGAAAGACGTGATCAAAGAGGAAACCGATGCATGCTTCAGCCAGAGCCGTATATATTGCTCTGTCTGCAGCGGAGAGTGGGCTCGGCTGCATCCGCGCTCACAACTGAGCTCTTATGCTTCTATCTATCTCCACACGATTTCCTGCCAGAAAGCCAGCATCCGAAGCCGAACGGCCAAGCCTTTTCGTTCAGTCGCGTTTGCCAGCGCGCATCATTTCCTTGATGCGCGCTGGGATCCGTCCGGGGCAAAAACGGAGTCGAGAAAACAAACTCTGTGCGTGTGGGAGGAGCCCGCAGCTCAGAGGTGGAGAGGGGGGGGGGGGGGGAGAGGGGGGGGGGGCACGCAGGCTGCACAGAAACCACACCACGCCACCACATCAGAAAACACCAGCCAGAGTCAGTGAATGTGCTCGAAATTAGAGTGCAAAAGGTATTCATAAAAGTGACTATATCTTGGAAAGTAAAAAAAAACGACAGAAAACCCTTGAAAGTGCACTTTTTTCAGAGGCTGTCATTTCATAATGGAACTGTCTAGAAACAAAATTTCTTCTTTGGAAGAAGCAGGAGTGTTCAATGTTTCATTAAAGTCCAACCCCGTCAATATAGCCATAATAGAAAAAATTCTATAGCTGTTTTCAACTGAATGGAAGTGAATCTGGCACAGGCTGCAGACAATTTTACTGAAGCGCTGTGGCACTCAATGTGTTAAGCTAAGCTAGAGTGATGTTAGGCTAAATTTTGTTGAGGGAAAACCTTTCTACATCCTTCCTAAATGTCGCAATCAGTGCCACCCTTGCTTGAGTCTGTGCCCCACCTGGGCCACCCCACTCAAAATGGCTGGGACACTGCATCTCGGCTCACACACATCTCGCCTCAAACAGACACACATGTCACTAGATGTGGCTGTGCTGCTTAAAGCATCTTGGGGGTATGCACCCATTGATGAGTTTTGTTGGGGCTTTATGTTCACTGATGGCTGATAGTGGGCTCTCTGGAGTTCCGGTAAGAAATTTCCAGAAAGCAGATGACCTGATGAGAGCCTTCAGAGGATAAAAATTGTTAGTCAGACCAGAACAGCCAAACTTTGGGTTTAGGTCTTGGTGAAACCAATGATGCTGATGCTGATGTCATACATCTGGGCTGAACATGAGGGTGACTTGCTTCTTCATCTGACCACATTCCAGAGGATGCTTACCTACTACTTTGCAGCTGGCCATGTCAACCATGTCTGGTATGGCCTCTACTATCTTCGTTCCATGGAGAAGCTTCGTTCACAAAGGAATTTTCTCCAGGGGCAGCCTGTGATGTGACACATTAGTGGAATATGGAATGGCCTGTGGATCAACCAGTTCATAACCACTTTCATGAGGTACGGCCACAGTGATGGAGGGATCATTGGAATAACCATGAAGCCAGAGGCACTGAAGATCTGGGCCCTGAGCCACCACATATGCTGCAAGATTGAGTCAGACATGAAGGAGATGGAAGAGGATGAGACAGATACCACAAAGGTTCATCTCTATCACAAGGAGGAGGCTAAAGCCATGAGTTAAGCAGATGCCAAAGTCATGGACAGGGCTGGACTTTGTCAGAAACTGGAAACCTGCCTCCATCCATTGGATCCCAACGAACATCCAGGGGAAAGCATCGTGAACATCAAGATCCCCAACACCAGTGACAGTGCCGTAAAGATTGGGGGGGGGGGGGGGGGGGGGGGGGGGTTTGACCTTGCCAGAGGGATTTTACAACACCATCTCAAACAAAGTAAAGACAATGAAAATGACCAAATCAATCCAAGTTGACAACTCCACAATTTATGACCTAAATGCCATTGATTCAAGGGTAATGGACTGGCCAGCTGATGGCACCATACCTGATTTCATCAAAAATGTTAAGACACGGCTGAATTCATACCTATCAGACAGTGACGCCTACCTCATCTTCGGCAAGTACTCTGATTACAGTACTGTATCAAGTCCATCACCTGAGATGTCACAGAGACAGGGGTCAGCTAGAAGCACCATCTCTTAGCTCTTATGTGAGGAACCAACCCAGGAAGGATCAGCTTTTCCTTCTACAGACGACAAGCAAACACAAGTTGGTGGTGACAGGGGAGGAGCCATGTGACAGGTGAGGTGACAGGGGAGGAGCCATGCCCCATTGAGATCAGGTTGGAAGAAGGAGCCAATATGATCTAATCAACAGGAAGAAACTGACACCATCATTGTCCAAAAGGTCCTGATGTGTGCTGGAGAAGCCAGTCTCTCTCTCAGTGGTTTCTGATGACACAGATGTGTTCATCCTACTCCTTACTAGGAAGGTACGGTGGTGCAGTGGTAAGCGCTGTCGCCTCACAGCTCGAAGGTCCTGGGTTCAATTCTCACCTGGGACGCTGTGAGCACTGAAGGAATGCGTGCCCGTCCACATGTCCTCGAGTGCCCACCGCCTGGGTGTGGTCATCAAAAGGGCCTTTCTGTGTGGAGTTTGCATGTTCTGCCTGTGCCTCCCGGGGGTTTACTTCATATAGGAACCCCCTTCACCAAAACATGCAATATCCTGGTTGCTAATGTGGTTCCTCCTCTGGTCATTAAGGGCACCTGTTCGGAGGGAGGGGAACCGGTTGGAATAGCGTGAACCTCCCACATGCTACCAGTGAAGCATCCCCTGTCAGGTGAAAAGAAGCGGCTGGCTAACTGCCCATGTCTCGGAGGAAGCATGGAGCCAGTTTCGGCTCTCCCCAGATCGGCAGAGGGTGGAGTAGCAACCAGGATAAATAAAAGTAAATTAGCACTAAGGGGGATAAAAATGGGATACAAAATCGGGGGAAAATATTCTAATTAAAAAAAAACAGGAAGAAACTGACACCATCATTGTCCAAAAGGTCCTGATGTGTGCTGGAGAAGCCCATCAAATCTCAGTGGTTTCTGATGACACAGATGTGTTCATCCTACTCCTTCACCATTACCATCAGGAAGGACTGGATGTACACCACACATCATGGACTCGCCCCACAAGGGCAATAGTGGACATCAAGTCAACACTGGCCAAGCATTCACAATTGTGAAGAACCTTTTACCAGCCCATGTTATATTGGAATGTGACACTGTAGCGTCTTACTATGCATTAGGAAAAGTCCTCAAAACTGTACGAACTATCTGCCATTAGCAATGTGGTTGCACCATTCCAGCAGGTCCCCGCCCACCCAAGCCACTGCCTTCATCTCAGCCTGTTCTGGTATAGAGAGCCCAGACATGTCACACACAAGGCTACTTCTCTGGGAGGAAAATAATGTTAAAGGACACGTCTGGTCCAAACTTAGCTGCTCTACCGCCAGCGAATGAAGCATTCATTGAGAATGTTAAGAGGGCCCACTTTCAAGCAATATATTGAAATATCAATGTAAATCTGCCACTAGCATTGAACACTGAGGAATTTTGATGGAAAAAAGACACATGCAACAGGTCACTGAGCCCAACCACTCTACCGGAAGATTGCAAACTTGTCCCAGACTACATTTTGGAGATGATCAGGTGTGGCTGCAAAACCCTTTATCTCCAATAAGTGCAACTGTGAAGTGCCTGGTTTGCCATGCACAATGTTCTGTGCATGTTTCAGGGTAGGACGCTCAAGATCCAAATTAATAGGCTTAACTACCATCAGACCATCAGCAGCCAAATGTGCCCTTCACACCTCCCAGTGTGTATCATCTGAATCTCTACATGCCAATGAGCAAAGGCTCAATGGATGTTCTCATCCAGCACAACCCCTATTGTCATAAAACATTTGTTTTGCTGGCACGGCCTAAAATGGTTAATATTATGTAATGTGGAATGAAATACATTGTACATGACCTCCTTTATGAATAGACATTGGAGAACACAAATTGGATGCATTTGATTTGAGTATTTTGCATGAAATCCCATAAATCCCTATTTTTCTGGAATTTTGGCAGTTAAGGGGTTAATATCTGAAAATGCTCAAGGGTACTCACCGGGCACCCTCCTGTATTTTGAATAGGTACCCCCAAACTACAAGAATCAGCAGAGAAAAAAACTTTATCCGACGAAGCGAGGTTCAACCCCATGGCTCCTGGACTATTACGACGTAAGAAAAATATATCATTTATTTCTGACAATATAAGTAAGGACAGCATGGGACCCCACATTGAGAACTGGCCCTCTTAAAACATTCCCCCCTCAGACAGGTCAGCCCCCCCAGTCTACCAGCCCTCCCTCCACAGCAAATCACAGCAAGCCCAACAGCCCTTTAAACTAGTATGGCAGTAAACATGCGATCACACATTGCTTAATGCAAATAGACCAGGTGTAATCACCTAGGATTTCACCCTTCTGAGAGGCACACAGGAGTTCACCCTACACGTAGGCTATAGGCCTGCTTTAATTCACACTCAGAGGCACACATAGACTAGCCAGGGCGGGACAGACCTGTAATTCTATAGCTAACATTCCCCAGTCCCCCCGGTTCTCCCATATGCTGTCGAATAATAAGTGTTTAAAATCAACAAAGTAAACTTAAATAGACATGGACAACAACAAACAGGACTAAACATATAACACTAATAATTGTTCTTGTTAAAAGACCACTTAACTGGCCATGTCGTTGCGACCCTCCCCCGGGGTCTGGGCTTGTGGCGCTGATCCAACACGGCTCATATGTAGCGAGAGCCCGTGGGGGAACCGTTGGTCCAGCGCTGAAACGAGGAAGCGGCCGAGAGCGTATCAGACGCCCCACACCAGAGCTGGGAAGCTGGAGAGAGCACTCCTAATTTCCCCAAGCCTAACCTCGGCCGCCCTAACACTGGAAACACTAATGCCTGCCTATAAGTCTTCACCACGGCAACTCTACATAGTGTAGTAAACCAGCCCGGAAAGGGCTCTGACGGAGGCAAGCAACACAAATCTCAGGAGTATATAAAATAGATAGCTTTATTATTACAGGCTATTGGCAACAGAGTAAAACACAGAGGTGATCACAGGTGAGTATCAAATACGCTTCCCAACGGTCCCTGGGGTCTATCATAAGGCAACACCACTACACACATGAAGATGAAATCACTGCAAACTGGGCCACAACAGGCCAATGATTATGCACACACAGCACACGTGAGAAACTCCAAAGGCACGGTTAGCGTGCAATAGATGCAGTAGCTACACAGCAATTAGGCTACATTTCCACACAGGGCTACCCCAAACCGCCCGGGTTATGCACAGCAAACAAAGAGCAAACATTCCACACAGGGCTACCCCAAACCGCCCGGGTTATGCACAGCAAGCAAAGAGCAAACTAATATGACACTGACCCCCTTGGAACAATTGGCCGCCTACTAGGACCCCCCGGATCATCTGTGACTACAAGAAGAATAAACAAATAAACCAAATAAACAAATCAAATAAACAAACAAACATAAACAAGATAAGGCTTAAAACTTAACTCGCCCGTCGGCGAGACCCCCCCCCCCCCGGGGTCTGAGCTAGGCACCGTCCGACTGGGGATAAACGGCTGGTCGGTGGTGCTGGCAGCGTACGGCGGCGGGCCGGACGCTGGTCTTGGCTGGAGAGCGGGTGGTGACCGAAGTGGACTGTACGGACTCCCCGGCCCTATATCTGCTGAGAGGAAGGCAGCTGTCCTGCTCTCATGGGCACGGGACACACAAGCACGAAACTCTCCAGCAACCCCGAACCCCATTGGCAGCCGCAGGTGAAAGCTCTTAATCACTGTCAATCACCCCCCCCCCCCCCCCCCCCCCACGCTTCAGCAACATTGTCTTATAGGTTAAACACTCACTTGTTTCAGTTGTTCGCAGTTGGTAGGGGGCACCTGTCTGCACGAGTTCTTCAGTCGCTTGCACTTCTCTCTCTCTGACTGTGATGAGTCAGAATGACCAATATATTCAACCAGCCCCCACTCCCCCCCCCCACTCTCGGAATGCGGGTGTGTCCTCTGTGGGCTGTGATGAAGGAGGAATTATTTGATGATTAAGTTGTGAATTAAGTCAAATTTCTCTCTTGATTACAAAGGTGGAAAATACAACTGTTTTTAACTGGGTGTTTACTGATTAAATGTTTAAGCTCCCCACAAATGCAGATGTTTTTTTAAATATATATAACCAATTGCAAATTATTACAATTACCAAACAAGAAAAAAGGAGGTTATTATATTGAAATGTTATTTTAGATTTTTTTTTACATTTTAAAGTAAAATTCATCAATTTGGTGCACTCTGAGGGGAAGATTAAGAGGCTAGATCTATGAAGAACTACACACATCACTAAATACATGCCTTTTAGACACCACCTCCTCCAACTCATCAGAGCTCTGATATGAAAGCAGGTGACATGAACAAGGCATAGAACAATACTGATGTGAAAGCCAGAGCCATATTGAAATCACGTTGGTTGTATTATTATTATTATCATTATTATTATTATTAGTGTGCTTTATTTTAAATTCAACCATGTTCACTGCTTACCATGTTCACTTCCTCTCTTCACCTAACCCTTTATACAGCAGCAGCTGGGACGTGCAGAGAATGTTAGAGGGGCAGGGGCTGGCAAAAATGTTTTAATGTTTTTAGCCAGGGTTAGGGTTAGGGTTAGGGTTAACCCTTAACCCTAACCCTAGGGTTAGGGTTAAGGGTTAACCCTTAACCCTAACCCTAACCCTAACCCTGTCATCAAGGGATTTGAATCTCTAATAAACACCCTTGTACGTGTTCCACTTGCTGAGGCTAAAAGCCAACCACATGTATCAGTTTGTACATGGCACCCGTGTGTGTGTGTGTGTGTGTGTGTGTGTGTGTGTGTGTGTGTGTGTGTGTGTGTGTGTGTGTGTGTCCTTGGTGTTGCAATAAAACACAGATTAGAGCCTGCAGACTCGCGCTCACTTCCCAGATATGTGACCAACATCGGGGGGGTGGAGGAGAGTATTGTCAACATTGGTTAAAGCCAGACATGAACGAAATGAAATGTGAGTTCATGTGACCGGCTGGTTTACCAGGCTAATTCTGATACTCTGAGCTCCACTCAGGTGAGCTCCATCAGTAGCTAACGAATGGGGCTCTGAATGGTGCTGAACCTATGACTCATTTTCGCCACAAATTATTTAAAAAAAAATTGTTGGCCCTAATTACCTAATTCAAAAATCCGCCTCCGTTAGATCACCTGCAGGGGTGCTCTTTACACTTCCTGAAAGATTCAGCACGATCGCACGTAAAATGGCATAGCTCACTCACTCACTCACTCACTCACTCACTCACTCACTCACTCACTCACATTCTTATTATTTAAGCAATATAGCATGAGAGCCAGTGTGTTGTGGCGAATATATACCGCTGATCAGCTGTTATCCTACGAGGCCGCAGGCCGAGTGGGATAACTGCTGAGCAGCGGGATATATGCCACAACACACGCTGCTCGAGTGCTATATTGCTTTTATAAAACGGTTTCCAAGTATGATAATATAATAATAATAATAATAATACTGTAGCGACCCAGAGTTTGACATGTCGGTGGCGATTACGTGAAGGCAGCGGACCAGCCAGTGTGTAGGGGACTTCCGGTCTCGGGTGGGGAGCCAGTCTGAAGATACGAGGAAGCCGACTGGACGTGTGTGTAGCTAGGAGCTGTGTGTGTGTAGCTAGGAGCTATGAGGTGAACCGTGAATAAACACTGTACCAAGTATTGCCTCTTCTCCTCCTCACTTAACGGTCCCGGGAGCGGGCTGTTACAATACTATAAGTCCGACTGGCATGGCATTCTGATAGTCAGTTGAAACACTACTGTAAGGCGGGACCGCAAGAACGTGCGGGTGATTTGATTGGATCGTTCTGGAGACTGAAGTTGACATTGGCCAATCCTGGCGCTTGCTGAGAAGCTGAGAGCTTTCTGGAAAGCCCGACAGGCAGCTCGAGCGCAGCGCTGCATTCTCAGCGCTTGCTGAGAAGCTGAGTGCTTTCTGCAAAGCCCGACACCAACTAACGTTATGGGGTTAAATGCGGGGTTAAATGCGGGGTTAACAGCCTTTTTTTTGCAAAGAAGACATTAGCCCGCGTCTATTCTTGTACAAAACATAATTTGGCCATGGGTTATGGGTTATTGGAGTGGGTTATTGGATTTATACAATGGCTGTGAACCAATCAGATTGCTTGATTTGAGAGAGCCGTTTTATAAATAGAATTATATAGAATGAAGCCCATTTGAATTTGATACCCCAGTACAATATAGACAGACAGACAGACAGACAGACAGACAGACAGACAGACAGACAGACAGACAGATAGACAGATAGAGGACGAGACAGAGAGACGATGTGTGCTGGAGGAGGAGGGACTGAAATATGACTGACCTCGTCTCAAATTGAAAGCAGTTGTGGAGCTGTGTGTGTGTGTGTGTGTGTGTGTGTGTGTGTGTGTGTGTGTCCCTCTCTCTCTCTCTCTCTCTCTCCCTCTCTGTCTTTGTTTTGGGTCAAGCAAAAATGGCTATCAGCAGAAAGGACTTGACTTTAAACACTCTTTTTGTCAGGAGGATGACATTACAACCTATAGAAGAATTCATGAACTGGTGCCTTGAAGATATTTGATGCTCTGTTGTAGAGGATGGTTAGATTTGTTGGGGCTGATTTTGAGCTGAATTATGTCTGTGCTGCTTTTATTCGTTTTTTGAAATAGCGTCATTGTATTCAGAAAGAAAAACTATGTTTTGAGCAAATAAAGATCTTTTGAAAATTCAAGAAAAAAATCATCCCTCATTCATTCATTTTTCATTGCTTCTCTGCGGTGGGGTTTGAAAGCTCGATGCTGCTAATAAGTGCCTCTTTTTTACCCAAAATTCAAGATTCAAGATTTTTATTGTCACTCCGTAGTACAAGTATCACGTGTGAAATTCTTGTGCTGTAGGCTCCGTTACAACATAGTGCAAAATATAAAAGATATATAAATAAAAAACAAGAGGCAACGAGCGATAGAGCAGTAAGACACGCCACAGACAGTGGCGTATTCACTGCCCATAGTGCAAATGGCATGAACATACTTCAAACACAATTAAACATGATAACATTCTGTTAGGTGCAAATAGCGTATACCTAATTAAACATACTATTGAACATTAGTCATACAAAATGGTAGCATCTGTGCGGTACAGTACGGCTACTACACTATTTGTATCAGGCCCGGCGCCAGGATGAAATGACTCAGGGGGCTGTTATAACTGGGGAGGGGGCTGATATTTTTATATAGTAAAACATAGGTTACACATACCCGCTATGCCTATTTCTGCACTTTTTAACCATAATAACCTCTGAAAAGCGCAATAACAACACAAGAGAAAGACTACTATTCAAAATCAAATAAAACATTTATTTCACACTTCGGGCCCTATTCTCCCACAGGCCTTCGGCGCTAAAACGGGCCTTAACCGCAAAAAAACGTGCCTTGCGCCTGTTTTGGGACGATATCAACATGTCTTTACGCTGCCAAATGCGCTTTAGGCCGAATGGGCGTGGCGCAGTCCCAGAATGGCGTGTCGGCCCTAAATACCGGCCTAAATTTATCGCCTTGCGCTTTTGAAAAGCAGGCCTATTCAGTACGCAGGGGACACGATAGTGAATGGAGAATAGAATATATAGAAAAATACAGTTTAGAATACAATAGAATATAAGATTGGAAGATTACAGCATGCAGTGGCAACCCTTCTCAGGCTTTGGGTGAAGCTGCAATGCACAGTTTCATTTATTTAGTTTAGGCTATCATAATAATCCCCATTTATGTGCAGCATCCAGACAGCAGCAGAGTTATATCTGTCAGATCTTTTTCAAATGGGATAGCTGTCTAACTACACATATTTGATGTATAAAAAAATCGTTTTGAAACATTTTGATTAGCAATATGAACTTTGTATTAATATAGCTCAACGTTTTATTACCCCCCCCCCCCCCCCCCGAAATTAGCTAGGCTTCTAATATGACTAATATTCCTAATTAATATGTATTATTATTTCATTCAGATAATTGACATTATAGGCATGTATATCGTTTAATGTGAGAGAAAGGGAGAGAGAAAGAAAGAGAGAGGGAGAAACTGGATAAACTGTTGTGTAGCGCTTCTTCAAACCCCACTCTTCATTACAGCTATTCATTACAGAATTGTCTTTTGTATTTATTTTTTCTGTGTGCAAAGCATAGTAGTTAGAATTATTTCCAAATGTTTCCCCCGTCTGTGGCAGCGGCGCTGTCCGAGGTGCTGAACAAGCCGCAGCGCATATCGGCCCTCCCGGCGGGGTAATTCCCCTCCCCAAACAGTGCGCGATGGTACATTTGAACCTGGATGGATAGATGAATAAACGACTTAAGTAAAGAGTTGTTTTGTAGCTATTCAAAATGGATGGTGGACAGATATATCACCTGATTCGCCAGCACCATTTTCTCCTCAGCAGAGAACTTTGCGGATCGGTTGTGGTCTGCCATATTGATCACACTGCGCCAGCTGCTGCCAATCTGGCTATTAAAGCCACTCTGGTTGATTACTGAAGATTTTATTGAGAATGAACATATTTGTCAGCGCCTGTGGGCAGGGGGTGGGGGGGGGGGGGCATATATAGGCCAAATAAAATACAATTACTCAATAATAAAATCCTGTAAATAAAATAGAATAAAGTAATCAGATCCAGTAAAAGTGATAGGTGTCATTCAGAGGATGTTGCATCGTGCAGTGGGGGAGAAGAGATAAAACGATATCATTCTGCCCAAACTTTCATCTAATCTCATGACATCCAGCCATAGGCTATATAATTTTCTATCCGATGCATTTAGAACATTATTTTCACTTTGATCTTGCTATAGTGTAGCGTATTTACATGCTTGCAGTATTGAAACTGCAGTTAGATTGGTTTGAGAAGCATAATAATATGGAATAATAGCCTATAATGCAGACAGACAGACTGGATGAAGGGAGGGGGGGGGGGGCAGAGCGTTTGGCTTTCGTCTGGTTTTGCGGGATCACTGGAATTGGAGCTAAAAAGGCAAGCGTGCGATTCGTTTATTGCAGTTATCCAATGAGCATGACAGTGCATAATTTTACGCTTAAAAGGCGTGGTTGTAATGGTTGAGGCTGCGTCTAGCGCCAGCACGACGATATCAAGTGCGCTGGTCCACGCCCACTGATTTGAGCTGGGCCAGGCGCTCGGCCTAGAAACAGCGCCGATGCAACGATAGGGACCTTCAAGTTCACAGCAGATGAAATGCGGAGCAGCGCCGCGGGACCTGTCTGGAGCACTCTCTGAACATATATAGGCCTAATATGTCTATGAACAGTCATAGAATAAACAACAAATATACAAAATAATAGCCAGTCAGTGCCAGGTTCATTAAATTAAAGAAATAAAGTGATCAGATGCATTGTCTCCGAGTCCGAGCAGATTAAGGCATAAAGTGAACATGCGGAGCAGCGCCGCGGGCCTGTCTGGAGCACTCTCTGAACATATATAGGCCTAATATGTCTATGAACAGTCATAGAATAAACAACAACTATACCAAATAATAGCCAGTCAGTGCCAGGTTCATTAAATTAAAGAAATTAAGTGATCAGATGCATTGTCTCCGCTCTTTCTGCTCATGGCATGCTGTGTGCAGCTGATTTCTTTCTCGCTCTCTCTCTCTCTCTCACTCTCTCTCCCCGACGATTGCCACTGTAACATTTAGGCTACTTCTCCGTGGTCTGTGGATTGAGAAGAATAGAGAAGAAAGAATAGAAAAATTAAATTCACACCCACGCAAAGCAGGCTGAACCAAAGAAATGTGTGTGTATCTATCTTGACTTCCGCGCCATTTCAGCACGACGGACAGCGCCGCATGGCCCTGCATGAAACTCATCTGTTTATCTCTCCATCCGATTTCAGCACCAGGGACAGCGCCGCACGTCTCAGACTTGTGCTGAAATCGGATGGAGAGATAGCGTTAGCGTTGAAAATGTGTTCTCACATGTCGCTGAGGATGCCCCGAAAGTCACTGCATGTTTCAGTGCTGTCAGCACGCTTGGCATGGCAGTGAGAGGCCCAGAGTAGCGCTGCAGGATGGCAGTAGGTGTCCATTTGTCCTGGGGAGAGCGGGCCATTTCAGACTGTAAGAACTGTAGAGCTACCTCAAATTCAGATTCCACTAAAACTGTGTTGGTGAGCTCCAGCAGTGGTTTCACCTTCTGTGCATCCAAAAATTGAGGACTGTCTGGGTCAAGGGCACACATTGCCTCAACCAGGTGGCTGTTCCTTTCACTAAATCTGGCGTCCATCTCCCCAGTGATGCTGTCCAGGGTGCTGAAGAAAAGCCGCTTGCACTCTCTCTCATTTCCTCTTTCTTGCTGCTGCTGGCCTACAGTGCTGTCCACGACGTACTGCTGCAGGTGTGCAGGGACTTGACGCATTCTCTTAGGTGGCAGAGGAGCTGCTGTTTCTGATGCGTCAGGCGGGCCGGCGGTGGCACGCTGTGCCCAAAGGGCTTGGAACTCCTCATCACTCCTGAGTTTCCCCACGCAAACCAAAGCGCTTTTCACAAGCTTCACTCAGTGTAGAGGTCTGTGTTTTTATCCTGCAACGTTTTGTTTGGAGGATCCAGGAGGGCGAGGATTCTGTGGACCATAATGGCAGTAAACTTGAAGTTGCTGTCATTGATCGCTTTTAGGAGCCCTGTTGCCTCTATTTTCAGTTCAGTTATGTGACGGTGGCCACTGCTGTCAATCTCCGTGAGGAACTGCACAATAGCTTCATAACTCTTGACAATGACTGAAACGGTAGCCAGGTGACCTGTCCACCTTTGGTCCAGCAGCCTTTTCAGACGTTCTCCCGTGTACACGGCGGCCACAGTTGGCTTTTTCAGAAACCGGTAAAGCATGTCACACACGTCGAAGAAGGCTTGTAGTGCATTCTCACATGACATGGTGTGGATAACTACCAGATGGAGTTGATGGTTGAAACAATGCACATACGGGACTTCTCGTTTAACTTGATCCTGTAATATTTTCTGTACACCCCCTTTTTTACCCGACATCACGCTTGCACCATCATAGCATTGGCTGAGGATCTTGCACCATCATAGCATTGGCTGAGGATCTTGCACCATCATAGCATTGGCTGAGGATCTTGCACCATCATAGCATTGGCTGAGGATCTTGTCTGGGCTCAGGCCTGCTTTTCTCAGCTCAGAAAGGACCAGGTTTGTCAGACTTAATGCATCACAGTGCTCTGTAGTGGCCATTATCAGCAGCCTTTCACGGGTCTCATTATCCTTGTTTAGAAAACGGAGCACAATTGAGACATTCTCACAACCAGTTGGATCCTTTGTCCCGTCCACTTTCAATGTGTACCAGCTATCTCCTATTTCTTCAACTATTTCACTGGTCACTATTTTACTCATGAGCTCTATTATTTCGTTCTGGATCTCGTGTGATGTATAGGTGGCATTTTTGGGCATGGTGCTAAATACTTTGGCTAGGGCGCTGTCTTTCCTCAGCGTGTATTCCATCATAGACAAAAACAAGCCACTCCCCCCCTCCTCTCTTGACTCCAAAGCGTCCAATGTCCCCCTCAGCGGTTGCTGGTTTGACGCAAGGAACTCAATTATATCCACAATGGCACTCAGATATAAGCGATTCCTTGCCAGTTGCCCCTTGTTGACAAGTGTGGAGACCTCAGCTCCTGCAGCATTACGAGCACAGTATTCCTTCCAGAGAGCAGTGCATTTCATATGTTCCTTGCTGGCTATGTGTCTTGCAAAACCTTTGGTGCTTTCTGTCGCAGATTTCCAGTTAGAGTAGCCAGTTTCAGTGAAGGCTCTGTCGGCATTAGCACTAGACCCAATCCTAAACTTCCGACATGGATAGCAAAACGCTGCATCAGCAACAACTGAATACTCCAGCCACTCTCTTCCGTGAAACCAATGTTTAAAAAATGTGCGTTAGGAATCGAGTGTGCTGATTGCATGGATTGATCTCCAAACTGATAAAGCTTTGTTTTATATATTGTCTAAATATATATATTGTAACGTGTTCAGGTAATCCAAGTATTACCTGTATGTGATGTGCAACCTAAGTGTCTGGATCGCAGCTAGGAACTGATGTGTGTGGGTGTGTTCCTAGGGGGAAGGGGATATATGTGACCAGCGGCCGGGGCGGAGGCCAGTCAGGCCAGGGTGGGCGAGCTGACCGGGTGGTTTAGAGCTAGCAGCGAAGCTAGCTGCTAGGAGCGTGTATTGTGAAGACAAGAATAAAAAGCCTGTACCAACTTCAAGTCTCCAGTTCCTTGGACGAATACCCATTTCGTTACATTGGTGTCAGACAGTAAAGCGGTAACGCCTCTGATTCGGCCGAGAGGAGAGAGGGTGAGAAGGAACGGCAAAAGAGACGGGTGGTGCGGCTTTTTGGCTCTAGAAACTAGCGCTAGTAAGTTAGCTACCAGGGGTGCTAACTGCTAACTGCTAGCTGCAACCACGTGCGATGGTGCGCGGAGAATCAAGTATCTCCGGAGAATGGCCATCGGTGAACGGGAGGAAAGGAGAGCTGACGGCGGGGATCAGCTCGATGCTGGCGGGCATGGAGGCCCGTGTGTTGAGAGAGGTCGGACGGCTGGTAGAAGAGACTCCTGCCTGGGCAGTGGAGGTGATGCGGGCGCTGCGAGAAGTCATGCAGCGGGTGGACTTGATGAGCGCGGAGTTAATGCAGCGCCCAGAGCGGCTGGAGGAGCCACGGAAGAGACTGTGTTGGACCTGCAGAGAGCCGGGCCACGTGGCGAGGTGGTGCCGATGCGGTTCCGGGAGACGGACCGGGTATGCGGGACAACGACATGGACAGCAGGGAGCCTGCTGGACATGTAGCGAGATTGGACATCTAGCCAGAGAGTGTCCAACGGCTGTCGGAGATCGGGGGACAGCGGGAGAAGAGAGACGTGCAGGCGGCAGACAGGTGAGACTCTGCTGGATTTGCCAGTCACCGGAGCACTTGGCCAGGGACTGCACTGAGAGTGTGGAGGCCGGAGGTGAGACGCAGGCTGGGAAGAGCGTGAGCAGCCAGAGGGACATCGTCTGCAGCGTTGTTACAGTCGGGAGAGCGACGCTCGTGTCTCCGAGTGAGCGAGAGGGGTTACCGCCGGGGGAACCGGCCCAGCCTAACCGCTATACACCCCCTAACGTTGCACTGCGGAGAGCCGAGGGGAAGATCGACGCCGGTGGTGTTCGCTCTGCTGTCCTCAACCCTGGAGGAGGGGGACGGAAAAACGAGCGAGTGCGAGGCCGGGAGGACGACGCCAGGGTCAGCTGGAGAGTCGACGGACGCGAGTGGAGACCGGAGGACGAGGATGTCGATCCGGTGCTCGTTCGTGCATTTGCTATTGGAACAAACAAAAAGGGGGGACCGAAAAGAGTGCTTCAGGGGAATTGGTGAAGCTGGGAAAAGGGGGGATGGAAATGGGGTTTAAAAGAAAAGCTAAGGAAAATGTGGGGGCTTGTGTTTGAATTGAATGTGTGAAAAAGAAAGGAAATAATGAAAACTAGACATTATGGAGTGCCTAATGGGAAACTAGACATTATGGGGGTACCTAATGGAAAACTAGACATTACGGAGTACCTAATGAAAACTGGACATTATGACGGGGGTGCTGAAAAGAAAAGACTGGTTGTTGGGGAATTATAATTTGATGTGGTGATGGGAAAAATGTTGTGTTGGTGTGTTTTGGTACAGGGGGATATGTGTGGGTTGTGGGTGTCGACGTGGGCGTCGAGCTAATGTTGGGTGAGGAGTATGTAACGTGTTCAGGTAATCCAAGTATTACCTGTATGTGATGTGCAACCTAAGTGTCTGGATCGCAGCTAGGAACTGATGTGTGTGGGTGTGTTCCTAGGGGGAAGGGGATATATGTGACCAGCGGCCGGGGCGGAGGCCAGTCAGGCCAGGGTGGGCGAGCTGACCGGGTGGTTTAGAGCTAGCAGCGAAGCTAGCTGCTAGGAGCGTGTATTGTGAAGACAAGAATAAAGAGCCTGTACCAACTTCAAGTCTCCAGTTCCTTGGACGAATACCCACTTCGTTACAATATGTTTACAAGCCTGTTTACAAAATAAATACAATTTCATTTTTTTTGAAAGACAGATCTTTGTTCAAATGTGGTTTTGTGTCTGTGTTAAAAAAAAAAAGGAGCCGCTGGCTCCCATCAGACAGAAAGCCATTAAAACCGGCCAATTTCAAATCAATATTAAAAATCTAAAATCAATTGTTGCAAGTCAAACTCATTGGATACATGTAGCTGCATAGTCCATATATCATAGGGAAGTGCTCTTGAAGCTGGATGTGTGTAAATTCTATTGTTTTGGACATTTATGTACAGTGTCAACTGAGCGGTAACACTTTATAATAACGTTCAGTCATAGGTAATTTATAAGCCTTTAGTTAATGATGAACTAATCACTTACAAAACATGAATATATATTTGTAGATGATTAATAAATGCTATGTTAACATATCACAAATGCGTTGTAAGTCATCTATAAACATTTAGTAAATGAAGTATTCCTCACCTATAAATTACGTGTAAATCATTTACAATTCATTTACAAGGCTTTCTGCATCCCCTAATCCAGTGGTTCTCAAATGTTTTCACATGAAACACCCTAAACTGACAAAGATTAGACCACAGACCCCCATTTGATAGGATTTTGTCCCACGGTCCCCCATATGATAACACTTGATGCTTTTAGATGTTTTATTACAGAAAGTGTATAAAACCCATGACCAAAATAGTCATTGTGTTACTTATGAATGGAATTATAGCTCAAATAAATTACGCCCCTTTTGGCTGGGGACCCCCATTTCTCAAAATTGAAGCCAATGTGGAAGAGGGGTGTTTCCTGTTGTTATGGAGGAAATTACTGTTCAAAACTATTGTTTAGAATGTCTGACGGTCTTACTGATGCCAAAAATGAATGGTTAAAGTGACTGTTTCACAAAAAGCCATTTATCTCTGAATAAATTTCCAGACGCTGAAACCATGCTGTACTCAACGGCTAATATCTACATAACTACTAACTCTGCAAACTAACTCTTTTAGACAGAGAAAGCACACATTCTATTAGTTATTTTTAGATGATTGGTGTTCATGAATTCTTAACAGAAAAGAATCCTCGGCTGTTCTAAAATGAGCCAGAATCGTCAAAAACACCCCTGGCACAACTTACCTACAGGAATGAAAACATGGCTGGCATTCAATGTGTTAAATTGAATGAGATAATGATCTGACAGTGCTGGAGGGTAAATCATGACTGACAGATCTGAGACGTTAATCCCACGAGCGAGGACGAGATCAAGCGTGTTGCCGTTAGAATGCGTTTGTTCATGAACCAACTGAGCAAAGCCAAGGGTGTCGACTAAAGATAGAAAGGCTTTGCAGAGTGGGTCAGCTTTACGGTTAACATGAATATTGAAATCGCCAATGATAAGGATATTATCCGTGCGGGTTACGAGGTCCATGAGGCTGTTCTTATCAGCAGACCGATCACGTGCAATGAACACGACATTTCATAATGAAGTTTTTATCTTAAATTATGTTTAACATAAATTCATTCTTTTTCTATAATCCTATAATAAGAATGAGAATAATTATTGATATCAGCAAATGAGACACTACAGCATCAAATTAGCAAACCATAGATTTATTTATTTTTTAAATAAAAAAAATACAAAAAAATACAAATAAAAAGGGTAATTTCCCAGGATTCCTGGGAAAATTTGCTTAATTTCCCGTTTCCCCGCGATGCCTCATTTTCAGGAAAAATATTAAACCCTAACACACACAAAACACACACACACACACACACACACACACACACACACACACACACACACACACACACACCCCACACACACACACACACACACACACACACACACACACCGAGGGCCGATTTTACACTTCATGGGCCCCTGGGCTATTCATCTCTGCAGGGCCCCCCCCTCAAGCGGAAGGGGGGGCTTCAAGAAAAATTTGAGTGTTTTTTTTAACCTTTTTTAGCCGTATTTAAAGGAATATCTCATTTTAAATCAACATTAGGATTATACTGTTGTGATGTCATTATTCAGTATCTTCTCCTTTTCTCACTAACTTTCATGTCACCACCTGCTCTCCTGTCAGCATTCTAACTTACAAACACAAACTGTAGGTTTAGCCATCATGTTCTTTCATAAACAGCCTGATTGGAAAGAAAACATTGCCACTGAGATGTCACAACAATCACTGTTATTATTATTATTTAGTATTTATTATTGCTGTTATTATTACAGTGCACACACACATTCTCACAATTATTGCACAAATCAATCAAGCAGTATTCAAGTCTGTTCGTACCTGAAATGTCTTCTTCCTGACTTTTGCCGTGGCAAAGCGTTTGACTAGAGTGGTGAAGTCCAATGTTCTAACAATGTCACTTTCCAATGACATCAATGTCAAGTGGGTGAGCCTTTCTTGTCCCATTGTAGACCGTATCCTGTTCTTGACAAGCCCAAGTTTTGAAAAGGAGCGCTCTCCAGAGGCATTTGTTACAGGGAGAGTTAAGTAAATCCTGAAGGCAATATCCACATTTGGAAAAACTGATGACAGGTTCCTCTTCCTTATTATTTGAAGCAAGTGCCGCACACTTTTATTGTCTTTGTTTTTGATTAATTCTTTGAATTGCACTATTTCATCTACAAATTCGGGAGCCCTCTCACAGGGTTCCATGTCGTTGTTCCGACCTCTCGCTGTTCCGACCTCCCCTCTCCCAGCCCCCATGCCTAAACCTAACCTCCCCCAGACCCTAACCCAAAACCTAACCTCTCCCACCCCCACGCCTAAACCTAACCTCCCCCAGACCCTAACCCAAAACCCAACCTCTCCCACCCCCCACGCCTAAACCTAAGGTCGGCATTGCGAGTGGTCGGCATAGCGGGTGGACACCCTCTCACAGTGGATGTTATTACTCTGCAAAAAAAATTGAATGGCGTCAGTATTTTTTTTTTTTTTTTTTTTTTTTTTGGGCCCCTTGATGTCCCGGGCCCCGGGCTTCAGCCCGGGTAAGCCCGTTGGTAAAATCGGCCCTGCACACACACACATACACACATACACACACACACACACACACACACACGCACACACACACACACACTCACAACACACACACACACACACACACACACACACACAGCACACACACACTCACTCACTCACTCACACAATTCACATTCTTATTATATAAGATTCATAAATTGTAGCGATGCGAGTCAAACTATTTGAGCAACTGCAAAACACAAATGAGATTGTTTGCATATTGTATATATAGTGCATATTGTATATATAGTGCATAGTGTGCATAGTGTATATATAGTGCATAGTGTATATACAGTGCATAGTGTATATACAGTGATAGTGTATATACAGTGCATAGTGTATATATAGTGCATAGTGTATATACAGTGATAGTGTATATACAGTGCATAGTGTATATATAGTGCATAGTGTATATACAGTGCATACTGTATATAGTGCATAGTGTATATACTGTATAGTACATAGTGTATATAGTGCATAGTGTATATATAGTGCATAGTGTATATATAGTGCATAGTGTATATATAGTGCATAGTGTATATAGTGCATAGTGTATATATAGTGCATAGTGTATATAGTGCATAGTGTATATAGTGCATAGTGTATATATAGTGCATAGTGTATATATAGTGCATAGTGTTTAAATAGTGCATAGTGTATATAGTGCATAGTGTGTATATATAGTGCATAGTGTGTATATAGTGCATAGTGTATATATAGTGCAGAGTGTATATAGTGCATAGTGTATATAGTGCATAGTGTATATATAGTGCATAGTGTATATATAGTGCATAGTGTATAAATAGTGCATAGTGTATATAGTGCATAGTGTGTATATATAGTACATAGTGTGTATATAGTGCATAGTGTATATATAGTGCATAGTGTATAAATAGTGCATAGTGTATATAGTGCATAGTGTGTATATATAGTACATAGTGTGTATATAGTGCATAGTGTATATAGTACATAGTGTATATATAGTGCATAGTGTATAAATAGTGCATAGTGTATATAGTGCATAGTGTGTATATATAGTACATAGTGTGTATGTAGTGCATAGTGTATATATAGTGCATAGTGTATATATAGTGCATAGTGTATAAATAGTGCATAGTGTATATAGTGCATAGTGTGTATATATAGTACATAGTGTGTATATAGTGCATAGTGTATATATAGTGCATAGTGTACATATAGTGCATAGTGTATAAATAGTGCATAGTGTATATAGTGCATAGTGTGTGTATATATAGTACATACTGTATATATAGTGCATAGTGTATATATAGTGCATACTGTATATACAGTGCATAGTGTATATAGTGCATAGTGTATATATAGTGCATAGTGTATATATAGTGCAGTGTATAAATAGTGCATAGTGTATATATAGTGCATAGTGTGTATATATAGTGCATAGTGTGTATATAGTGCATAGTGTATATATAGTGCCGAGTGTATATAGTGCATAGTGTATATAGTGCATAGTGTAAATATAGTGCATAGTGTATATATAGTGCATAGTGTATATATAGTCCATAGTGTGTATATATAGTGCATAGTGTGTATATAGTGCATAGTGTATATATAGTGCCGAGTGTATATAGTGCATAGTGTATATATAGTGCATAGTGTATATTGTGTGCATTGTGCCCCTTTCCCGGTGCTTCTCACATGTGTCCGGACACCCTATTAGCCCGACTAAACTCTCATACAGTGGAAGTGGGAGTTTCCTGTGGTGACAGGGTGGTGCCATTCTGTGTCATCATTGGACACCTAAGCCACTTAACATGCAGTGGAATCAGGATTATAACCACCTCCTAGCCGTTTGGCCTGCATGTTAAACAACAATTAGCCTTACGCGCACTCCCGCGAGTCCGTATCATATCCATCAAAACCCCTTGTATAAGTTCCGCATTATAGGAAAAGCAGCTGTTATTAAACACTGGCAGATCATGATCCTGAGCTGTTATGTCTGAGTGGGCGGGTGGTGGTGACTGCATAACTTTTACCTGAATAATTTTCCAATAGAGTCATTTAAAAACCCAAAATGGACGCATTTGGAGGTAAATGTAAAAATAATTTTTCTTGAGTTTGTGCTAAATGAAATGTTCAAAGCAAAGACAGTATAATCATCAGTGAAGTCAGAAGTGAGCCTGCACAGCAGTCGAGCTGCAGGGCGGGCCCGGCTGTGGCATTGACATAATCAGTGATAGTGAAGAGCGATTGTGACGGTGATCAGTGATGCGAAGTTGTGACATCATCAGTGATCACATAAGAGCAGCTAGCCCGCACGGCGGTCAAGCTGCGTATGCGATCTGCAGGACCAGCCCGGCGAGCTGCAGGGTGGGTAGCGAGCCCGCTGTTACGACCCAGTCTAGGGTTTAGGCCGCAGCAAGGACGTTCACACAGAAACCAAGATAAATTGTACAAAAATACTTTACTTTGATTAAAAACAGTTACAGGGTATGTTCCTTTTCACTGGTACACTTAACACAATTTAACATAAAGACAGACATTACAATTACCTTAACTTAACAGACACCAACCAGAACCAAATACAAACAAAAGTGAACATGGGTTTCCATGTGAGCAGACCGATGAGAGTGGAGCCCCTGTCGCCTCCACTCTGCTGTTCAACTGTCCGTCCTCCACATTTGTAGAGGAGCAGTGGCTGATCTTCTCCAATCAGCCACCATCAGCAACAGCCTTGTAGAATGACTTCTCTCCTTGATGGAGCAACCAGCATGCAGACACCTAGAACACAGCCAATCAGTCACACAGCACAAACACACTGACATGCACCAGGCTCCCATCAGTCAATCAGGCATGCAGATGAAGAAAAGAAAATACAGAGGATCCCAGTAGGTTACAGGGAATAAAGTCACCTATGACCCCCAGGGTCATAACACCCGCACTGCGGGCGAGCCTAGGAAGCGACATAGTAATATAAACATTAACTTGTTTCTTTCAGATGATTTAACAGCTATTGGCTGTATGTAAATATCAATACAGCCAAAACAAATCATGGTTGAGGGACGGACAGGAAGTGACGTCAGACGTCAGTTTCTCTGAAGTGTGGCCTGATGGGGATTTCTACTACCAGATTCACTCCTACCTGGAGTACACCGTCACTCCAGGAGAGAACATCGCCTGCATGGTAGAACACCGCAGCCTCTCTGAACCACTGCTTCAAGTCTGGGGTGGGTTCAGTGTGCCAGTGTGTTGATGTATGTGTATGTAGGGTCAGCAAACTGTCACTATGATGTTTATGAAAGCTTATTTTTATCATTATTTTAGACACTTCCCTTCCTGCATCAGAGAGGAATCAATTAGTTGTGGGAGGGTTTGGTCTGCTACTTGGTTTTGTCTTTGTGAGCGCTGGATTGATCTACTACAAGAAAGGTAAAGACTTAATTTAAAACATATACATTTAATATAATATAGTAATATTATAATATTATAATATTATATAATATTATATTTTATTTTATTTTATTTTATTTTATTTTATTATATTACTAAGCACCAGTCCCAGGACTTCATTCTTAAACACATTTTCTCATGCACATGTTTTGACACAATGCTGATTTATTGGGGGGGAGGGGCTGACTAAATTAGTTTTTTGTTATCATATTCTTTGATGTGATTGTATGAATCTGAAGTGATAAATTACATTAGAAGTTGTAAATGATGTAGTGTTGATTAGGTGGAGGATCCTTCTTGATTGGGAGACTCGCCCCCTGTCCCACACATGGTGGATTGCAGATGTTTTAGCTACACCTTGTGTGAGTCAACAGCTCATAAGACCTGACAACCTTTTCTTGACCGGGTTGTTCTCAAAGGGAAGTTTTTATGCCTCTCTGTGTTAATGTTGCTGTTCTTGCTGATGCTTGCTGTTGTGTTATGTGCTTCTTACTGCTGTGTTTAATGCTTATTGTTTTGTTGCATCTCATTTAATTGTAGTTTTATGTGCTTTGTTTTTAACATGTTTTATCTTTTAGCCCTCCTCCCCTTTCCCCTTATGAGGCAGGCCGACATTGTAAATAAGAATTTTGTTCTTAATTGTCTCGCCTGGTAAAATAAAGGTAAAATAAATAAATAAAATATTAGAAATGTAGAGTCAGATAAGCTTATCAATTTTGGATGATTTTTTTCAGTCTTGATAAATCTTCAAAAATAAACAAAACTCAAATCCTTTTTGTGACATGTTTATTACTTTTCATAGTCATAAGACAATGGTAAACAAAGAGACAAATTGTTTACACAATGACATGTTTCTGTTGAGGCACTCAGTTCATTTCCATCCCAACTTCAAGACTGTAGTAGAAGAATACGCTACATAAAAAAAAGAAAAAATATCAATGAGATTTTTCCTCATACAACCATCATAGGTTCTTTACTGAATAATTTCACTGTCTTGTCTGAAAGACCAAAAAGCAATATATGAACCCATAGTTCAAAGGCTTCATGCTCAAATGAAAACACATTTTAAGGTGATTGTCTACGTATAACTACGCATAAAGATGAGTCACACTATGAAGCTTTGGGAAAGAGTAGCGGAGGCTAGATTAGAGGAGGGCTGAAGATTGAGGAGCAGTATGGGTTCATGCCAGGAAGAAGCACAACAGACGCATTGTTTGCCCTGAGAATGCTGAAAAGTATAGAGAAGGCCAGAAGGAGTTACATTGTGTCTTTGTAGACCTAGAGAAGGCATATGACAGGGTACCAAGTCAGGAGTGGCTGAAAAGTATGTGAGAGTAGTGCAGGACATGTATGAGGGCAGTGCGACGGTGGTGAGGTGTGCAGTGGGAGTGACTGAGGGGTTCAAGGTTGGGGTGGGATTGCACCAAGGGTCGGCCCTCAGCCCATTCTTGTTCGCAATGGTGATGGACAGGCTCACAGACGAGGTCAGGCAGGAGTCCCCGTGGACTATGATGTTTGCAGGCGACATAGCAATCAGTAGTGAGAGCAGGGAGCAGGTGGAAGAGAATCTAGAGAAGTGGAGACATGCGCTGGAGAGAAGAGGGATGAAAGTAAGCAGAAGTAAGAGAGTATATGTGTGTGAACGGGAGGGAAGATGGAGGGGGGGTGAAGATGCAGGGAGTAGAGGTACCAAAAGTGGAGGAGTTTAGATACTTGGGGTCAACCGTGCAGAGTAGTGGGGACTGTGGCAAGGAGGTAAAGAAGAGAGTGCAGGCGGGGTGGTGCGGGTGGAGAAGGATGACTGGGATGATCTGTGACAGAAGGGTACCAGCGAGAGAGAAGGGAAAGGTCTACAGCAGGGTAGTGAGACCAGCCATGCTGGGCGGTCTAGAGACGGTGGCACTGACCAACAGTGTGTGTATCCCTTTAAGACCGCGAACCGCATGACACGGTTCGCGGTCTTAAAGGGATACACACACAAATGAGGGATCTACACGCAAATGCTGCATCAGGTATCAATGGGTTAATGACAGTAGCCAGAGACTACAGCTGGAGACAGTACACAGCAGATATGACAACGCTGAAAAATATAACCATTGAAGGCAAAGTTATGGTCAGTAATCAACGACATCATCTGACGACTGATGATGTCACAATTGCTCGAGCAACATCTGTGATGACATCATCACTGATGATGATGAGGGCTTTTACTTACCGTTTTTAATTACTAACAGATGCAAAAGTAGTAGTGTTGTTTGAAAAAATATTTTAGATTTACAATGTAAACGGTCTATAAAATAAAATACATTTTAATGTAATGTAATTTCACATAACATCTACATTTATTTTTGGCCCACGTGCACGGTCCACCATCCAGATCATTTCTTCATAGGAAAGAATGAGCACCTCTGAACTAGACTCTACTTGACCAACTGAATCTATGCAACAGCTGAAATGATAGATGATTTGATGGCTTTCTGACATGCCAGCGCTACAAACTGACACCTCCTCGTCACCCATACATGATTGGAGACCTGTAAAGTGTGATATAGATTTCACCTACCACTTCTGACCTCACTTGTCTACACTGCCACCTAGTGGTGAACTTGATGTAGGCTACAAACTAAACAGATTACACAGACATAACAGCCATGTAGGCTACAAACTAAACAGATTACACAGACATAACAGCCAGCCAGACTTTTTGATGGAACATTCCGCTCTGTATGCAGTTAACATGGAAAGGGAAAATGACCTTCAAATTAGGCCATATTACTCTCTATCATTCTATTACTGTGTGTGTGTGTGTGTGTGTGTGTATATATATATACTGTATATATATATATATATACACATACATATATACAGTACATACATACATACACATATATACACATATATATATACATATATATATATATATATATCACACACGCACACATACACACACACAATGATCAAATTGTCTTCCAGACCGTCCTGCACCAGACCCCCATGTCTTATTTCCTGATTTGTTATCCCATTTTTATCCCCCATTAGTGCTAATTTAATTTGTTTATCCTGGTTGCTGCTCCACCCTCTGCCGATCTGGGGAGAGCCGAAACTGGCTCCATGCTTCCTCCGAGACACGGGCAGTTAGCCAGCCGCTTCTTTTCACCTGACAGAGGAAGCTTCACTGGTAGGACATAGCACATGGAAGGTTCACGCTATTCCAATGAGTTCCCCTCTCTCCGAACAGGCGCCCCTAACGACCAGAGGAGGCACCACTTCAGCGACCAGGATATTGCATGTTTTAGTGAAGGGGTTCCTATATGAAGGAAACCCCCAGGGTGCACGGGGAGAACATGCAAACTCCACACAGAAAGGCCCTTTTGACGACCCCACCCGGGCGGTGGGCACTCGAGGACATGCGGACGGGCACGCACTCCTTCAGCGGTCACAGCGTCCCAGGTGGGAATCGAACCCAGGACCTTCTAGCTGTGAGGCGACATCGCTTACCACTGAGCCACCATGCCCCCTCCAAACCCCCATGTCTTGGCTCTACTCTGGTTCTTTACAATATTTTAACTTCATCATCACAAGTTTGACTTCTATGTACTGTGTACTCTGTTTACATGTGTACATGTGTTTACTGTGTACATGTTTGACTTCTATGTACTGTGTTCTCAGTTTACATGTGTACATGTGTTTACTGTGTACATGTTTGACTTCTATGTACTGTGTACTCTGGTTACATGTGTACATGTGTTTACTGTGTACATGTTTGACTTCTATGTACTGTGTAGTCTGTTTACATGTGTACATGTGTTTACTGTGTACATGTTTGACTTCTATGTACTGTGTTCTCAGTTTACATGTGTACATGTGTTTACTGTGTACATGTTTGACTTCTATGTACTGTGTTCTCTGTTTACATGTGTACATGTGTTTACTGTGTACATGTTTGACTTCTATGTACTGTGTACTCTGGTTACATGTGTACATGTGTTTACTGTGTACATGTTTGACTTCTATGTACTGTGTAGTCTGTTTACATGTGTACATGTGTTTACTGTGTACATGTTTGACTTCTATGTACTGTGTTCTCAGTTTACATGTGTACATGTGTTTACTGTGTACATGTTTGACTTCTATGTACTATGTTCTCTGTTTACATGTGTACATGTGTTTACTGTGTACATGTTTGACTTCTATGTACTGTGTACTCTGGTTACATGTGTACATGTGTTTACTGTGTACATGTTTGACTTCTATGTACTGTGTTCTCAGTTTACATGTGTACATGTGTTTACTGTGTACATGTTTGACTTCTATGTACTGTGTTCTCAGTTTACATGTGTACATGTGTTTACTGTGTACATGTTTGACTTCTATGTAGGCCCTACTGTGTTCTCTGTTTACATGTGTACATGTGTTTACTGTGTACATGTTTGACTTCTATGTACTGTGTTCTCTGTTTACATGTGTACATGTGTTTACTGTGTACATGTTTGACTTCTATGTACTGTGTTCTCTCTCTAAACTGATCAAAAAAGGCCCACTCTCCTTAAGAAGAAGCAGACCAAACAAAGCAGCATTGCAGCGTCTTTAGCTGTTGAACACAGCGGTCTCAACAGAAGAAGAAGTAGACGAGGAAACAGAGGAGGAGCAGAGCAAGGATCCAGTTGACAGAGTGGATGTAGATGATGACCAGGTCGATGTCAAAGAGCCAGCCGCGCATGTCAGCCATGTCCAGAGCATCCAGGGTGAAGCCTGCAGGGGCCAGGTGCCAGCCTCTCCCTGCTGTCGCTGCCTGCCTCTGGTATCCTGATGTTCAACAGGAAGGCACAAGGTTAGGATGGCCAGCTACACACTGCAACAACACACTTTTTACACTGTTTCTACTCTGCTAATGTTTTTGTTGTTGTTTTTGTTAAACCTTCTTATTCAATTTCAATTTTCAAATGAAATTGTTTATATTCTTTATAAAAAACAAGGTTTGGCCTTCAAAAAGTCATTTTTCAAAAAATGAGTCCTGAAACAGGGTCGTCCTATATTCAGACCAATACGGTAATAATGTAGGAACCCTAATAACCATAAAACAGCCTGAAATCTATTGAAATGTATTGTCATGTGGAGGGTCCATGCATTAATGTATTTTTAGCATGGGGGCCTTGGTAGATCATTTTTTAACCAATAAACAAGATCTGATGTCACTTTCCTATCATCAAACTAGGACAGGGGTGGGCAACTATTTGAAACCCAGATTGTTGCCGGGGGCCGAACAAATATTGTCATGCCGTAACCCATGGATGGGCAACTTTGATGATAGAGAGGGCCACAAAAAAATTTCTTTGCTACCAGATTTTGCTGAGGGCTGAACGGCGCCAGCGCGAAAAATTTGGGGCATTTGAAGCCAGGTTTAGAGGAATAACTCATTTTAAATTAACAATTGTGTTGTCATTATTCAGTCTTAACCACCAATATTTGATCCTTTTCCTCACTCACTCCTATGTCACCACCTGCTCTCCCTGCAGGGCTTGAAATTAACTTTTTTCACCACCTGCCAATATGGCTGCTAGATTTTAAAGTTACCAGCCAATTAGAATTTCCACTAGCCAAAATGTTTTTCTTGAAATAAACCAGAATATGAGTGGGTTAATTTAAGCATAAGTATCAGTAAGTGGCCCGGGATTCTCAAAGCCTGTGTTGAGGGTCACACAAGAACAAAAATGCACTCTTGAAGCTAAATAAATCCAAAACCAACAAGTTAATTATTTAAATTTCTACTTCAATGTAGAACAGTCATTTCTTACACATGAGATTACTTTTAGCCTTTTAGTCATAAATATTCCATATTCCAGACTGAAATGCTATAACAGAAGAGTATTGCCCAGAATGACATGAACATTTTGACACTTATTCAGCGGGTATGTTGCATGTTGCGTTCAAGTGCACTGTAACATACCCGCGGGCCGTATGTTGCCCATGTATGAACTAGGATGAGATGAGTGCTTATCTTGAATGCTGGCTTGAATGATAGAGGAAAGGGTGGTGAGTATC
The DNA here is from genome assembly GCF_964638095.1 of Poromitra crassiceps. NCBI lineage: Eukaryota > Metazoa > Chordata > Actinopteri > Beryciformes > Melamphaidae > Poromitra > Poromitra crassiceps. The sequence goes on from NC_139640.1 coordinate 3,187,743, forward strand.
AGATCACCCCAGAAGATTTAGACCAGTGGTGACCAAGTTTGGCCCGCCACGGATTTGGGAGGGGGAAAAAAAAACATTTTTTTTTATTATTTATCCTGGTTGCTACTCCACCCTCTGCTGATCTGGGGAGAGCTGAAACTGGCTCCATGCTTCCTCCGAGACATGGGCAGTTAGCCAGCCGCTTCTTTTCACCTGACAGGGGAAGCTTCACCGGTAGGACATAGCACGTGGGAGGTTATTAGCAACCAGGATATTGCATGTTTTTGTCAAATTGTCATGGCAAATTGTTTACAAAAGATGGACAATAAAGCTGATTTTCAAAGTACCTTGAGGATTTTTCAAGTTGTGAATTAAGTCAAATTTCTCTCTTGATTACAAAGGTGGAAAATACAACTGTTTTTAACGGGGTGTTTACTGATTAAATGTTTAAGCTCCCCACAAATGCAGATGTTTTTTTAAATAATGTAATTCCACAACGTTTGTTTTTGGCCCTCGGCCCTCCACCCTCCACCCTCCACCCTCCACCCTCCACCCAGATTGAGTTTTGGCCCTTCATGGGAAAGAATTTGGGCACCCCTGATTTAGACCATGACACAAGAAACACATCTCACCCCAGAAGATGCGAAAGCGTTTGCGACAGTTGGGAAGAGGCCATTTTGCACAAGTGGCTTTCTGGAAGTTCTGCTTGCGGGTGTGGTAGACCTTAGGGAAGAAGGTCTTTGCTGTGTGGTTGAGCTCTGAAAGGGAATGTAAACAATAGTTACAGTAAAGGATAAATTGCTGCTTACTTAAAGTTATAATCTCAAAGATTTTCATGTAAATAAATGTCTGTTAAGTCACTATCTATCTCAGATTGAGCAGCATTTACTGCATGAACTGTGTGTCGCTCTTCAACTACCGTGTAGGTTTCAGACAACCTCGAAGATTTCCGTTTCGTTCTCTTTGGCGACACCTATGGCGATGAGCGGTAATTGCAGGTGAGATCCAAACAGTGTTGCATAATGTGCATAGTCAGTTTGTTCGGCCATAGTAACCACTCGCAATGCTAGCCTAGCAGAGACTGGAGAAAAGTCACTTGTTATCCTACTTCACGCAACAGTTGTCGGGAACCTACACGGCAGTTGAAGAGTCTACTGCGTTAGCTCCGCCTACCCTCTCTGGGGTGTCACCACAGACACAATACTGAAAATGCAAAGGCTTCCATCAATGGGCCATAGGCTCAATCAGCAGCATTGTGTTAACTCAGTCTGTGATAGATAGTGACTTCACATTTATTGACGTGAAAATCTTTGAGATTATAACTTTAAAGACCAAATTTGAATTAGATTGTTGGATATGCCCTCTTTTCCTAATTACTGCAGCTTGATCAATGACAGTGAGGCAGCGGGTGGCCTGCATTGAATTTGCATGCCGTGCGAGTGTGGTGCAAAGTCAGGTGTGACAGGTGTGACACTGACAGGTGTGACAGGTGTGACAGTTGGAGTGTCAGTCAGAAGCTCACCTTTCTGGAAGAGTGTGTGTGAGATGAGGGTGCGGCAGAGGGGGCAGGGGGTGTTGCTATGCTGGTTCGTAGCCAAGGTGCGGAGGCACGGCTCGCAGAACACATGGCCACAGGGCTGACAGCTGTACGGGCTGTAGTACACGTCCAGACACACAGCACAGGTGTACCCCTCTCTGTTGTCCTCCTCACTGTCTGTCAATGAGCCACTCACACCCAGAGCCTGTGCACGCACACGCACGCACACACACACACACGCGCACACACACACACACGCACACACACACACACACACACACACGCACGCACACGCACGCAAACATTGTCACATCAGTGTTTTCATGGGTTCTTCTCTGCATGATGTGTGCTGATGCTTTAGTTATTTCTGGTATAAGTCGATGCCAGCTGTAAATGTTGTTGCAATTCCTATTTAAACTTTCATGTGGTCTTTTCTATATGGTTCTTGGCCTGCATTTGGTTGTTGTACCTTTAAGCACCAAGATGACTGCATTTTCTCTTTCCCTATTTGCATAATTGTGGAATTCTGATTGGATGGCCATCCAATGATGTCATCTTGCTGATTGTCTACATAAGGGCTGTCTTAGATTCACATGTCCTCTTACTCCCTGATGAAGGCTCCTGTGTGAGCAGAAACATGTTGGTGTTTTTTAATCTATAGCCATGTTTAAAATAAAGGCTTTTTAACATTTTCTACTAAAAAGACCAGTGTTGCTGTGGGATTTTTTTAAGGTTTGCTCGCTTCCACTCTCCACCAAAGGTTTTTTCTTGCGGGAGACAAACTTTATTTTTCTATCAATTACTTTAAGTTAACGCATCCACGTGCACCTGGCTCTCATATTTTTAAGTCCACGCAGCGCTCTTCTCTTCATCTATTCTATAATGTCACTGTATTTGCTGTGATTGAATGACGACACTATTTGTTTTGTGGGAGGTCAGAGTGCAGGGGGTCAGCTACAGCAGTGTCGATGATTCTCCTAAATTTGTTCTAAATTATTACATATTACACTTTTATAGGCATCTCTAACACATCTGATTATTGAATGGAAATTATTTGAATGACTCCCCTTTAATACTTTTTTTTTTTACCAAGATAAGCCAATGAAATGGCTGGGAAGCACTGAGCTACAGGTCAGCAACCCTGCATTGAATCAGGCAGGGGAGATTCACAGATACAAAAGGAGTCAATAGAAACTGGCTTTCTTTCTTCTCTTTATACGTTTTTTTCTTTATCTTTTTAATGTCATTTTATGAGTTGATAATGTAATTTACCTGACAAATGATGTTTTTTTGTTTTTTTTTGTATGAAATGTACTAATTATACGGTAAATAATGTTTGCCTTGCCTTGCCTAAAGGGTCTTAAAATGATTTTCCAGATTTTTCCCGGCTTTTCAGGCCTGCTTAGAAGCATGTGGTCTTGTATTTGGTGATAGCAATTTGGTATTTGACCCTGACATTGCCAGTGTTAGTGCCTATGCTAACCCTAACCCCACCTGTGTGCAGTAACTCATAGACGTGATGCTAGTTCTCTCACCTGTTGCTGCTCCAGCTGAGTGTGGATCCAGCGCTCTCGCCTCCTCTGTTTCCTCCTGTGACTCTTCAGACGGTTCTTCTCCCTCCTGCTCCGTCTGTTTGAGGCCGGAGAGGTGGTGGTGGCCTGGTGGTGTGAGGGGGAGCGAGGAGGTTAGGCAGGGCGAGCGAGGAGGTTAGGCAGGGCGAGTGAGGAGGTTAGGCAGGGGGAGCGAGGAGGTTAGGCAGGGCGAGCGAGGAGGTTAGGCAGGGGGAGCGAGGAGGTTAGGCAGGGGGAGCGAGGAGGTTAGGCAGGGCGAGCGAGGAGGTTAGGCAGGGCAAGCGAGGAGGTTAGGCAGGGCGAGCGAGGAGGTTAGGCAGGGGGAGCGAGGAGGTTAGGCAGGGGGAGCGAGGAGGTTAGGCAGGGCGAGTGTGGAGGTTAGGCAGGGCGAGCGAGGAGGTTAGACAGGGCGAGCGAGGAGGTTAGGCAGGGCGAGTGTGGAGGTTAGGCAGGGGGAGCGAGGAGGTTAGACAGGGCGAGCGAGGAGGTTAGGCAGGGCGAGTGTGGAGGTTAGGCAGGGCGAGTGTGGAGGTTAGGCAGGGGGAGCGAGGAGGTTAGGCAGGGCGAGCGAGGAGGTTAGGCAGGGCGAGCGAGGAGGTTAGGCAGGGGGAGCGAGGAGGTTAGGCAGGGGGAGCGAGGAGGTTAGGCAGGGCGAGCGAGGAGGTTAGGCAGGGCGAGCGAGGAGGTTAGGCAGGGCGAGCGAGGAGGTTAGGCAGGGCGAGTGTGGAGGTTAGGCAGGGCGAGCGAGGAGGTTAGGCAGGGCGAGCGAGGACGTTAGGCAGGGGGAGCGAGGAGGTTAGGCAGGGCGAGTGTGGAGGTTAGGCAGGGCGAGCGAGGAGGTTAGGCAGGGCGAGCGAGGAGGTTAGGCAGGGGGAGCGAGGAGGTTAGGCAGGGCGAGTGTGGAGGTTAGGCAGGGCGAGCGAGGAGGTTAGGCAGGGCGAGCGAGGAGGTTAGGCAGGGCGAGTGTGGAGGTTAGGCAGGGCGAGCGAGGAGGTTAGGCAGGGCGAGCGAGGAGGTTAGGCAGGGGGAGCGAGGAGGTTAGGCAGGGCGAGTGTGGAGGTTAGGCAGGGCGAGCGAGGAGGTTAGGCAGGGGGCGAGCGAGGAGGTTAGGCAGGGCGAGCGAGGAGGTTAGGCAGGGCGAGTGTGGAGGTTAGGCAGGGCGAGCGAGGAGGTTAGGCAGGGCGAGCGAGGAGGTTAGGCAGGGGGAGCGAGGAGGTTAGGCAGGGCGAGTGTGGAGGTTAGGCAGGGCGAGCGAGGAGGTTAGGCAGGGCGAGCGAGGAGGTTAGGCAGGGCGAGTGTGGAGGTTAGGCAGGGCGAGCGAGGAGGTTAGGCAGGGGGAGCGAGGAGGTTAGGCAGGGCGAGTGTGGAGGTTAGGCAGGGCGAGCGAGGAGGTTAGGCAGGGCGAGCGAGGAGGTTAGGCAGGGGGAGCGAGGAGGTTAGGCAGGGCGAGTGTGGAGGTTAGGCAGGGCGAGCGAGGAGGTTAGGCAGGGCGAGCGAGGAGGTTAGGCAGGGCGAGTGTGGAGGTTAGGCAGGGCGAGCGAGGAGGTTAGGCAGGGCGAGCGAGGAGGTTAGGCAGGGCGAGTGTGGAGGTTAGGCAGGGCGAGCGAGGAGGTTAGCCAGGGCGAGCGAGGAGGTTAGGCAGGGCGAGTGTGGAGGTTAGGCAGGGCGAGCGAGGAGGTTAGGCAGGGCGAGCGAGGAGGTTAGGCAGGGGGAGCGAGGAGGTTAGGCAGGGCGAGTGTGGAGGTTAGGCAGGGCGAGCGAGGAGGTTAGGCAGGGCGAGCGAGGAGGTTAGGCAGGGCGAGCGAGGAGGTTAGGCAGGGCGAGCGAGGAGGTTAGGCAGGGCGAGCGAGGAGGTTAGGCAGGGCGAGCGAGGAGGTTAGGCAGGGGGAGCGAGGAGGTTAGGCAGGGCGAGTGTGGAGGTTAGGCAGGGCGAGCGAGGAGGTTAGGCAGGGCGAGTGTGGAGGTTAGGCAGGGCGAGCGAGGAGGTTAGGCAGGGCGAGCGAGGAGGTTAGGCAGGGGGAGCGAGGAGGTTAGGCAGGGCGAGTGTGGAGGTTAGGCAGGGCGAGCGAGGAGGTTAGGCAGGGCGAGCGAGGAGGTTAGGCAGGGCGAGCGAGGAGGTTAGGCAGGGCGAGCGAGGAGGTTAGGCACGTCATTCATCCTGAACCAGATCACCGATACAAAAGGTGAAAGGACGAAAAGGAAAAGACGACTGCGAGCTAGATTACAGTAATGCCTTGGCCACACTGATCCGTGGTGTCTGTCCGTGTGCGTTCATTTCTCTGTTCACTTCCATTCATTTTCAATGTCAGCTGTCCGACTGTCCGTGGAGCACTCAGAAGCGTACGTATCCAGAAAATTTGCATACGTTTTGATGGACAGAAAGTTGAAGAGGGATGAACTTTTTCTGGATGGACGTATCGGATGGTCGGATAGTCACTGTCCGTTTAGCCAATCAGAGTCGAGGTCTCGAGAGGAGGCGTTCCGAGATTTGTTTCAACTTTTCAAAGAAGATGGCGGCCGAGGCGGTGAAGGAGGCTATAAGGGATTCCCCAGCAAAATGAGTAGAATTGTGTGATTTCACTAGGATTTCAGTGACTAGAAGTTAGTCCAAGGGGAGAATGTAGTGCATGTACTTCTCTCCAGTTATCTGCACATGATCTACATTATATTATACTCGCGCTGTTCATGTCATTTGCATCGAGTCACATTTCCAAGGAGCTGCACGCAGGCTGTGCAGGCAGGCTCGCCGGCCGCAGAGCAGCCCCGGCGCTTTCGGACAGACATCTGTCCGTTCAATAATTCTGTCCATTTTCTGACAGATCAGTGTGGCCAAGGCCTAATGCTCGCGAGGTGGCTTATGCAAATGGTAATCATGATTTAGGTAGGCCGAACTGCTTCATCAAGTCTGAGATATATACCAGATGAATTGAACTACAACAGAAGATCTGCAAACAAAAATGCAAATGTAATAAAGTAGTGATGTTTGAGCAAGTAGCTCTTCCTCAAACTTACTATAGAGACTCGTCAAGTTGCCATCCTAAATACCCATAAACCCTAGCAGGAAGTCACGTGACCAAACACACCTGTTGCAAAGTGAAAATCATGAAAGCTTCCCTTCTCTCTCAGCACTATCCACTGCTTTCTGTATTTTGATTGTTTGTTTTCCTTTTTGATGTGCTAAATAAATAACTAAAACAAATGCAGGAATACAATTCAAGCTCAGAATTCACTCTGTATTTTCTTTGATACAGCACCTATGTTTTGGATGTGCGTCTCTGTTTTGATTTAGATTTTGTCACATGCCAGATGAAGACCATCTCACTCAGATCAAATCATGGCTGAATAAACCACTTTTGAAAGGTATTATTTGTTTCTAATTCACTGTAAGGAGGAGCCTCATACCATCATTTCCTCCTCCTGCTCTGCAATGCTGTCAGAGATGGCTCTCCCTCTGAGGAACATGAGCGAGTCAGGAACCTCCTGGTGGTCAGGTGGTGCTGCTCTGGAAGACACAAGGCCCTCCACAGTAGGAGGCTGCTGCTGATCCAGCATCGACTGCCTCTCTCTAGAAACAGATGAATGGCAGGCGAGGCTGTTGGATGGAGGTCCAACATCAGTGGCAAGGTGTTCAGACTCATCGGTCCCTGTCCTCATCACCTCCACACGTGACTCGTCCATAGGGCTTGCTGGGCAAAGACTACTACTGGCGGCATCATCTCCTAAACTGTACCTTTTGGGATGAGAGACGCTGTACAGAGGCTTGAGATGAAACGGCTGCGTGGCTTCACTGTTAGTCAGCTGATGGGAGGCCTCTGCCTGGGCGGGGCCTGTGTGTGTCTCAGGCTCCATGTGGGACGTAGCAGCACAGTTCACCTGCAAACCATCAGGTGTGTCCCTGTTGAGTCCAGGACTTTCCTCTTCATTCTGGGAGCCTTCTGTCCCACTCCGCACACCCCCCTGTCCCGTCTCAGGCCTCGTCCCCTGTCCCGTCTCAGGCCTCGTCCTCTGGGCCTGGACCATGTGAACGGAGCATTTCACACGGTCATGATCCACGCGGCTTCTGCTGAGGTGGACGGTGATGTCCTGGCCGCAGGGACACCTGCCGTGGTTAATGAAGTTGAAGCCGCCCAAACGAGCACCGCAGTTCTGGCAGTTCAGTTTCCCTACAGTCCACTGGGCCTAGAAAGAAACCAACAGAACAAATGACAACAACTTTGATTGGTTTGTATAAACAAATATGTACAAGACATTTCATTGGTCTGTTTCAGATCCACAGTGAATTAACAAATAGTAATGGGTGCAGGATGTGCAATGCAAATAGTACCACGACGGTGATGTATGAGGAGTGCAGCGAAAAAGCAATATTCACTGAAAAAGCATGATTTCATTATTTGCACGCAAACTAAATGTTTATGAATCCAATATTTACATAAACCCTACATTATTATATTATTATTAGTATTATAAGCAAGATTGTTAGTTAATAAAGAAAAAAGACAGGCATGAAAACACAGCCTACTTTACCAATGTAAAATAAAAATAAACAACTAAATTCAATTTGATTTGATTTACATTCAAATAAAAAGTACTAATCTCTAAAATATGTACATAAAGGAAGTGAAGGGGAGAGAATAATCTAATACTGAACACAGCCCTAGATCAACGATGGCCATCCAAGCAAAATTCTCTGTCAGGTTTCTTTAGCGACACACTCCATACAGGTACAAGAGTTGAAAAACTAAAACCTTAGATAAAACAAAATAACTATTGTCTGTACACTACAATGAAAATAAGAACTAATAAAATAAAAAGGAAGTCAAAAGAGATTAAAAGTAAAGTAAAACACACACTCACACACACACACACACACACACACACACACACACACACACACACCTGATTGACTGAGGTCAGTATCCACTCCGGCAGTGTGTCAACATTGACGTGCCAAATATTGCAGAGAGCAGCTGTGCTCTCATCTGTGTCAGCAATCTGCTTCAACATAAAAGAAAACATTTATTTATTTTATTAGTTTATTTGGCAGGGACATATACAAGAAACATTAAACCCCATAGGGGAAGAGATGCTTTGCAACAGATTTAGCCATAAGCTACTTTCCATCTGGAGTCCCTGATATATCATCCATGTCAGCAATCTGCTTCAACATACAAGAAAAACACAGCCAGGGCAAATAATCCCTGCCAGAGCCAGTTTCCCAATGCTGCTGACGCCAGCAGCAAATCTCTGTCTTGTTCTACACAGACATTGTAACAGGTTTGGTGGTGTTGTGTAGCTTCTGTTAGCCTCCTGGATAGCCAGCTAACGTCATGACTCACTCAAAGCCACGGCAGTTGTGGGATTGCACAGAGACTGTTTATTCATTGCTAACTAAGATGTTGACCATATGAAGCCTGGGCCCAGTTGCACAAAGCACCTTAGGTTAAGATTTCCCTTAGAGTCAGAGTTTATTGTGTCCATAAAATAGAATCGGCTGCACAAAACACCCTTAAATCTTCTCCATAAGGTTAAACATTTTAAGGAAAACATAAGCACAAGATTTAAGGGTGTTTTGTGCAGCCGATTCTATTTTATGGACACCTTAACTCTGACGCTAAGCAAAATCTTAACCTAAGGTGCTTTGTGCAACTGGGCCCTGGTCTCTACGGCACTAATTCTCTACACACATGTAGAAGCTCAATACAGAGTACTTCGCACACACCAAGTTGTCACAGAGAGAAAAGGGTTTGACTTGCGTCTCGCATGGAGGCAGACTGAGAAGGAAGTAACGTAAAATAAGTTGTGTTTTAAGTTAGGGCTGCATCTGCATGAGTAGGGTCAAAATGATAATCAAGATTATTTTGATCAATATTGAGATCACAATCACAATTTAACATGATTACTTTTTGACTTTGGGAACATCATGAATTTACTGAACTAAAAAAAAATATATAATCTTACTACCGGTAATATAACTGAGCAGCGATGCGCACGGATGGCACACAACCGCTCGACTGAGCCTGCACGAAGTGCACGGCAGTTGAGCAGGTGAGGTTGCGGGCGAGGTCAATTTCTAGTAATAATGTATAAGAATACTGTACATAATGTATATATGTTGGTATAAGAAAAAGAGAGCAAAGAAACAGGAGTTGTTCACTTGTGTTTGAGTGTGTCTATGTGTAAGTGGATATCTGTGGGCGTGTGTGTGTGTGTGTGTGTGTGTGTGTGTGTGTGTGTGTGTGTGTGTGTGTGTGTGTGTGTGTGTGTGTGTGTGTGTGTGTGTGTGTGTGCGTGTGTGCGTGTGTGTCTGTGGTCCTAGCCATGACGTTTAGACCAAAGTTGCTCAAAACATCAGAACATGCTGCTGAATTTTGCCTAAAAATGGTCACCCACCGGATACAAACATGTGGAGTCCATAAAGCTTTTGCGACACCTCCTGCAGCGGAGCAGCATGCTCATCCCTCTGGGGCTCATCCCTCCCTCATGCTCATCCCTCTGGGGCTCATCCCTCTGGGGCTCTCCAGACTCCAAGGATTCCTTTTCAGTCCAATTCTGTTGATGACAACCGCAGTCAAGTAGCTTAACATAAATACAGCAACATGCACACTGGCAGAAAGGCTTATATATATATAAGGTCTAATAAGACTGTCATAATAAAATATGACACACACACATGCCATTAGTTGATAGTTGGGCACTTCCAGAGCTCCTCGGTGTCCTCACAGTCAGTGCACACAAAGTGTGGCTGCAGAAGGAACTGCATCTCTAACCTTAGTTAGCAGACCCACGTTCTTCTTCCCATTGAGCTATGCAAAAACAGCGTCTTAATTTAGCTCTCAGGTTTATTGAGCCTGTGATATAAGTAACATCAGCTACTTGTTGAAGTCATGCCAGTGCATAGAGAGAGAGAGAGAGAGAGAGAGAGAGCGAGAGAGAGAGAGAGAGAGGAGAGAGAGAGAGAGAGGAGAGAGAGAGGGAGGGAGAGAGAGGAGAGAGAGAGAGAGAGGAGAGAGAGAGAGAGAGGAGAGAGAGAGACAGAGAGAGAGAAAGGGAGAGAGAGGAGAGAGAGGGAGAGAGAGAGGGAGAGAGGAGAGAGAAAGGGAGAGAGAGAGAAAGAGAGAGCGAGAGAGAGCGCGGGAGAGAGAGAGAGGCAGAGAGAGAGCGAGAGAGAGAGAGAGAGAGAGAGAGATAGTTTAATAATAGGCACTATTCCATTATAACAACATATAGCATGGACACAAACACTGGAGACCGACCCACAATATGACTTCTTATTAGCTATCGTGGTTTCAACATGGATATTATTTCTGTTTTTCAACATTAGCACCGACAGGAAAGGAGACGGACAAAACAGAGCAGACAGGAATGCTCTCCCTGCTCTACTTCTGCTAGCATGCTAGGTTAGCAGTTTAACAACAACACGAGAGCAAAACATACGCATTACTTCAGATAATGACAGTCGGCACATCCATGCCTCCGTGATATAAAATAACCAACCTGCTAGTTGGAAAGATCCTCGGTACTTGCAAAAAATAAAGAAAAGCTGTTTAAAAACAATGAAACAGAACAAGTTGTGCAGCTGTGTGTGACGTCTGAAATGTGGGAAAACTACGGAAACGCAGATGGGCCAAAAGTGTTCGCGTTGCTCGTTGCTCGTTGCTCGTTGCTCGGCTGGTTGGCTGGTTGGCTGGCGTACAGCAACCAAAATTAGGCTACATTGTCAGACATGGGAAATGGGCTGAAATCAGGGATGCCAATTGTCAGCAGGGGTTGTATCATTTTTTAGTGGTCTGTACAGACCATTGGTCAGTACCACTAGGGGGTGCTAAAGCGAATGGTCCGGACCAGTTGGTGTGGTCCGTCACTGTACCACAGACCACTAGTGTGGTCTGTCACGTGGTCTGTCAGTGTTCCTTCTCCTCTTAATGCATCGCAGTCAGCGTACAGACGCTCTGACCATGGTCCGGACCATCAGTGTGTGGTCAGTCAGGTGGTCAGTGTGGTCTGTCACGTGGTCCGTCAGCGTTCCTTCTCGTCACAATGCATCAGTCAGCGTACAGACGCTCTGACCATGGTCCGGACCACCAGTGTGTGGTCAGTGTGGTCTGTCACGTGGTCACTGGTCGGTCAGCGTTCCTTCTCGTCACAATGCATCAGTCAGCGTACAGACGCTCTGACCATGGTCCGGACCATCAGTGTGTGGTCAGTCAGGTGGTCAGTGTGGTCTGTCACGTGGTCGGTCAGCGTTCCTTCTCGTCACAATGCATCAGTCAACGTACAGACGCTCTGACCATGGTCCGGACCACCAGTGTGTGGTCGGTCAGGTGGTCTGTCACGTAGGCTACGTGGTCTGTCAGTGTTAATTCTCCTCTTAATGCATTGCAGTCAGCGTACAGACGCTCTGACCATGGTCCGGACCACCAGTGTGTGGTCAGTCAGCTGGTCAGTGTGGTCTGTCACGTGGTCCGTCAGTGTTCCTTCTCGTCACAATGCATCAGTCAGCGTACAGACGCTCTGACCATGGTCCGGACAACCAGTGTGTGGTCGGTCAGGTGGTCTGTCACGTAGGCTACGTGGTCCGTCAGTGTTCCTTCTCCTCTTAATGCATCAGTCAGCGTACAGACGCTCTGACCATGGTCCGGACCATCAGTGTGTGGTCGGTCAGCTGGTTGTGTGGTCAGTCACGTAGGCTACGTGGTCCGTCCGTGTTCCTTGTCGTCAGGCATCGTCAGTCAGTGTACACGACCACTTGTCTTGATGTGTGGTCCATCATGTGTGCCTGTGGTCTGTCACGTAGCCTACGTGGTCCATGTTCCTTCTCGTCTAAATGCATGCGTCAATGACCATCATTGTTGGGCATTTACTAACGTTACTAAGTAACGTTACTAAATTAATAATATCAATATAATAATAATAATGTAATGTTTACTGTTCTATTGACATATAATTGTCTAAATAAACAGACATAAGTTTGACTGGTATATGACGTGCGTCCATCTTTATTTCTGACATGGAGTAACTGAGTGTCGCACAGTGAAACGTCATCAACAATGGCCGATGGCCTCAATGTAAACGTCCACTCGATATTACAAATGTAACCGAGCGTTTTGGGTTCTTTATATATTGTTTATGGTGAAGAAATGAGTCAGAGACCGCTTGTTGTTGGGAGCTGCAGCCACTCATTTACTTGGTCAGGGGCGAGAGAGATACAGAGAGTGAACCAACTGTCCACTTCCTCTTCCGGACTTCACAATAAGAGTACACAATAACATACAGAACAGTCTGTCACAATAATAATAATAATAATAATAATAATAATAATAATAATAATAATAATAATAATAATAATAATAATAATAATAATAATAATAATAATAATAAAGGTAATAATAATAATAATAATAATAATAATAATAATAATAATAAAAATAAAAATAAAAATCATCAAATATAATTATATAGATTATTAGGCTATATGACTGCTGTGATATGACAATATTAAGCTTTGATGTTTGATTATTTAAGCCAGAGGTTCTCAAATGTTTTTCAGCCAAGGACCCCTTACAATATGTTTGATTATCTTGTCCTAAACTATTTCTTTGTGCGATTATACGATATTCGACTAGTAGATATAACAATGAATAAGGTGAAAACCTCAAAAGGTGGACATACAGTATTGTGATGAAATGCGGGGGAGGGACTCTCTCTCGGTGCAGACATTAGCGGGGAGGAGCCCTCACGTACCGGGAGAACTGATTGCGCTGATGACTCTCACCTGTGTTAGGTGGGGGGGGAGAAAATGCCGAGACAATAAAGACAGACAGTATGCGGGCGTCCTGTTGCGTGAGACTGAACTGAACTGCCCGTGTCAGTCACTGAGGCTGGAACATTAACGTCGATTTTTGCTGCTTTGTCGAAAAATGCTACCGCCGCATAAACCGATAGGGTCTAAAGCCGTAAAGTAAGTGTTTTCTTCTCTTTCTTGTATAATGTTCAAAAAGTGTAATGAAATTTATGTCATGGGTAGTGTATTTTGATGGATCAAATACTCAACATCCCATTTTATCAATTTTAAATCAATATTTCAGGGGTAGCATAATTTGATAGTCCAGTAACATCCTATCAAATAATGCTCCCGTCACTTAATGCATTCATGTTGACTACTAATCAACTCACTGCCACTGTAGGATGAATGTCAGCCTACTTAGACCCCTCAATTTATCAATTTTTAATCAATATTATGTTGAGGATGTTATTCACCGTTAACAACAGCGTGGACTGAAGGGTTTCAAGAAATTATGGGCGTGGCGATGAAACTTGGAAAATCGGCTTTGCGCACGCGCAGAATCACAAAGTAGCAGTTCTCGACGGGTAGCAAAAATCGACAGAACACCGGCAGTGAAGACAGCAGACAGGCAAGTGTTTCAGTCCCCTGATAGGGAGGAGAGGCCAGACTCTCCTTCGATAGAAAGGGACTGGGAACTAGGGCCACTCACACCGGCAGCGCTATAGCTGGTACGCCTCCGCACGCCATTCCACCACAAGCCGTCCCGTTTCTACACGGCTACAGCAGCGAGCTTCTCCACTGGACAGTCCCATGTTCGATCCCCACGGGGGGGTCTTGTCAACCCAGGGCGAGCTAAGTTTTAATTCACTCAAGACTTTAATGTTCAAATGTTGTTTTGTTTGTTTGCTTTGTTTATTTGTTGGTTTGGTTAATTGTTTATTTGTTTATTTGCTTATTTGTTTCTACTGCTCATGTCATTCCAGCAGGAGCTCATTTAGAGGCAACGCTGGTAACTAGAGGGGCTCTCTGCCTCCCAGTATTAGTGAACGTGGGTTAGAGCCAGCCCATAGTTTGGAGTGGTCCTGCTTAAATTGTGTGCAGTGGTTTGCTGTGCTCCTTGTTGATGGCCCTACCTTTTTATACTGTTCTATAATGTGCAGTGGTTTGCTGTGCTCCTTGTTGATTGCCATACTCTTTTTGATACTGTTTTATTGTGTGCAGTGGTTTGCTGTGCTCCTTGTTGATGGCCCTACCTTTTTATACTGTTCTATAATGTGCAGTGGGTTGCCGTGCTTTGTACTGTGTGCAGTGTTCTGATAGGCTGTGTCATCTTAACTCACGGGCAGTACTGGCTATTGGGAGGAAGGGGGGCCGCTGGGCTTACTGAGAGTTGACCTCTGGGTGGGGACTTTTGTTGGGGTGTTTTAATTAATTAGTGCCTTAATAAAAACTATATTATTGTACTGTTATCTGTTTCCGCTTGCATTCTCTTCATCTGACACCGGACCAGACCTAAAACAGCCCTACTGTTGGAGGTGATGCGTTCCCATGCTAACCGGCGGAAAGGCTCAGCCCCTAAACGCCGCCCGACCCCGGAGCCAACCCCAGGGCCTTCAGGTGCTCCGAGACGACAAAGTGGTGCTCAAGATTGCTTCCCGAATACGAGCGGCCCCTCAGGTGAGGGGGTGGGGGTGAAAACAAGCAAGTCAGGAATATGAGAGAGGGGAAACTTCATTCATGGCAGTAGCAATGTAATGTAGATTGCGTGAGCTTATTATTAGCAGTGATTTCAGGAACAAAGTTATTTTTGGCTTTTGGCATCACATGTAAAGCTCTGATTATGTTCAACAACTACAGTTGACTTTATTTTCAGTATTGCCAGCATGCCAATTCATGTTTCATTCATTTTCCATAAATGCTTTTTCCTACTCAGGGGCGAGGGGGGGCAGGAGCCTGTGCTAGCAGGGTCATGGCTGGGCAGAACAGGAGCCCATGCATTGGGCAGACAGGTTGCCAGTCCATCACAGCACTCAGTTAATACTTGTGCTGTACAATAATGCAGCCATATTACAAAGATGGCAATACAAACCTTTGAAATGAGAACAAATTGACTGGGTTAGTAAAAAAAAAAAATCTATTGGTATAATAAGGAGAATTAGTCATCTTGTCACCACTAGCAGTCTTCTTGCACATTATTATAGTTTAATCTATCCATATCTTTCATATTGTAATCTAGTATGGGCAAGCACTTTTTCTACTAGTCTCCACAAAATATCTCAAAATGCTTTGTTCGTGTCTCGATCTGAGTTGCGTACCTCATCTGGCCCTCTATTTCAGAAACTTCACATTCAAGATGTTTATTGTCACTCGGGTTACACAAGTACACACTCGTGTGACATTCTTAGGCCAGGAGGCTCCACAGGACATAAAATATAAGTAAAAAAAAAAAAGCAACAAGTGATACATATGAAACAGCATAATTGATCAGAACCACACAAGAGCAATAATTTAAATTTGGAAACAAGTGACGATAGCAGATTAGGAGGCGCTATTTGCTGATCCAGTTATTTTAGGAGGATATTGGCCTTCCCGTGCTTGAAAGTAACTCATTGTTAACACAATTAACATGAAGGATGGGATGGGGGAGTTAAATTACACGAAGCAACACATTACATATCATATTCCAGTGTTTCCCACAGGATTTTGAGAATTTGTGGTGGGGGACCGCAGACCCCCTAGGGGGGTGCGGGGGCATGCCCCCACACGAGATTTTTTTAAACATTTTAATGTAAAATGCATGAATTTGGTGTACTTTGAAAAAGCTTAAAGGAACACTCCGCCCATTTTCAACCAGCTTTGTATCATTAGAACAGGGGTGGGCAATTATTTTTCATGGGGGGCCACATGAGAAACCCAGATTGTTGCCGGGGGCCGAACAAATATTGTCATGCCGTAACCCATGGATGGGTAACTTTGATGATAGAGAGGGCCACAAAAAATGTATTCACTACCAGGTTTTGCTGAGATTTGGTGCATTTGAAGCCACGTTTAGAGGAATAACTCATTTTAAATTAACAGTTGTGATATAATTATTCAGTCTTAACCACCAATATTTCATCCTTTTCTCACTCACTCCTATGTCACCACCTGCTCTCAGGGCTTGAAATTAAGTTTTTTGACCACCTGCCAATATGGCTGCTAGATTTTAAAGTTACCAGCCAATTAGAATTTCCACTAGCCAAAATGTTTTTCTTGAAATAAATCAGAATATGAGTGGGTTAATTTAAGCATAAGTATCAGTAAGTGGCCCGGGATAATCAAAGCCTGTGTTGAGGGTCACACGAACAAAAATGCAGTCTTGAAGCTAAATAAATCCAAAATCAATGAGTTAATTATTTAAATTTCTAATTCAATGTAGCCTTTTAGTCATAAAGATTATTGAAAGATATTCCATATTCCAGACTGAAATGCTATAACAGAAGTGGAGTATTGGCCAGAATGACATGAACATTTGGACATTTATTTAGCGGGTATCTTGCATGTTGCGTTCAGGTGCACTGTGTAAAAAAATTTTTTTTTTTTTTTTTTGCAATTCCATTGCGGGCCACACAGGTGGCGCCCGCGGGCCGCATCCGGCCCGCGGGCCGGAATTTGCCCATGTATGCATTAGAACATCAGTAGTATATCTGAAAACTGTAAACGGTTTTGAAGTCTGTCATTTAATTTGACAGTTATTGAGTGTTAAAGTGTGGACCAGTGACATCACTGGTCCACACTAACTCAAATTAATAACCCATTAACTCAAATCAACTCTCAATAACTGTCAAACTAGATGAATGATGCATAGTTTGACAGTTATTGAGAGTTGATTTGAGTTAATGAGTTATTAATTTGAGTTAGTGTGGACCAGTGATGTCACTGGTCCACACTTTAGCACTCAATAACTGTCAAATTAAATGACAGACTTCAAAACCGTTTACAGTTTTCTGATATACTACTGATGTTCTAATGATACAAAGCGGGTTGAAAATGGGCGGAGTGTTCCTTTAAGAGCAAAATTAAAAGGCTAGATCTATGAAGAACATGTCATCATTACTGTGCTGTGGGTTTACAATGACAAACTAAATTTCTCCCTATAGGTCAGGGATACTCAACTTGCTTTGCCACTTTCGTGAAATGATAGAAGGCGAGGGGCCGGTTAATAAACAAACAATATACATTTTCTGTAGCGGATTGTAGGTTTTTGGGGTGTCAGCCGGAGTTTAGGCTGACAGTGTTGTGCACACCGGATAGTTAGTTAGTTTAAGTTAGTTGAGTTAAGTACATACATAAGTGCCTGGGTAGCGAGCAGAATGCTATAACAGAAGTATTGGCCAGAATGACATGAACATTTATTGGACACTTATTCAGCGGATATCTTGCATGTTGCGTTCAGGTGCACTGTAAAAAAAAAAAAAAAAAAAAAAAAAAAAAAAAAAAAATTTTTTTGGTCAACATCTTATTGTGGCGGTCCAAATATTATTGTGGCGGCCCGCCACAAATTCCTTTATGTATGGGAAACACTGTATTCTTGTAGCATTCTTTGTGGATTAATTCTCTATCAGTCACCCACCCATGAGGCTTGAACATTCAGTGATTTTAATTCAAATCTTGATCGTCACACATCATGCAGTATAATAAGGTTTTATCATCACACACGGGGTCATCATGCTGTATAATAAGCTTTTCCATATTGAGCTTTCAACCTATAGTCAGCAAATCTTAAGCCTCGGCTCTACTCGGATGAATCAAGGTTCCAAAATAAATCTGTTGTCTGCGTTTGTGTCTGTGCAGCACTTGGCCCTGCTCAGTCTCCTCGGAAGAAGAGGTGTCGTCCAGGAACCAAAGCCCCGAGGAAGATCCGCAAATGCCACAAGAGCACTGACCTGGTGTTCAGCAAGGCGCCCTTCGCTCGCCTGGTGAGTCGGACACATCAGATGTTGAGCGAAGATCCATGTGTAAACACATGTGTTTTCTGTGTGTCTCCCTGTGTTCACACTAGAGTTCTCTGAGTAAGTTGAAGCCCGGCGACCCGACCAATTAGCATAAATTGTCAGCCCGGGCCCGTCTGGCTGAGTCGGTTCCCCCGAACCGCCAGGCCCATAAATCTTCTTGGAAAACGTCCAGGTCAGGGTCATGTGTGAATGGAAGCCGGAGGCGATAATTTGGAGAAGTTGATCTGGCAATTCACCCCTCAAGTCCGACTGAAATTCCTGTCAGATTTGCCGCTTTGAGCGTCGTGCACAATGTGACGATGTTTTGCGTAATGCACTTTCAAGTAGAGCGAGCAAACTAATCACAAGAGACTCTGGGCTAGGGATGTTCATCAATTATCGAAAATCGATAATTGATCGTTAAGGATTGGAATCGATCCTGTGGCATTTGGATCGATTTTGTTAATAAAATAAAATAAAAATTTGGACTAGGTTTGGGTGGAATTCGTTCCTCCTCGCCCCACTCCATTGCACAGCCGACTAACGTGAGGTGGAGCTTCATATAGTCTCTAGTTTTCTGGCTGGGCACGGGCCTTTGTGCCAACAAAACTGTTTTAAACATGGGGAATTCACACCGGCATGCGCCGGGGACAGCAGTGTTGGAGAGGAGACACATTGAAATAAAGAGTTATTTGAGGAGAACACGTTGTCTTTCGTATTTTCTGCCATAGGCTATGTAGGCATTCATTTTGTAAAAAAAAAAAAAAAGATTGAAAATTTTCTAAGTATTAATATGATCGATAATTGATCGTTAATTTTCACGGATTATCGATTTTGGAAAATTTTCAAAATGAACATCCCTACTCTCTGGGCGGTGTATTTCATTCTTCTCTCACTCACGGCAGCATTTCTTTGCAGCACTTAACTGAAGGTAAAAGAAAATAGTGATGGCAAAAAGCCACATTCAAATGGATGTACCTTCACATGGCTGAATGAGTCGTAGAAAATAATTAAATCTAGTCCCTGTTGCGAATACATGATGGGTGAATGTGCAAAAAATAGATCTGTTTCATTTAAATGTTGTTCTTCGTACATCTCTCCTGCATACTCAATCATCTCCCCAAAACAGAAATATTTCTACATATATTATTATCGTACTTTGAGTGCAGCCTCACTTTACAATGTCAAACTCCAGCTGTTGATTAAACTAGTGTTTGGTCTTGACTTCAGGTGGGGGAGGTGTGCCAGCGTGTCACCACCAATCAGCATCTCCGATGGCGGGTCTTAGCTCTGAGAGCCCTGCAGGAGGTAAGGACCCAGGGTGAACCCTGTTCACTCAGCAGCATGGACGCCAGGCCGTATAGGCCCTTTTCACAGCAACCGTCTTGAGGTGGTAAAGCAGGTGTAAACAATAACATTAAATGAGGGCCCTGGCACTGGAACGCCTCAATGTAATGGAAACACCATTAATGGTATTGGTTAAACCTGCTTTACTTCCTGCTTTACCACTTCAGAATGGTTGGTTGGCCCGCAGGATCTAGGGGTGGATAATTTCCTTCCATATAGGGTGGATAATTAGTTTGGTAGGTTGAGTGAGTTTGGCAGGTTCTGGCCAGCAGGTTGAGTGAGTTTGGCAGGTTCTGGCCAGCAGGTTGAGTGAGTTTGGCAGGTTCTGGCCAGCAGGTTGAGTGAGTTTGGCAGGTTCTGGCCAGCAGGTTGAGTGAGTTTGGCAGGTTCTGGCCAGTGACTACCTGCAGTAGTGGATGTCTACCATCCACTGCTGCAGGTAGTCATCAGTTTTATCAGCACTTAAACTGTTTTTTTTTTTATATATATATGTACAAATTGTTGAATTGTATGTAAAAAAAGTTTTTAATGAACTATGTTTTTTGTATTAGGACATGAGCAAATATTTAATCTCTTTATGCCTCAGTGAATGGTGATTCTTGTCATGTTTCTCTGAACAAAGCAGAGCTTGGTTTTTTTTTAAGTAGGGCTGCACAATTATAGCATTATTTATTGTAGCGATTATTTATCTAGTTAGGCTTCACATTTATAGGTGTCGGTGGATCACGGTTACAAGTGAATGATTTTGGGAGTATAATTTATATCACTTTTTGCATCGTATATCATAATTTCAACTATTGATCGGCAAATTTTCTTAATCCCTGGGAAGTAAAATGGCAGTGTATTAGTTACTGAAATTGTGCACCATAGTTTCAAGGTTTTTTGGACACAAAAATGTGTTAAATGGAAGATTTTAGTTCTTTGAAACTCAGCCAAGGAATCAAAGCAAATCTTGAGTCCCATCCTGTGTATTTTCAGCCTCGAGTGGTGGGGGACTGGCCTCCCGCCCCTCCTCTCACTGGGCAGCCGATGGGATCCTCTCCTGGCTGTCCTCGGTGGTTCTTGTTTACAGGCGGGAGCGTCTTCACCTGGGAGCCGCTCATGGCTGCTGCTCCGTGGTCAGCTCAGCCATTTGAGCCAGGTCAAATGTTGATCTCAGGTCAGCACTTACTGCAGAGACCCATCCGAGTTTGAGCGGAGAGAGGCTTGTTTAATCTGCAGAGGAAGAGGAACCGGGACTGTCCATTTTTTTGTTTGGTCTTGTAAGACCAAACTTGTAGACGTGCTCCATTTCAAAATTGTATTATAATGAATACTGTTGTCTTTAAAAAAAGTTAAAATTAAAATGTTAAAATTGTGCCCTTGTGGTGGTATCTATTTTTTTTAATTGCATTAATTAGTTAATATATGTGGTGGGGGGGCATTGGCCGATTTTTGATAATCTTGGTTTGAGGACAGGACTGATGCTGAGATCTTCCGTCTGAGCGATGCAGCGTTTTGAGGATTTAGCAGATCACGCCGGAGAAGCACCAGCCAGGAGCATCTCACATCAGGTGTGTGACCTTCACCCCCACTCCCTGTCTGCCTGGACGTACTCCACACAGTACAATGAGTACATACAGGTAGACATATCAGGACCATCTGCTCTTCCCATGAAAGAGACTGAATTCTGGTGAAAGCTATGACTCCTTATTCTTGCAGTTATCAAGGACCCATAAACTCCCCTAAGATTTTAGCTTTTAGATGTTTTATTACAGAAAGTGTATAAAACCCATGACCCAAATAGTCATACATTCTGCCATTGTGTTACTTGTGGATGGAGTTATAGTGAAAAGAACCCCCCCCCCCCCCGTATTATTATTATTGAGGGTTGGCAGCAGGGCAGACTGTGTCGTTGCCCAAATAAACGCCAGAGCGTTTATTTACCAAAAATAGTTTTCAGATCCGGCGTCTATTTGGAACTGCGTTTATTTGAAGTTTTACGGTAGTTTCTTTACTTCTCCCATTGAGTTGCATCGCGGACCTATCTAGTCACCTATCAGTTAGCTCTGTTAAATTTGCACAAATTATACTCTTTAATAATACTTTTTGTTAAAAAAAAAAATTGACAATGATATGACAATAAATTCCCATAATGTGACAAGTGCCTGTCTGATGTGGGAAATTACCTAAGACATAGAAAACCTCAGGGTATCCCTGCAGTGCAGAAATCCAATACAATGTCCAGCAGAGGAGAGACAAGTTCACACATCCCTAACAGACTGAGTGGATGCTGGGTAGGATGCCAGCAATATTTAGATATGATGAAGGAAAAAAAGCGCAGGATAGGATAAACAAAGTTAAAATCATCCCCCAACAGTCCCAGTCTGTCCCAGCAGGTAAACCTGTCATGTTGAATGCCATTTGCTTTTTAATTCAGTGCACTGACCAGAAGAGGGCAACATCATAGTTGTTTAGTGGCTATAGTCAGCTTGTGTTTCACCAAGTAAGTGAAATATGAGTACAAAATCCTGCAATGATGTCATATTATGTTTTTTGTTTTTGTTCTACTACTACTACTCATAATAATTGTAAACAAGTTATGTGCTGAAAAATAAGATAAATAATTACTCCACAAATGGTGGAAGCAGTGGGTTTAATGACACTGTGTGCCTTTAATTAAAACCATGCATCCATTAATTACCTATGACTAGGGCTGGGTCGGTTTGAAAATTTTAAAACCGGTTCGATATTGCCGTCTAAACCGGATCGAACCGGTATACCGATTTTTTTTGTAATTAATTTTTTTTTTTTTTTTTTTTTTTAAGCAGGGCTCCCGAGTGTGGCCCATAACTGTCTGTAGTGCAACTTCAGTCCACCTGATAGCGATAATACACCTCTAAGCTGGTATTGTCAACCAGCAATGATACTGAATAAAAAGAAGCAGGACACCTGTGTAACAAACACACCCTGTATTTATTTCTCATAACTATTCAGCTCAACTTTTCTTCTAAACATCAAAATAATAAATGAAATAAGACTTCTGCCTATAGTGCAACTTGAGAAAAGGCTAATAAAAACACAAGCAGTGCAATCAGAATGGATTGGCTTACAGCTGAGCTGCCTTATAAACTTCAAAACTCACAAATTCACACAATATAGGGCCTAGGCATGGGTCGGTTTGAACATTTTGAAACCGGTTCGATATTCCCCCAAAAAACGTATCAAAGCGGCTGCAGTTGGTGGTGATAATGCACCTCTAAGCTGGTATGCTGCCAACCAGCACGAACACTGAATACAAATAAGCAGAACCTTTTAACTGTAACAACAATTTCTCATAACTATTCAGCTTAACTTTTCTTCAAACATCAACATAATAAACAAAATAA
The DNA here is from genome assembly GCF_964638095.1 of Poromitra crassiceps. NCBI lineage: Eukaryota > Metazoa > Chordata > Actinopteri > Beryciformes > Melamphaidae > Poromitra > Poromitra crassiceps. The sequence continues at coordinate 3,210,302 of NC_139640.1, forward strand.
GACTTTTGCCTACTAGTGCAACTTGAGAAGAGGCTAATACGAAGGCACTGATTTGACTCCAGTCTATACATCTCCATCATCCTCACTATCGTCATCGCTGTCACTAGCAAATGTAATATCTTGACAGTCTTGGTCATTCTGGCAGTCAGCACTACACTGACAAAGCTCTGTGCAGGGTAGCTGATCTGCATGAACACCTATGTGAAGAGCAGTCTGCTTTACAATGACATCTGACCATCTCAATGATTCCCTCTGGTGCTGGGAGGGACTCAGTTGTAACTGGCTTAAGCTGGCCATCCTCATCCTTGTAGTAGCCATTGTTTAGTGGGTCAAGGAACTCCTGCTGAGCAATGTGTGCCTGACTCCACACTCTGGCCTGGATATGGGCTCTTAGGACATGCTGCTTGAGAGCACCAAGTGTGGGTGGAAGTTTGTCCCCTTCTGCCATGTGTTTGCAGAAAAGATGCCATCACAGCTCAGGGATGTTTTCAATTTTGATCCCCTTCGGTAAGTATACCATGCATACAAACCTAGCTAATGTAGAGAGCAGATCCTCTGTCACTTCACTGGTTTGAGAAAGCATCTTCAGAGCATCGAGGACATCACCAGCTTTGAGGTAGCTGTTCCACCAGGTAGATTTGCCTATCCTCGAAAATCTTCCAGTGTTGTCTGCTCCTGTAAAGGCATGAAATGCCGGGAAAGCTTTGGCTCGATCTGCACCCAGAGCTTTCCATATTGGTGCCACTTCCAAAATCCCAGATGCCATTGAAACACAAGTATTTTTCAGCAGGATTTCATAGTTTGCAACAACCAGCAGGAGCACATCTGTGTCTGGAGAGAAGAGCATGAGCTGTGTATCAGAGGGGTTGCGACGTGAAGCCAGAACTGCATGATGGATCAACAAAGTGTCTGCTTCTTCATGGTTATTGCTTTCAAAGTGCAATTGACTGTTACTCTTTGTGTGTCCTGCAGCAGAAGCAATGACAAGCGTGGGGGAGTCTTTGTTGTACTCAATGGTCTTTGATGCCAGATACTCTGTCAGATCAGCCTTTGTTTGTTCATGAGAAAGTAATCGACTCATTGGAACGTTCTTGATGTTTGTGCCATCTCTGATTTGGTATTGGATTGGATCCTTTCCTTGTCTTCTCTTCTCCCTTGTGACGTGCTTCAAAGAATCTGCCTTGTAGGTATCAAATACCAGAACCACCTCATCATAATTTCTGGTTAGAGACATCAGTCTGCCGTAGAACCATTCACTTAGGTGTCTTACTGTCACTACTGTTGCTGGTTTCTTTGTCAACTTCTGGACAAGAACCATGCCATCCACTAGTGCAATTTTGTGTCTAGGATTATCATCTTGATTGGAGCCCAGAGTTTCGGAGTCAGTTGGAGCTTCAGCTGTAGCTTGTGATTCATCCTGATCTGCTGTTTCTTTTTTTGACAGCTTTTTTAGAAGGTGGATCAACTTTGCCTTGTCAATGCATGGCAGTATATAGTGGATGGCATGGTTCTTGTCCAGAAGTTGACAAAGAAACCAGCAACAGTAGTGACAGTATGATGATGGATGATGATGGAGATGTATAGACTGGAGTCAAATCAGTGAAAGTGGTAAGGTCTGTCTGTGGGTTTTATAAATAGTGAACCCACAAAGTATTAACAAGAGCTTATGACTAAATAATTACATACTGGTAATTGGATCCATTTGACCAGATAATTTTTTTTGTTCCATTTTCTGAAAAATAAATGTTTTAAGGTTTCCATCGACAGCAATGATAACCAGTTTTACTTGGTAGTTTGAATATTCAGATTCAGATTCAGTTTAATGTTGTATTTGTAGCTACCAATTTGGATGTTTTTCAATAGAATGGAATATATCTTATACTTTCAAATATATGGAGATGTGTACACTGGTCTACAGCTTTCAAATAAATGACCCAATCTTTTGTCAATGAGAGGAATCATCTGTCTCTCTCTCAGTTTTTCATATTAAAAAGTGACCTAAATCTGTGGTATTGATCAGTTGTACTGATTTCTAATAAGCACCCTGATTTCTAATTAGCACCATTGGATTGCCTGACCCTAAAAATGTAGATTTAGCCTCTGGAATCATGATCCTATGTAATATAGAAGTCAAAATAGCGGAAAATCAAATATGAAAATGTTTATTTTTTCCTGAAATCAAGGATGATGACCCAAATCTGTGCCATTGATCATTTGTACTGATTTATAATTAGTACCATTGGTTTTCTTGACCCTACAAATGTAGATTTAGCCACTGGAATCATGATCCTATAATCTACAAGTCGAGATATTGAAAAACGAGTATTCAAAGGTCACCATTTTTCAAAATGGAGGATGGACGCCATATTGGCTTCTGTGCAAATGGAATCATGGATTTTCTGATTTGTTATTTTCTGAAGTTTCCAAAAATATATAGTTTTCCTAATCCCCCGAAAATTTGAACAAACCTATTGTTTTTGACATAGTGAACTGGACTACATTTTAAATTGCCCCCCGGCTCCCTTCCTGTAGTGTTTGCCAGCACAATAACTGTAAGTTAGGTTCCAAACTGTCTAGCAACACAATTCTGTGAAAACATAACGTGTTTGATCGTTCCCCCTCACTACAACACTCCATGGGGAATAGTGAGTAAGTGAATGAGTGAACCATTCTGAAAATGGCTAATGAGTCACATGAAAGCAAAACCAAGACAGTATAGTATGGTATAAGATGTATAAAACCTACTAGTGTATAATGTAGTTAATGATGAATATGAAGTACTGTCCCTATAAAGACATTGCCAATAGACAAAATATCAAATGCCTTCTGGTTGTTTAGTGTTTCATTGTGCCTATAATTAATTTCTGAATATAGGATAATGAGAGGAAAATTAACTTACCCAATATTATAATGAAGGAATTTCCCCTCAGGGATTAAAAGTCCCTACCTACCTACTTACCTACCTTAACCCCATGTCCTCGTCCCAAATTAACCCACATTTTCTAGCTGAGATGGCCCTCTAGTGGACAAAAGGGGGAAAAGTCAGGTTGCAATCAGAGGGAGACAGAGCTTGACAGGTACATGAGAAAGTGGACTATATAGAAGTTAGTAATAAAGGTTGTCACAAGCTGTGCTGATGACCTAAATTATGAGGACATTTAAACTGAGGAATGAGAATAAATATCGGCTGTAAATCACATTTTTATGAAAAAAGTAACAATTTATTTGGATAGTCTGCCTACAGAGTCTACCTAGAATTCAGTGGCATACTGTAGGGTACAGTAGTTATGACGGGCCCCCTAGTAGGCTACATGCTAGTTATGAAGTGCACGCATGCACGCACACGCGCATGATTGGAATAACTGACTGTTTCAAAATATGTTTTTTATGGGAAATGTGTGGATCAGAGAGCCGCTGACTGGTGTGCACGTTTAAGGGCCCGTTTAACCATTTATTTAGGCAAGAAGGTTGGATGGTTTACAATGGATGGGATGAAGGATAGATGGATGGATGGATGTGTGCGTGGTTCTGAAACAAACAGAAGGAAATACTCAAAATCATGCTGCCCACAACAAATAACTGCTAGCAGTAGGCTACTTTAGCTGCCAACAAAACATCAACTATTTAAACAGGAAAATACATATGGACTCAAATTAATACAAATAGGTAAATTACTACAGCAAAGGTTAAAGCACTACTTTAACCTACAATAATTTTTCTCTAACATCATTAGCAATAACATTAATAATGCCTGGACGCTGTTTTCCACTGTGGCCAGGTTGGCCAAACCCCCAGTACAATTCAACACTGATTTCTTATCTATGGATAATGCAGTTTGCCTCCTTCTTTAGGGATAAAATACAAAATATTTGACAATCAATTAACAGGCTCGCGCTTAAAGGGCATGGTGCAGGTTGGAGACCACATTGCATTAATATGTGGAAGGGGTATATATACCAATGGGATTTGGGGGAAACATTTTTTTTTTAAATCACACATACTGTAGCTGCGTTTAGACTAGTTTTTGTAACCAGCAGGGGGCACTGGTCCATTTCATGGAACTACCTTTTGTGATGTCACAGGGATGCAAAATAGTCACCTTTAGGTGACGGTCACATTTTCCAGCCCAAAATATGATGATTTCTGAGTGGTTTTATGTCTGCCCTGGTGTCTGTCACCTTTTTTCACTCCATGACTTTGCATCCCTGTGTCAGCCCCAGCAGAACATTCTCCTCTTGTGATGTCACTCCTGTTGTTATGTCACACGCCCATTTATAAAATGCCACCTTTTCATCCATATTTATACCCTGGGGGCCTGTGGGGGGGGGGGGGATCTTTGTCTTTTTGGAGTGTTTTCACTGTAATCATGAGCCCAAAATGTCAATTCAGATTCTTTTTTTAACCTGCACCATGCTCTTTAACTATAGTCTGTATCTGCTAAAGCCCTCCACATGTTGCCTTGACACTCTGCCAACCAACTTTTGCAAAACGGTTTTTAGCTGTTTGGCAACAGATCTATTAGAAATAGTTAACAGCTCCCTCTCATCAGGCATTTTTCCAACAGCCTTGAGAACTGCGGTCATCAAGCCCCTATTAAAAAAGAACAATCTGGACGCTTTCGTTATTAGCAACTACAGACCCATATCAAATATACCCTTCATTGGCAAGATAATCGAAAAAGTAGTCTATCAACAACTCGACCACTTTCTAGCATCAAATTATTTCGATCCCACCACAGCAGCGAAACGGCCCTTGTTCGAGTTCTAAATTATATTCGTTTAAGTACAGACACGGGTAAATGTTCAGTCCTAGTGCTTCTCGATCTTAGTGCCGCTTTCGACACCGCTGATCATGAAATCTTGCTTGACAGACTGGAAAACTGGGTGGGTTTGTCTGGCACGGTCTTAGACTGGCCAGACCTACCTGCAAGACAGGGACTACTTTGTTTCTATAGGCAACTTTGCATCTGAGCGATTTAAGATGTCATGTGGTGTGCCTCAAGGCTCAACCGTAGGACCTCTTTTCTTCAACCTTTACATGCTTCCTCTAGGCCCTAGTCCCTCATTGCGCGGCTCGCGAGACGCTGGCGGCTCTCGAAGCTTTAGTTGGCGGCTTTAAAAAATTGCAAAAAAAAAAAGAAAATCCCCCCTGCTCTCCCCAAAATTTCAATAAACCTATATGGCATATTATTACAATACAACAATACTGGTGTTGACAGTAATAGAAGGTGCCAAATCATTCAAAACAATAAGCATTTTGCTTTTAGGAGTATTGTGCCAGCGTGCAGCGCTGTTCCAAAACGTGTCAACGTGTGTCGTTGCCTGGGAAACGCACATCCCATAATACAACTGTTCGCATCGCATCCCATAATAGTATGATGATACTTGGGATGCCATTGCGAACATAGATGTGAACAGGTTAGCTAAAACTTTAGCGTCGCCAGCGATGGCCCCCACCGTTGCGGTCGGGGTACGTTTCAAAATCCCTCCAGGCCTGAAAGAGTTTCTAGGGGAAACTGGTATGTGTGTGTGTGTGTGTGTGTGTGTGTGTGTGTGTGTGTGTGTGTGTGTGTGTGTGTGTGTGTGTGTGTGTGTGTGTGTGTGTGTGTGTGTGTGTGTGTGTGTGTGGAAAACAATAAAACACAAAAAAATGGTAGGCGGATGTGCTTGGTTGGGGTGGCTTTTGGTGTTTTGCGGTAAAAGTGGCTCTCCTATTGACTTTGTCCTGCCAGTGCGGCTCTCATCGAAGAAATAGTGAGGATCACTGCTCTAGGCCTAATTATTCAAGAGAACAAAGTTGCTTATCATAACTATGCTGACGACAAACAACTGTACATCACCCTCTCATCAGATAACTATGCTCAAATAGGCGCGTTGTGTCAGTGCATTGATCAAATTAATGTCTGGATGTGTCAAAACCTCCTCCAGCTGAACCGAGAGAAAACTGAAATAATTGTTATTGGTCCTAAGAAAGACAGGCAAAAAATTGCTTTGCACCTAAAATCCCTCTCTCTTGAACCAAAAAATAAATAAACCTTGGGGTTATCATTGACTCAGATCTGAATTTCAGTTCCCACATAAAATCTGTAACAAAATCAGCCTACTATCATCTGAAAAATATAGCAAGAATCAGAGAATTCCTGTCTAAATAGGATCTTGGACAACTAATGGCTCATTTCCACCACATTTTACAGCCCTGCACAGCCCATCACCACTCGGCTCTATTTGTTTCGACCAGATGGATGTTTTGTTTCCACCGGTGCTCGATCTGCCCCCGCCCACCCCCGCCCACACCTGGTCGTCATAGCGACCGCATATCTGCCCTCCGCCCATAACCGAAGTAGGCTATAACATATAGCCTAACGTTAAAATTAAATCCATACACATAACTTTTAAACTGTTTATGAAATACTGGTGCCTCTAAATTACCTACAGTGTACATGGGCAAATGTGACAATCGGCCAGAAGAATGGATATCACTTTGTTGTTAGTCAAACTCACATGCATGCGCTGCGCGAGGGACGGGGGTTGCGCTACAGAGTGAAGCCTCTACCCCGGCGGCCTCTCACCAGGCAAGACCGCGGCTTCACTTACCCCCGCCTGCGGCCTAGCAGAGTCGACGCTGCACACAACTACAGGAGCTTCCTGAGCAGCGGACTTTTTCTCTCTCAAAACAATTGAAACCCACCGCCATGTTAAAGCTGAGTAAGGAGATCGATTTTATTTCACCAGAGGCGAAGGCAGCAACACAAAAGACTGATGGAAATAACATAACAAAAGAGAAGGTAAGCCCCACTAAACTGGTATGCATTGACAGTCAGTAGATAGAGTGAACACGATTCTGCCTGACCAATCAGTCGTCTGCAGTGTTTTCACGTCACCGTATGAACCCGGGTTCACAGCGCTAGAACCTCAACAGAGCAGGGACCAAAAGCAGCACGACTCAACCCCAACTCAACTCGGGCTGTCCACGTTTTTGATCGGTGGAATGAGACAAAAAAGCGAGACGAGCTGGGCGGGGCCGCGTTGATACCAGCGGTGGAAATGGGCCATAATTCACGCCTTTGTCTCCAGCAGGTTGTTAGACTACTGTAATAGTCTTTTCTCAGGCATTCCCAAAAAGGCTCTCAAGACAGCTACAGCTCATTCAAAATGCTGCTGTCAGAGTGCTGGCAAAAACTAAAAAAGCTGAACATAGTTCTTAGGTCCCTTCACTGGCTGCCCGTGTCTCAAAGGATCGATTTCAAAACACTGTTACTCGTCTACAAATCGCTTTAGGACCTAAATATATCAGTGATCTGCTCCCCCCTCCCCTCATACCCTCCAGACCTCTCAGGTCATCAGGGGCCACCTGTGGCTGGAATAAGCTCCCACAGGATATTAGATCTGCCCAAACTGTGGCCACGTTTAAAAATAGACTGAAGACTTTCATGTTTACTTCTGCCTTTGATTGACTGTAACATTTAAGTGACTGTCATATTCCCTATAGCTATCTTGTATTTGCTTTTATTTACTTTTACTTTTTTTGTATTACTTGTATTTGCTATTCCACGTAAAGCACTTTGAACAGGTTACGATGCGGATGGCCGCGTGTCCCCCTCCTCTCCTCTCCCCTCCCCGTGAGCCGCGTTCGCGGTCTTACAGGGATACACACACAAATGCTGCATCAGGTATCAATGAATAAAACGGCAATGGCGACCGGGACTTGAGCCTTGTTCTCCTGCGTGGAAGGCAGGTGTTTATACCATTCAGCCACGGCCCTGCCCACCCCCAGTGGCTTCTGTTCTGCTTTAAGTAAAGCAATCCTGAGTTACGAGGAGGTTTCAGGCCAGGAGAGCAGATACGAGGTTTCAGGACAGCAGGCGTGTCTGGGGGGAGCTTTCGCCTATTGATGCCTGGGCCGCGTGTGTGTCTCCCTCCTCCCGTGTCTTACAGGGATACACACACAAATGCTGCATCGGGTATCAATGAATAAAACAATGGCGACCAATAGCATTTTGACCCTCTGTCTGGTACGATAGTTTGACACTGCCCAGAATTTCGGCATTGACGGCAGAAAAGAAAACTCCGCTCCATTTCCCCCCCAAAGGCAACTTTTTACTTTCTGTTTAGTTTGGGCCAGTAGCGGAGCGTACACCGGGGCAGAGGGTGCGGCCGCCCTGGGCCCACGCCCCCATCCAAAAATAAATAAAAATAAAATTTGCATGCCAGGCCAGGCCAGGCCTGAGTGTGAGAGCAATTCAATCAATAGGCAATAACATTGGTGTGTTTAAAATGAGATCCACGTATTAAAACCTCCACGTATTTTAAAGCTTTGCCAGCAACAGACAGGTCACCTTACACAAAAGCTAACTCTTTCAATGGGGTGAGGTTTCCTGACCCGTACTCACTGTCAGGATGGGTCTAGGATCCAACGTTGCAGTGCAACGTTGTCCATCGCCATATTTCCAGTGGGAAAGTCCAGCGTCTATACGGCACAAGACGCCTTTTCCCTGTATTCCGGGGATCTCTCTCGTTTCGGCTTGAGTTCCGCAGACAGTATTTTAAAATCTATTCTATGACACACTGGCAACCAGTGTAAGGACTTAAGAACTGGAGTGATATGATCAGCTTTATTAGTCTTCGTTAGAACTCTAGCAGCAGCATTCTGAATGAGTTGAAGTTGCCTAAGTTCTTTTTTGGAGAGACCAGAGAAAAGGCTATTGCAGTAGTCTAACCCAGAGGTTCTCAAATGTTTTTCAGCCAAGGACCCCTTACAAGATAGAAAATATACCGGGGTCCCCCTCATTCTGATTTGTGATTTTGGGCTAAGCTTAATTGTTTCCACGGTAACGTGCTTGACTTTTAATTTGATAGGTTTGTTATTAGAATGTAATCCATGAACCATTTTAGATTTAAAGCATAAACTATTTTCGTTGAACTATGAAGATTTAGCAAAAAAAATATATATATATATATTTTATTACATTACATTTACATTACCTCATTTAGCAGATGCTTTTGTTTTGTCCAAAGCGACTTACAACATCACAATTTGTCAACAGTCCAGAAAACCACTATGCAACACAATCAATGACAGCCAAGATATTTTGATAGACTAGCACCATGTAGGAAGTAGTTTGAGAAGGAATAAGTATGTAGCATAAAAAAAAAAAAAATTACCTGAAAACTTTTCGCGGACCCCCTGGCAAAGTGCCACGGACCCCTGGGGGTCCGCGGACCCCCATTTGAGAACCACTGGTCTAACCTACTATAGATGAAGGCGTGAATTCGTTTTTCTAGATCCTGTCTGGACATGTAGCCCCTAATTCTTGCTATATTGTCAAGATGATAAAAAGCTGATTTTCTGATTGACTTAATGTGGGAGTTAAAGTTGGAGTCGGAATCAATAATAACGGCAAGATTTTTGACTTGATCCTTAGGCTTCAGGGATCGAGACTCAAGGCGTACAGTGATTTTAAGCCTTTGTTCTTTGGGATCAAAGATGATCACCTCTGTTTTGTCTTTGTTTAGCTGTAGGAAATTCTGGCACATCCAGTTATTTATTTGATCAATGCACTGGCACAATGATTCTATGGGGGCATAGTCAGCTGAGGAAAGAGTTATATACAACTGAGTATCGTCTGCGTCGTTATGATAGGCTACTTTGTTTTTTTTGCATAATTAGGCCTAGAGGGAGCATATAAAGGTTGAAGAGAACGGGCCCCCTAATGGATCCTTGAGGCACCCCACAAGTCATCCTAGTTAGGTCAGATGTGTAATTGCCAATGGAGACGAAGTACTTCCTGTCTTGAAGATAGGACCTGAACCACTGGAGGACCGTACCCGATAGCCCAACCCAGTTTTCCAGTCTGTCCAATAAAATTGAGTGGTCAACAGTGTCAAATGCAGCGCTGAGATCCAGTAGCACTAGAATCAAATTTTTGCCTGAGTCTGAGTTCATTCTAATGTCATTTATGACTTTAGTAAGCACGGTTTCAGTGCTGTGGTAAACAGAGTCTAGAGTCCTAAATCTAAGAATGTTGACATTATGGTCACTGGCCCTCCTGTGCAGGCGCGGACTGCATAATCGGGCACGTCGGGCAAATGCCCGGTGGCCTGGCCTGGCCTGAATTTTTTTTTTTTTTTTTTTTTTTTTTGTGCCTTCAGTCAGGCCACTCACTGAACAGCAGGCCAGGCGCCGCCTACTGGTTTACTAGTGGTTTTATTACTTTATTCAGGGTTAAAGTGGGTGCATCTCATTGTAAAATTGGACTCGGCCCAAATTGGGCTTCAAACGGCCCAAATCTGGCTTCAAATGGCCCAAATTGGGCTTCAAACGGCCCAAATTTTTGCTCCTGTGATTGTGGGAGTCACTATGTGTGAAATAACCTCTGGAATAATTTGGTGCTAGGTCCCAGTAGATGCCATGAAGCAAACTAAGCTTCAGCATGGCCACTCTGTCCTCCACGGAGACCAACCAAGAGATTTGAAATGTTGAAATGTACCAACTTGTGCAATTGTAGTCTAAATTACTTTGGACCAGAGCCACTGTCTTTAATGTAGAAACATCATTGCTAAAAACTTGAATTTTTAATGCACATTTTCTAAAACTTGAATCTTGTGGATCTAGACATTACAACCGACCCCTGCGCCGTGACGTTAAAAACAGGGGAGCTTCTCATTTTCAATTTAGAACCAAATAAAATTGCTTCTGTTTTAACCAAGTGTAAGGACAATGTGTGGTCAGCTAGCCAGACACTGGTGTTTTCAAGTTCTGAGCTCAGAGTGCTTTCAACAACTGCCTTATCTGGGTGAGACACAAGCAGGGCAGAATCATCTGCATATAAAAATAACAGGCATGAACAAGCATCACTCATATCGTTGACATACAAAATAAATAAAAGAGGCCCTTCTGGGGGGCACTCGACAATGGACCTTCAAGGGGTCTGATAGAGTTCCATTTATATCAACAAACTGTTCCCGATTTGAGAGATATCTCATCCAATCTAGACTTACACTATTAAAACCCATCGCCTTTAATTTTGTACAGCAAGATTTGATGGTCAACTGTCAAATGCTTTTTCTAGGTCCAAAAGCAAAGTCTGTCTGAGATGTCAGAGTGGTTGTCTGTGGTCTGGGAGACCGGGATTCCCGTTGTGGGAACCCTCCTTTGCAGAATAGTTGATTAAAGAACATTTATTTTTTTACCCTTTAACATTCTCAAATTAATTAGAAGTGTAATAGAGAGCCGCAGGGATGACGTATTTTTGTAGGCTGAATGCGGAAGTCCCGAACTTCCTGGTTCAACACTGTTTCTGTCTATGGGATTTTTGAATGGGTTTTTGGCGCGATGCTTCAAATAAGGTATCTGGGCAACGCAAGTTTAATCAAACGCGAACCAAGGTTCAGCGGGATAATCTTCACACATGAGGACCACTTTCATGAGTTTTGAAGCGTAAATGCGAGCCCTAGAGGTAAAAAGCTCGTGCTAAGCTAATCCAGAACTACACACTGTCGCATAGGCTTCCACGTCACGTCAGCACTCAACCTGGACTTTTGTTGATGTGTGCACTGATTACCCCGGGCTGAACGGGGCTGAACCAGGTGAGGGAAAGATAATTTCCGTGTTCGTCCTTTGAGTGATGACGTTATTGACGTATATATCCCCATCGACTCAACAGTGTAGTCCCATTTAGCCGTTTGCTAGCTAGCCGCCCTTTTAACGGCACATAAAAGCTTCAAAACTCATAAAAGTGGTATTCATGTGTGAAGATGATGTTACTACCATCTGGTTCGCGTTTGATTAAGCCAGCGTTGCCCAGAGAGCTTATTAGAAGCATCGCGCCAAAAACCCATTCAAAACTCCCATAGGCGAAAACTGTGTTGAACCAGGGCTGTTAGCATCGATGATTTCCGGACTCGTTACTGCGGCTCTCTATAAATGGGGTTGTTAGGCCTATTTGCACTTTTATTCAAATATAATAAATTTTGCAGCTTGAACAAACACAGACACATGTGGACAGAAGTCACGCGTGAACACAGAATTCACATGTGAACACAGTGAGATCACGGGTAAACACAGAAGTCCTGCAGGTAGGTGAACAGGATGTCGATCTCCCCCACTGCCTTGGTGACGGCTTGCTGTCCCCCAGTCTGCCACACACACACACACACACACACACACACACACACACAGAGTGAGTTTCACCAAGGCATCACAAACGCGTAATCAGGTTGACAGCTGATGATAAATATAATGATAGTACTGCTAGTACAATGCTACTACTGGTACTACTACTTCTATTGAAACTAGTACTGTTTAATGTCATTTTTTTTGGTTAGCTTTTGTTTGTTTTGTCTTTCTTGTACTTTTTAGCTCTCTCTGTTGGTTGGTCCTGTTGGTCAACAGAAAGTTCACCTTTTAGCGGGACCAGTTTTCACCCTAGGATGATTTTTTTTCATAATAATAATGCAAGTATAATTTAAAAAACAATTGTGTGTGTGTGTGTGTGTGTGTGTGTGTGTGTGTGTGTGTGTGTGTGTGTGTGTGTGGGGGGGGGGGGGGGGGGGTTGGGAGGGGGCGGTTGGGAGGGGGTTACCCTGCTAGCCGGGTGCTTCTCGCTCATACTGAGCATAGCATTAGAACTTAAAGGAACACTCCGCCCATTTTCAACCAGCTTTGTATCATTAGAACATCAGTAGTATATCAGAAAACTGTAAACGGTTTTGAAGTCTGTCATTCAATTTGACAGTTATTGACTGTTAAAGTGTGGACCAGTGACATCACTGGTCCACACTAACTCAAATTAATAACTCATTAAATCAAATCAACTCTCAATAACTGTCAAACTATTCATCATTCATCTAGTTTGGCAGTTATTGAGAGTTGATTTGAGTTAATGAGTTATTAATTTGAGTTAGTGTGGACCAGTGATGTCACTGGTCCACACTTTAACACTCAATAACTGTCAAATTAAATGACAGACTTCAAAACAGTTTACAGTTTTCTGATATACTACTGATGTTCTAATGATACAAAGCTGGTTGAAAATGGGCGGAGTGTTCCTTTAACATTTCCCCATAGACCAGCTTTCCGCTCTCGCGGCTACATCTTAAAAGATTATTTACCTGAGCCAGAAACTTGAAGTGAAGTGAAGACCCTATCCGATGTGCAACATCCTCTTCTAGATAGCGACAGATGACGCCGCTTCCAACTTGTTGCATAAAATCTTTTATCTCAAAAAGTCCTTAATGCAATACCATTCAGGAAGTGTGGGGGCAGTAGTGTAAACACACTGCGTCGCTGTCCGAGAAGCGAGCAGAGTAAGGGAGGGGACAAATTTCACAATGGCGTGGATGACATCACAAGGGACATCGCATATTTGGTCGCCGCTATTGGGAATTCACGCTTGTTTGTCTTTGTTGTACTTTTATGTCTGTTTTTGTCCATGTTTGTCTTTTTTGTCCTTTTTTGTCTTTTTGTCCGTCTTTTTACTTCTTTCTTATATTTTGGTCAGCTTTTGTCTGTTTTGCCTCTGTTGTCATTTTTTGTCTTTGTCCTTTTGTCTTTGTTGTACTTTGTTGTCTTTTTTGTCTTTTTGTCCATTTTTGTCTTTTTTTCATTTTGGTTGTCAGTTCAGTCATTTGACTGCTACAAACATTGGTTAACTGTATAATCTTTACTGTTTCTGTCTGCACTGTTTCAGTTCATCTCTGCTACTGACTCTCAAAGTACAAAAATAAGTTTTACAAACTATAAACTTCAAAACAATCTAGCAGCTTTATCATCATAATAATGTTCTACTTCAGTAGTAGTTATTATTATCATGATTTTTCTCTTTACCTCATTGAGCTTCTTGCGAAACTGCAGAGCATGTTTATTGTCGTTGTAATGAGTCACATTCTGTAGAGAGAGACAGGTAGAAAGACAGACAGGTTAGACATTATCAGTGCTGTCTGTTAACTCCCTTCAACCAAAACCACAGGCAGAGGTTATCAACAATAACATCAACCACACCGCCAACACACACACACACACACACACACACACACACACACACACACACACACACACGTGTCTCTTCTGCTCTCACTGTTGTTCTGACTCTCTAACAAACCAATTAACCAATCAACAAACACACTCACACAGCCGTGTGTGTGCAGGTCATCGCTGATGTGTGTGAGCGAGCTCTTGAGCGCGTGCAGCTTGGCGTGATGGTTGTTATGGTGAGGCTGCGGCAGGATGTTTCGCAGGTAGTAGTCTAGGATGTTAGCATGAAGACAGCAGATCTCCAGGTGGGGCTGCGAGATGAGGAGGGAGGAGGAGGTCAAACACAGTGTCTCAGAGACACTCCATCCATCCATCAATCAATCAATCAATCAATCAATCAAACCAACCAATCAGTTAATTAGTGTATCTGTGTCCCACCTGGTCCAGGAGTGGTTTGACTTTGGGCAGCATTCTCATACTGGAGTCATCTGCTGTCTCTGAACTCTGAGCCTAGAGACAGACAGACACACAGACAGGCAGGCAGGCAGGCAGACACACACACACACGCACGCACGCACGCACGCACGCATGCAGGCAGGCAGGCAGACAGACAGTTTATTCGTATTTCTCCCATCAGAAAAGGTCCATAGCACACCTCCATATGGCACGGCTCAAACGCTGGTCCAGCAGCTTTTATCCATACGGGATTGGACTCCATTACAGCGGGGGGGGAGGCAGCCTGTCACTCAAACGTGAAGGATTTTGTTTTCACCACGCACCACACAACCTACACGCAACACGTCCACAAGTCACTTGTCCTCAGGAAATAGGGGGTCATCCCTATGTTCCCTGGGTCCTATGTTCCCCGGGTCCTATGTTCCCCGCTTTTCCCAAATAGGGTCCTATGTTCCCCGCTATGTTCCCTGGGAGAGGTTAGGTTTTGGGTTAGGGTTTGGTTTCCAGGGACTTTAAGGTGGTGGTGTGATGCGTGGAGTCACTCACGTCTATCGCCACCTCCTGGATGGCCTGGTACGTGTCCGGGTCGTGCAGCGGTCCGCTGATTGGCCGCTTGAGGGTGCCTGCGGTGCTCCAGCCAATCAGGAGCAGCGGCAGGAGCGAGGAGAGAGCGGAGAGCAGCTTCATGTTTCAGACAGACAGGTTTTATCCTTTCGCTTCAGATGGTCAGACTGTTAGACAGAGAGGCAGAGAGGTTAGACGTTAAAAAAAAATGTTTGTAAAGAAACATCACATTTAATCTGAATAATGTATTAAAAAATACACATTTATCTCTGTGTCTCTCTCTCTTACCTCTCAGTTGATACTGTATTGTGGAGATGTCTCTTGCCCTGTCTCCTTATATAACTCAGCCCTCTGCCCCCTTCTGCAGGAATATACTGTAAGACAGGTAACGCGCTAAAAAAAAACATGACACACACACACACACACACACACACACACACACACACACACACAGGGAAGTTTGGTGTCTTTTTCATTTCCTGGTGTGACGTGGAGAACGAGGATTCTCACAATGTCAGCCTTGCTGCCCTTTCTTCGCTCAGGGCATGGCTGACTGCATAATGGAGTGACGTCCCCTGGCCAGTGCACAGGGCCGATTTTACCAACGGGCTTACCGGGGCTGAAGCCCCGGGGCCCGGGACATCAAGGGGCCCAAAAAAAAAAAATTTGTCAGACCCGTGTGTGTGCACTGTAATAATAACAGCAATAATAAATACTAAATAATAATAATAAAAGTGCTTGTTGTGACATCTCAGTGGCAATGTTTTCTTTCCAATCAGGCTGTTTATGAAAGAACATGATGGCTAAACCTACAGTTTGTGTTTGTAAGTTAGAATGCTGACAGGAGAGCAGGTGGTGACATGAAAGTTAGTGAGAAAAGGAGAAGATACTGAATAATGACATCACAACAGTATAATCCTAATGTTGATTTAAAATGAGATATTCCTTTAAATATGGCTAAAAAAGGTTAAAAAAAAACACTCAAGTTTTTTTCACTCCCTTTCGCTTGAGGGGGGGGCCCTGCAGAGATGAATAGCCCCAGGGCCCATGAAGTGTAAAATCGGCCCTGCCGTGCACGCAGGTCGTGTCTTATGACACGTGGGTGGCTGTGCCAAATACCGGCCAGGGTGTGCCACGATGTCTTCAGGGGCATCCCGGATGGTTCTAAAGGTCTTTTTCAGAGAAAAAAAGAGAGGGATTCAGGTTCAGCGCAGCTGGGGCGGGCTTCAGCATAATGTGAGAATCCTCATTCTCACTTGTAAAACCTGGGTTGTAGGACAACCATAACGTTCTGCTTGAAAGAAGGGAGATGTGATGTAAGATTAAGATTAAACCGGACGGACAAACCCCGTCTGTATTTGTCACAAACACCAGTATGTTTAGCTTAAGATGCTAAACTCTGTTAACTCTGTTAAGCTACTTACCTGTGAAATGACCTGTAACAACAACATAGAAGACATTCAGCAAACTGAGATGACAAGCTCAAAACATAATGTGCTCTCTGTCTGTTCCTTTGCACACATCCTTATTCCAAACATACATGACAGGTTATGTTTATTATTATATTTCTGTCCCTCTTTTGTTCACTTATGCTGCATTTCTCCCCTATAGGCGTGCTCTATACTTGGGGGGTGTGCTGTGTAGGGCCGTGCTCTGTAATGGCCTGGGGAAATGCCCTGCTGGTGACATCACACAGGTAGGACTCCCCTGAACCCGCCCACACCAGGAAGTACACCAGCAGGAAGAATTCACACAGGAACAAAAGGTGTGTGTGTGTGTGTGTGTGCGTGTGTGTGTGTGTGTGTGTGTGTGTGTGTGTGTGTGTGTGTGTGTGTGTGTGTGTGTGTGTGTGTGTGTGTGTGGGTGTGGAAGGGGGGGGGGGTGCATCTGTGTGTGCGACAAACAAAGTGTGCTTGTGTTGTGTATTGATGTTGTGTCGTATCTGTACTGTATTTATGTATTTTTATGGAACACTTGAGTCTGTAATAAAGTCATCAATCAATCAATGTGCATATAGGTGTGTGTGTGTGTGTGTGTGTGTGTGTGTGTGTGTGTGTGTGTGTGTGTGTGTGTGTGTGTGTGTGTGTGCAACGTGTCAAGTTCAGTAAAGGGTTAGGACAGTTTTTCTTATGCATATTTAGTACTCAGAATTTAGCATGATGACCAACTTAAATTTCACTGACTTTGTATTGGTTAATTTACCGTAGTCCCTAAATCTATGTAGAAATGCAGAAAACGGGATTCAATTTGCTTTTTTGTTGTTGTGGGGGGCCTCCCCATTTGATTGTGTCCCCTCTACTTGGCAAAGCAAAGTTATGCCAGTGAGTAGCCTATAGTGCCCTACGTATTCCATGTTTTCCTCTGTCCACATGTTTTCTGTCTGCTTGCTTGGGTTTAGTTGCATGCTGTATTGATCGGTTTGTGATTGATTGTTGATCAGTTAGATCAGGAGTGCCCAATAGGTAGATTGTGATCTACCGGTAGATCTCAGGCCATCAATAAGTAGCTCGCCAAAGAAATACAAAATGTATAAATGCTATAATAACATTCGTCAAAATAAATAACCCCCACGACACACACACACACACACACACACACACACACACACACACACACACGCAAGCAAGCACACACACACACACACACGCATGCGTGCGCACACACACTCACACACACACACACACACACGCTCGCGCACACACACACACACACTCACACGCGCACACACACACATGCACGCACACACACACAGGGAAGTATGGTGTCTTTTTCATTTCCTGGTGTCACATGTGCGAAATCGTGTTGGTGTTGTTCCTGGACCTTTCTTCCTATGGGCCGGGGAAACCCCCTGAATTGCTTTTTGGTACGGCTCACCCCCGAGGGCGGGCGGGGATCCCTCTTCAGTGTCCCTCTCACCCACTTCAGCTCATCCTGTAAACCACTCGCCTCGTCATCGCTCACTGTCAGCGCACCAGTGGCTCCTGCATTACGTTACGATGAGTCCGCCGACAGACAAACCGTGTCCAGCCTCGCCGAGTGGTGCTCCAAAAACAACCTGGAGCTCAATCCACTCAAAACAGTTGAAATGACAATAGACTTCCGGAAATCACCTCCCCCACTCTCTCTCCCCTGTTCATCAACAACACGGCTGTTAAAGAGGTGGAGGCCTTCGAATTCCTCGCCACCACCATCATCACCAAGGATCTCAAATGGGAGACGAATGCCTCCTCCATAATCAAAAGGGCCCACAGTGGCATGTTCTTCCTCAGACAGCTCCGCAAACTCAACGTCTCCCGTCCGGTCCTGACCCAGATCTACAAAGCCACCACTGAAAGCATTCTCTCGTCACCCATCTCTGTGTGGTTCGGCTCTGTCTCTGCCCTGTGTGTGTGTGTGTGTGTGTGTGTGTGTGTGTGTGTGTGTGTGTGTGTGTGTGTGTGTGTGTGTGTGTGTGTGTGTGTGTGTGTGTGTGTGTGTGTGTGTGTGTGTGTGTGTGTGTGTGTGTGTGTGTGTGTGTGTGTGTGGTTGGGCTCTGTCTCTGCCCTTGCTAAGAGCAGACTGCAGCGTATCGTGCGCACAGCAGAGAAGCTGACACAGGACAACAGCAACTGTCACTGAGTGAGCTGTATGATGCCAGGGTCAGCAAGCGGGCAGGGAGGATCGTCTCTGACCCCTCTCATCCCGGTAACCGTTTGTTTAGGAAACTCACATCAGGAAGGCGGTTCTGTGCCATCAAGACCCAGAACCACACGCCACCTAAACAGCTTCTTCCGGAGGGCTGTCTCTCTCCTCAACAAGCCCACTCACATCTGAGGTCATATCTGAGGTCATGGCTAGCCCCCCCCCCCACCCCCACCCTTCCAGTCACCCTTTAGAGCACTTTATAATACTATTTTAACCCATGCGTTTCTATAATTAAAGTTTTTATCTTAGTGTCTAGTGATTTTATTGTTTTTATGAATGCTTTTATGTGAGCATAGCTGCACTTTTTAGTCAAAACTAATGGTTGTGTAACCAACTATGCTCTTTCATGTCCTGAATGTCTTGTCTTCACTGTCGTATACATATGTATGTTTATCTGTATCTTGTCAAGTGTGCTGATTCACCAGAATGAATTCCTGTGTGTCCTTGTGATGCATTTGGCAATAAAGTGTTTCTGATGTCTGATGTCTGATTTATAACTTCTTTATTGCAGGTTAGCATTCATAACGATATCACAACTACGTCAGCTTAGCCTAAGCTGATGCTTCTTACTTGCTTCCTCAGAGTTTTGGATACTGCGATGCGTGCCCAACTAACCCTGTGACATCCACTCTAAATGAGTCTATAGAGGCACAAACATCAGCAGC
>NC_139640.1:3234641-3242141 GCF_964638095.1 Poromitra crassiceps
ATCATTAGCGCCAGTAGTGATTAAACCCTGGTGGAGTTTATTAGGACTGTCAGGGGCAAGCACAACCATGCGGCTCCAAAGTATGATCATTACCACAAGCGGTGAACATTTAAGAAGCTATCAAAGGTGAAGCTCATTCTGCCGGTGTGATTACGGAGAATAATATTTAGTGTCAGGTCTATTGTCTAGAGAGAAGGGAGAAGCCAGCACTCCAAACGTCTTTTCGTATGATTTAATATCCTCAAACCTGGGCAGCAGACAACGGACGTTTCAGTCAAAGACCTTCCTCAGCGTTGTCAAAGGTCTATTGTCTCCCAGCTTATTGTTGGTCCTTAACAAATGAACCCTGGCAGGATAAACTCATTCACGATTTCAGACGGAAGCCCGTCTTTATTGTCACACGAACACACTACAACACATGCATGCGGCCACAACACACACTCATGCTGACGGTGGCCGGTGAAATATGTCCTCTGCATTTGACCCATCCAGGCTTGTCCTTTCCTCCGGGGGGCAGGCCAGGAGCAGTGGTCGCTATTTCTTCAGATGTTGTCGTCACTGGTCGGATGACGATCTTCTGCATGTTTTTAGTGGGGGGTTATGTATGGAGGAACCCCCTGGGGGTACGGGGAGAACATGCAAACTCCACACAGAAAGGCCCTTTCGACGAGATAGCCCACCTGGGCAGTATAGGCACTGAAGATATGGGGGGGTCACAACTCCAGCGCCCACAGCGTCCCAGGCGAGAATCGAACTCAGGACCTTCTAGCTGTGAGGCGACAGCGACTGCGCCACCGTACCCCTGGGCAACCACTATACCAAGAGAGCTAGCTGCCTTGGCGGAGCTGATTAACGGGCCTTTATACTGGAGAAGTGAGTTTAACCAACTTACTCGCTACCACTCAGGACTCACATTCATTGGGTTATGCATGGCACCGCTCTGATAGCCTATATATATACTTAGCAGTGATCTGTTATACAGACGGCTGAACGCCATGATTGACCAATCAGAATCGAACATTCAACAAGGCCCTGTAATAAGTGCTTACAATGCACTTACGATGGCTTATTATGAGCCACGACATGTAAAGTGCTACCCAAATTTCTTACAGTAGCAAGGAGAAGCTTAATAGTTCTGAACTATTTTTTTTAACAGCTAGAGAAGCTTCTTCACAGTTCTCGCCTGTAATAAACTCCCCATTGGCGCTGGCTGATAAGGCCTGTATTTACCAACAAGCGACGGCGAACTTTCCCACCCAGCTAAAGTAAATACGCGTGGTCCCACACTTAACTATCTCTGCGAGAGATAAAGAGAGGTCAAGAGACACAGACAGATGAGGCAGTGGAAGAGAGAGAGAGAGGGAGAGAGAGAGGCCAGATTTGGGTGTAAACATTGGTTGAACAAGCTGATAGTGCGAGCACAGCTGATAGCGTTTAGCTCCCGCTAACTCCCTCCGTAGGTCCCTCATTGTTCTCTGACGCCGCCGGCTGTTTTCTGCAGGATAATTAGACCTTATTTCGTTTTAAAAACGACCCACATGCGCTATACATTCCCATCTGCTCGACTCCCACTTCCTTCCTCGACCAAAGGCTTGAAAAATTTTGAGGAAGGTTTTTATGTGTGATTTTTATTTCCACGACGCCTTAAGTGACAATCGGCAACATTTTCGCAGAAGTAAACGTCTCTCTCGACTGACTATGACCACAGATTCAATCTATATCAAGTTTGTGAAGGATTTTACATTTTTCTTTTTTTAAAGATGTTTTTATTGAACCAAGAATGGCAATTTTTCAATTTCCATACATAACAAAACTATACAAACAGAAAAAACAGACAGAAAAAACAACAACAACAAAGACAACAATGGTAGACATTTCGCTCTCTTTCAAATATAAAATAAAAGTAAAGTAAACTACAGGACGTAATATTCAATCAAATCAAAACCAATAAACAAATGTATGTGGAGTGGACATAATGAAGGTGATATTAGAACCTTATGAAGCCAGTACCAGTCAACTATCCAAGAGGGTGTAATGAAGGTAATGAGGCCAGAAAGGAGCCCCATATTTTCTTATAAGTTGCCGGCTTCCTTCTCACACTGTACAGGATCTTCTCAGGAGTACTATATGATGTTAATTCGTTCAACCAATGTCTCTGAGAGGGAGACAGTTCAGATTTCCAATTTAGCAATATACACTTTTTGCCAGCTGTACCTGCAATTAATATGAAGTATTTCTTATTGATGCTCACCTCCAGAGATCGAGTGTCTCCCAAAATCCAGATCCTAGGGTCATAAGGAACCTGGGTTTCTAACACATCTGAAGTTGTTTCAACAATATAAAGGATTTTACATTTGCTGAAAAATCCTCTGGCACGCAGGAAGTGATACAAGTTTTACATTTATATTTCATTTGGAACAAACAGAAGAATTGGGTAGCACGAGTAGCAGTTCTCCACTTGATGAGAAACGTGTGGAATATGCAACCTGTTGTCAACTCTACTACAGCTTACAGTTTATGAGGAGGCCGCTCAGCTCTACAGAGTATGCTATGATTTGCACATATTAAAAAAAAAACACGATTTCAGACGGAAGCCCGTCTTTATTGTCACACGAACACACTACAACACATGCATGCGGCCACAACACACACTCATGCTGACGGTGGCCGGTGAAATATATCCTCTGTATTTGACCCATCCAGGCTTGTCCTTTCCTCCAGGGGGCAGGCCGGGAGCAGTGGTCGCTATTTCTTTCCAGCGCCCGGGGACCATCATTGGACCATCATTGGACCAACTTCAGATGTTGTTGTCACTGGTTGGATGACGATCTTCTGCATGTTTTTAGTGGGGGGTTATGTACGGAGGAACCCCCTGGGGGGTACGGGGAGAACATGCAAACTCCACACAGAAAGACCCTTTCGACGAGATAGCCCACCTGGGGCCGGTTGCACCAACTGGTCTTACACTGGTCTTAAGCTAAGTTGGTCGTAACTTTACGACCTAACAGCTACGCCGGTTGCACCAAGACGACTTAAGCCTTATTTTCACTACGACCAGGCGTAACTCCTACGCCTCGTCAGGAGGAGGCGTAGAGCCTGCCTGTAACAGAGATCTCCGCGGAGACCTTTTTGACCGTCATCGTCGTAACACCGCCAGTTCGCCGTCTTTGAAAGCACGACGTTAGATTATAACTAACTAGTTAACCTAACCCGCCTTCCAAAATGTTGCCGTTAGTTTTTTAGAAGTTAATACATAGAATTGGGAACGTTACATTCAATTTCATTCAGACTGACTCTGTCTGCTCAATAGCCGCCATTTTTCCCCCGGAGCGAGGGAGGGTGAGAGGAGGGAGGGTGTTTTACAGTAGTGGCTGAGAGAGCGTAGTGGCACAGTGCTCCAAGCAGGTCGCGAGGCACATTTTTTGCAACATCATCCAATCAGGGTGCATTCCCTGGCAATTCACATGGACGCGCATTGCTACGACCAGCATAGTTAAGACCAGACATAAGCCGTGTTGGTGCAACAGGCGTAAGTCCATGGTCTTAACTAAGACCGACGTAGGAGTTACGACCAGGCATAGTTAAGCCCAGTTGGTGCAACCGGCCCCAGGGCAGTAGGCACTGAAGATATGGGGGGGGTCACAACTCCAGCTCCCACAGCGTCCCAAGTGGGAATCGAACCCAGGACCTTTGAGCTGTGAGGCGGCAGCGCTTACCACTGCACCACTGTATCCCTGTATGGGTACAGTATGGAGACTGGAGAGAGAGCATGTCACAAACTCAACACAAAACCTTTAAGAAACTGTCACAATCCAAGCATCTAATACAGCAAGCAGCGCATATTTAAATAATATTCCAACTGTATTTCACTTCCACACTCTTCTCCACTAAAATGCACATGTATAGATCCAATCCGTTATAAAAGTTGAGCTTTTATTGATAAAGTGCAGATTAATTTGTGACCCGAATCTACCAGAAGACCGTAACAGTTCCGTTAAGGTTTACGTTCATCTTCTACGGCAAGGTTTTGATAAATACACCAGAGCCCCTCCATTCTCCATTCCCCCTCTATTCTTCACGGATCCTATTTCCTCCTGTCGGGTCAGTGAGACCAACTCTCGTCCCGCGAGACTTTCCTGCCGCTGGCCTGTGGACTGACTTGACGAGAGTTGCTCTCACTGGGGAATGGAGAATGGAGGGGCTCTCCGGGGGAGAATAGCAGTCTGGTTCTTTAGGGATCAGATTATGACGATATGGGTCGAAAACGGGAATAAAACTGTCTATTTACATGGATGAAAAGCACGCTGCCACGTGGCCCCCACGGAGCTCCATTCTAGGACTGGCTTGCACACTATTGATCTCAAAACAACGCCTAAGACGGACAAAAACGCTGCGGAGAACACTGGGTGAGTCATCAGATAATAATTAATGTGAGGAGAGGGCTTCAGGTTGAAAAAAAACTCCTTTAATCCTGCATAAATCACATCAGTATGGACACACCTTCAATTGCACGACCGCCCGGCGCTAAACACCACGCAGCCGATTAGCGCGGGTGCGTAGATAGAGCCCCACGTCTTATCACCTGTATTATATGGGTTTGTAGTTCCAAACTTCCCTCCGATTTCCTCCGCAGTTCGCTGCAGAGTTTCTCTGGCTCGAGCCAATTTCTTGCACTTGCCTTCGGGATTGGAGTTTCCTTTTGGGCATTGTTGCCACAGTCAAGTAGTGTAATACCAGTCCTACTTTCTTCTTCTTCTAATGGCTTTCCGGCCGACTGGATGCCTTGCGGCACATTGCTGCCTCTCACAGTTGAATGGTCTCACTCTAGATCTGGTTCTTCTTCTTTCAAGTATCCGGTGTTTCTCACACCTCCTCAATCTTGGCTGTTGCGCCTCGTCTCATTTGACTCCGCATCTCATCCCTCCTGAGCAATGCACCTTCACTGAGCAATGCATGTCCTCCGTTAATAGATTTCAGCTCAGGGGCGGAAGCCATCGTCTGGTTCCTCCCCCAAACCCAGTCCTACTTACACTCCAACCACTTTTATAGCCTCACCTCTATGACAGTGATGTCAACAATGACACCATCTGTGACATCATAATGTCAACAGTGACATCATCTGTGACATCAGATGTGTTTTTCTCCTTTTTGTTTTATTTTCTTATAAAGATTCACACTTGTTTTTCTTTCTTTGTCATGTGCTGTATGTGAATAGGGTGGGCAAAATAAGCTTTTAGCTTCACCCCATACCTTTTTTTGGTCAAGATCTATGTAAAATGTGTTATGTCTATTGTTTTGATTATATGAACATCGAGGGTATTGTACATAGTGTTTGGATGACCAAAAATAAAAATCTGCAAAATCAATCAATCAATCAATCAATCAATCAATCAATCAGTGATGTAAATATTGTCACAATGTCAACAGTGAGGCATACCGCTGTCAGTTGTGTTGTTTTTGTCACCGACAGCTGATGCTAGGATGCGTTTGGTCATTTCGTGGTTTCTGTACAGCAGTGGATTGTAGGATTTTTGGGTGTCAGACAGAGTTTAGTCTGACAATTTTGTGCACATAGGTTAAATTAGTTAGGTACATATACTGTAAGTGCCTGAGTGGCGAGCAGACGGCGGTATTTGACAATTTAGCTGGAGCTCAGTCAAACTTTATTTCGACGGATTTGCCACACCTCTCCACTGGCACCTCTGGGTCACCTCAGAAAACAGAATTGTCATGCCAGGGTGCTGGAGGTGGAGATGGTGAAGGTCCTCCTTCATTCTGTTGACCAGCACGACGCTCTTCACCGCCACAGTGGATGATGAGGAGATCCGGTGGTGCTGCTGCTCTTCCTTCAAGGGCATAGTTAAAGAGGGGGAGAAGGGCATCCCACCGCAGTCCACCTTTGCCAAACCAGCTCACGTGAATGTCTGGTAGGCTGAGGAGGTAGGTCCCCACGGTCTCTCCAGCTCGCTCGGACCCTCGCCGGACATAGCTGTCACCGATGATCCACACAGCTGTGGGAGGAAAATAAAGTAATAAATACTTAAGATCATGAAATATAACCTATGAAGGGTGGCTCAGTTTATGTTGACACTACTACACGATTTCAGACGGAAGCCCGTCTTTATTGTCACACGAACACACTACAACACATGCATGCGGCCACAACACACACTCATGCTGACGGTGGCCGGTGAAATATATCCTCTGCATTTGACCCATCCAGGCTTGTCCTTTCCTCCGGGGGGGCAGGCCAGGAGCAGTGGTCGCTATTTCTTTCCAGCGCCCGGGGACCATCATTGGACCATCATTGGACCAACTTCAGATGTTGCCGTCACTGGTCGGATGACGATCTTCTGCATGTTTTTAGTGGGGGGTTATGTACGGAGGAACCCCCTGGGGGGTATGGGGAGAACATACAAACTCCACACAGAAAGGCCCTTTCGACGAGATAACCCACCTGGGCAGTAGGCACTGAAGATATGGGGGAGACACAACTCCACAGCGTCCCAGGTGAGAATCGAACTCAGGACCTTCTAGCTGTGAGGCGACAGCGCTACAGACTGCGCCACCGTACCCCCGGTACTATACCACATCTGTACTATAAAATTGAAAAGGGGAGTGACCCCTCAAAACAGATCACAGTCTTTAAATACTTGTCCTTTGAAGACAATGCACACAGTAATAACGGCTGTCTAAAAGTCAAGCAGCCAAGATTGGTGCTTACATTTCATGCTATGGGCAGCAGGTGTGATGGAGGCATCACTGGTGGACATGCCCTCAAGTACAGACGTCTGAAAGAAAGAAACATTTCAAAAGGCATTGATGTATCGGCACAGATAATCAAACTGCAGATTTTTGATTTTTTGTTTGGTACAATTACTTAGGAATTACTAAGGAACAACGGCAATAGCAATCAATCCAGTATCAATAAAACATTTAAGAATATCATACATACTTAACTAACGTTGTTCCCATCACAGGTTATCCAAACCCTTAACTTAATACAAGTACTGTATAATCAAGTGACATTCAAAAGAAACGACTTGTAACTAACTAACGTTAAAGTTATTTGATAAATCGAAATTCGGGTCAACCATCAACGTTAATTGATATATAGTTATAGTTATAATTATTCATCATCTATTAAGTAGCTAGCTAGTTACAGTACATTGATAAACGGTAATGTTGATTCACGGTAGCTATTATGCTTAGCAGGGCTTAAAATTCACTTAGCAAACTAGGGGGGAATTCCCCCCTTATGTTCTTAGGATAGGGGGGATTTATAGACTTTGGGGGGGATTTATAGACTTTGGGGCGAGACACTAACCCGAGTTCAACTATGTGTCTTACATAGGGCACCCAGGCACCATGGCAGTGCACAAATTCCCAGTAAAAGTGCAAATACTCAACTAAAAATAGACTCAGGTAGAAGTTGAAGTAGGGTTTCGCTTACTGTTACTTATGTCCGTGGACTCATCCAGTATGAAGGAAAACACAGGA
>NC_139640.1:3247141-3267141 GCF_964638095.1 Poromitra crassiceps
CCCCCCCCCCACACACACACACACACACACACACACACCTCCATATTTAAATACTTATGTACTTATGCACTTGGTATCTTCATAGTACAACGTCTTGAGGAATAGTTGTGCATGAGTTTAAGTAAACCATTGTTCATTTCTTACTGTAAGATACCATACAAAAACCAAACATTCAATGTTATGATGATGGGGGGGGTGGGGCAGTCACACAATTATATTGGTCATGAAATCTCTGCCATTAAGAATGATAGTGCACCATATAACTAGTACATCAGCCATTTGCTTTTTATACCTCAAATGCGATGCAGTGCAGTCTAAACCGACTACAGGACTCAGTTTACACATTTGTATTTGCAGAGCAGTTGACCACATTGTTAAGCTGACATGAGTCTTTATGTCTTAACTTCAGTAGTATCAAACAAATGGAATTTGTGAGCAAGGTTTCTTTTCAGGGTAAAGAATGAAAGCAACAAATGTGAACATATAACTCCTTTTTGGTCATATCGGTGGTGGTTTGCCTTATGATGAGCCCCACTGTTACGATCAGTAGGCGGTATTCCCCTCAACTCAAATATGATCATGTTTACCTATGTATTTCTGGCTGTCTTGATCGTTGAATATGTTGAATTCTTTGATGGACGTATGATCCTGTGACTTTTTCCCTCTTGCTTGTGAGAAGGAAGTAGTTCCGGTGTGAGGCGGACAGTAACTCCCAAGGAGATCAGATTAGCTAGGACATACCTGGACACTACAAACTTATGTTTTCAGTCCTGCCTTTTGGTGGGGCACACCCACCAGCTACCGTTTAACATTTTGTGGGCATTCCCAGACATGCGGACTGTCTCTATAGTGGTCGATGGTGATAATATGCCCCGAGACACGAGTTTAATTGATAAGTTGGACATCGACATTGTCACACCGGCCCACCTGCTTTATCTTCATCACTGCATGCATCTTATGGCATCAGCATCTGTCATAAAACTACCAGTCTCCACAAAAACCCTTATCATACTGTACTGCATAACAATTTATGCCAAAAGATCCTTGGACAACGGTTCTAAACGTAAACAATTCTTTAAAGGGATAATCCACTTCTTTTAAAGTCTAGCCCTATTTGCTACTTAAATGATGATGTTGATTGATAGAGTTCTTTCTCAGCACAATCCATGCTGTTCCTCATAGTAGCTCTGGAAAGTTGGGGGGAAAAAGAATGCAATAGGGGTAGACTTTAAACAATGTGAACTATCCCTTTAAGATGTCCAGTGCAGCGGACACAGAGGGAGGCCAACAGTAACGGAAGACTCCTCGGTAAATATTGAATTTAGCGCTGCCTAATCTCCCAGCATGCATTGGGCTGATGCTTGGCAAATCCAGATGGACAGCTTTGCTGGGAATTATTTGGTAAACAGCTCTCATATGTTCCGCTGTGTTGCAACCCAGCCAAACACACTAACAACTCTTTGTGGAGCCAAGCAAGTTCTCATTGTCTGAAGTCCAGCAGAAAATATGTGGACAAAACTGCATTGGTAATCATGAGGATTATATTAGGATGTATCTGATTATGTTGTTTGGTTGGTATGAGATTGCTCTTGCATCTTTTATACTTGACAGATCTATGATTGTAGATCATAGTCAATAGTCACTTCAATATCATGACACCGTGTTGGGCAAGTTACTTTCAAAATGTAATATACTACATATTACTAGTTACTTTCATTTAAAAGTAATAAGTTACTTTACAATATTACTTTCTGTCTAGAGTAACTCATTACAACAGGACAGAAATGCAACAGAATGATATCGCTGCCCCGGAACCATCCCGAAAAATAATTTCAACCGCCTTGAAGTCAGTGTAAACAATCTAAAATTCTAAATGTTGTTCTTTTCCTTTGTTATTGTCATCTATAGTGGTTATTTGAAAACAAAAAACAGTTTGATTAGGAAATGATTGTATCTTTTTTAAATATGTGCTTTGATTTAATCAAATGTAACTCAATTTGTAACTTGAGTTACTTGACAAAGTAACTGGTATAATATTACTGAAATCCTATAAGTAATAAGTTATATTAAATGGTAAATGGTCTGCATTTATATAGCGCTTTTATCCAAAGCGCTTTACAATGAGTAGATAGTCTACATTCACCCATTCATACACCAATGGCGGCAGGCTGCCGCGCAGGGTGCCTACACACCATCGGGAGCAAGGAGGGTTAAGTGTCTTGCCCAAGGACACAGCGACGGCAGCTGGGAGGGAGCGGGGATCGAACCGCCAACCCTTGCGTCATTGGCCGACCCGCTCTACCTCCTGAGCTAAAGCCACCCCGGCACTGAGTTACTGCTAAAAGTAATATATTACAAGTAATATGTTACTTTTGTAATGAGTTACCCCCAACACTGATGACACCAACATACATATGACGAGGCAGAAATAGCACCTGAGTTATCTTTCTTCTTACTGACCAAGTGGGGTACAGTAGATGTTGTTTAAACTGTAATCAGCACATTATTATATATTCTGATATATATTCTCGTATATGCTGTCAACATGAACACCATTCAGTGGCGACTGCGTCTGGTTTGAATTGATTAGACTCTAATAAGCACAACTATGTATGGCTCTATTATGTTTTATGTCTATACTCAAGTTTTTTCAAAAGTAACTTAGGACAGAGATTTTTAGTGTACGAGGGGAAAGATGAGAAAAGCAAATAACGGCGGATGAAAGCACTGATGAACGTCGGGAACGTTTTCTCTCACTTCGCCTTTCGCAAGTTTCTCCAAATGTCAAAAACACGCTTTCGCTCGGGCGCGGGAAGAAAGGCTTCATTTCTACAACGCATTATGTAGCCCGGCGCCACTTCACGGGCATTCCAGGCCAAGGTTGAAATTTCCATTGCTAATATGAACTTTGCATAAGTGCTTATAATGGTAGCGTCGATTCAGCCTCGTTATTGTTTTTTCCACCCCAAAGTAAAGCAAAGCCGAGAAAATTCCTGGGTAAATATAAACTTTGCTTAAGTACTTATATATGGCTGTTTTCTCTCTCCCATATGGCAGCCAAAGGCACACAAAGCCTGGGGGGGAATACCAAGCAGCTTGGCTAAGCCCGTCCCCAACCGCAGACAAAGAGCCCAGCTCTTCAAAGAAGCACCAGAGCCCTTTAAACAGTTAACAGCAGCGGGCGCTTCGCTTCTTAAACGTGACAGTGTTTGAGAATGCTTTGCATGGCTAAACCCTGCCAGATCATCGGCTTTCTCCTGCCCCGACTCTCACTCCGTTCAAAGGGGGAGAACGGGACGAGATGAACTGGCGTCATGTATACTGTGCCTATATTCCTGTTCCTCTCTTCAGGCATTGAATCCTCTGTTTATGAAGAGGAGCGCGTTACTTTGTAACGCGTTACCCCCAAAACTGCTCCTGTATTGCTCCTGTATTGTAGTAATCACATTACTTTTGTCAGTAATGAGTAGTGTAAGGCACTACTGTCCCTAAGTGCAGTAATCACATTACAGTTACTAATCAAACACTTAACTTGTTACTTGCGTACTAGCAAGATAAGTATAGAGAGAAAAGATCTCCGTTTTAATAGCTTTGATAGATCATACACAACATATTTTTCACGATCATACACAGATTTAAACTGACAATATGTACGTGATTTCGGTTTATCATTGATTTCTTCCAACCATTTCGTTTTATATTTTTTATCTTGAACATCCCCACATCCACCCTCCTCCGCCTGTGGATGTAGAGATGCTCAAGCCCATGCTCCTGGAGAAGATCCAACATTTCCATTGACCCAATGACCTCCTATTGAGAGATCCCACATGAAGATCCTGCTCGCCATTCTGTCATCTGGCAGGTCAAGCATTCTATTCCACAGGTTTACCATATTGCTCTTCCACCGGATTTCACACGGTATCCATCCCATGTCACCATTAACAGCAGTTAAAGGAGCAGATTTGTGGACTCCAAGGAAATATCTGATTGCCCTATTGTGCACGCTTATCGTGCGTTCCTTTATCGCAAAATAACTGGGATGTGGAGGCTAAATGACATCACATCCGTTTTGTTAGCGTTCCATTTGCAGAAAACTTGAGCTGGGAAGTTCACTGTTCATTGGTCAGATCCAGTCGCTAGCCAGGCTAGCCATTGTTAGCAATAACAATTGACAACATGGCATTTCGTGGCATTTTGCGCATACAAACACTGCAGCAACATGTCCACACAGATATAAGTTAGGCAGTGCTGTGTGTACAGCTGATTTAATGGGACACAAACAAAACAGAAGTGCTAAACAACATTACTACGATTATAACTACTGTTGTGATTTTTTAGGTTGGGGCTGCTGAGGCTCCTACGAGTTTGGAATGGGAAATACCAGCTCTGATGACGTCACCGCCCAGCTCATGACCTTTGAAGTCGTAAGATTACCAGTCACCAGTTATAAAGGAATGCACGATTACACTTTTGTTAAAGTATCCAAACCCCCAAACTCCAGAGGAGTAATCCAGAATAGGACAGACGCATGACTGGTACTGGGTATATGTGGCATAGCCCATATTTCTTAGGATCTTAGTTTTCCCAATAATGCCTCCTAAAGCTCTACTCGCCGAGTCTGCCAACACTGATGTCCCATGTGTATGTCCAGACAGTAGAAACACCCACAGCAGGCGGCAAACATAGGCCGACAGTTTATGTGTAGAATAATTGCTCTGTTAAGACGTCGGCCCTCCCTGCTGCTGCACGTCTTTATGACACCAGTGTGAAGTGTTATCATTAGTAATGTGATTAACACCTTCTCCACAGGGGTGACAGGGGCAGCGGCGTGTGTGTGTGTGTGTGTGTGTGTGTGTGTGTGTGTGTGTGTGTGTGTGTGTGTGTGTGTGTGTGTGTGTGTGTGTGTGTCTGTCTGTGTCTGTGTGTGTGTGTGTGTGTGTGTGTGTGTGTGTGTGTCTGTGTGTGTGTGTGTGTGAGAGAGAGAGAGAGAGACAGCAAAGAGAGAATTAGGTGGGGGGGGGGGGGGTTAGATTTTTTTTTAACTCATTCTCACTCAAGCCTGTAATATCTATGTATCACGGTGTATCGCATTAGCATTTGTTCCGTGGCTGCCTCTTTGAGAGCGGCTATAATTAGCCTGTTAATATATTAGCAGCCAGCATTGATTACCTGGCTAATCCGATCACAGAAGCCCCCCGCAATTGATCCCTTCTGCAAGCGGCCCCCGACAATAAGCACTTTGAGCAAAGAGCCGCTCAATAGCACATCCACAATGGGCTCTCTCGCGGCTTAATTGGCTAAAATAAGCCAAACATTTTGGTTTCCCTCTCGACGGTGCGATCAATGGAGGAAATGGCAGTTGAATTCAGATGACTTTCTTAACAATCCCAATAGAGTTCCCCCCCCCCCCATCCTATCTAGCTCTGCTCCTTCTCTCCCTTCCCTCCTCAATGTCCTTTCTTATTTGATTTTCCTGCCATGTTTTCGGGTTGCCGTTGCTGTACATAGGTACATAATGTCCCTGTGATCGACCAACCAAGCCGGCACGAGGACACAGGGAAAAGGAGCAAAATTATTTTTGATTGATTGATTGATTGATTTTTATTTGTCTGTTTTTATTGTGAATTTGCTGTATATTGTATGCTTATATTGTATTCCAATTGACTATGATTGTTTGGCACTTCTTGCCTATATTTCTTTTATTTTTAGGGGTTCAAGCCCTGAAGGGGCTGAAACTCTATTGTTTTTCCTCCGGTTTATTATTCTCGTTCTTCTTCTTGTTCATCTGCCCCGACGCAAATTCCCGTGAGTTGGTAAATGGTAGAGACCTCACATTTGGCCCAATGACAGATATTGTTGGCTGGTAGGTGCTCAAAAAAGATTTTTCGAATCGGCCTGAAGGTGGCGCTATAATCGAAGGTTTTACGTTAAAGGCCATAACT
Source organism: Poromitra crassiceps (assembly GCF_964638095.1). Taxonomy (NCBI): domain Eukaryota; kingdom Metazoa; phylum Chordata; class Actinopteri; order Beryciformes; family Melamphaidae; genus Poromitra; species Poromitra crassiceps. The sequence continues at coordinate 3,253,084 of NC_139640.1, forward strand.
TCCACGCCGTTGGTCCGATTTTCAAACTTTTTTTTCCAGATGTTCAGGTGGACCTGCTCTACAAATTAGCCATAAGGACCCTCAATGTCCGCCTGGAAAGTTTTTGAGATATTTGGAAAAGTTTGGAAAACACATTTTTGACATCTCCTCCTAGACCGTTGCACCGATTTGCACCAGACTCGCCAGGAAGCATCTATGGAGCAAGCTCTACAATCGTGATTGGTGGATTTTTGAAAGCTACTTTAGTTTCGGAGATATTGATCGTTAAAGTTGAGAGGGGCGTGGCCTCACAGCTAAATTGTCATAACTTCATGACCGATTAAGGAATCTTCATGAAACTTGCAGGAGGTCTTCGGAGACCATCCTAGACCATGTGTGTCAAATTTTGTGCAATTCGACCAAAAGGGGGCGCCATAAACGCCAGAAATGGGCGTGGCTTAACATAAAAAAGGCTGTAACTCCACACCTGTTTGTCCAATGATCGCAAAACTTGTCAGATATATCAAGGAGGATGTCCTAGTCAGAATCAGAAGGTTTGTCATCTGCGCAAGGCTTGAACCCCACCCATCGCCGCTTGCGGCTATATTTTTATCTTTGTTTTTGTTTTCACCATGTCCGAAATAAATCTAATCTAATCTAATCTAAAAATGCAGAGTGAAATAAACCTGGCATCTCATGCTGAGATTGTTCAAGAGTGGAGTTGCCTCCGTTTATTGGTTTTTATATCAAAGTATAGGCGCAGCCTAACGCTCGGCTGCATATTTTATATATATTATATATATAGATTTGTGTCATAGTCATGTGAGACATAAGCGTGACTTTTCTTTCTTTTGTCGTCATACTGAAGGCACCTGCCCAGGTTGCCCATGGTAGATCCGGCCCTGATTTCCATACATGTCAATATGTTAATAATGTAAGTAATGAACATATAGGGTTATTCTTACATATGTCTACTCTACATATATGTACCTATAAGCAATAAACATAATATAATGCTATTCTTATATGTCAACATTTATGCTAATATAAGAAATGAACATACAGTATATGTTATTCTCATACATGTCAAAATAAATTGTTCATGCTAATGGCTAGGTTAAGGTTGTGGTCATGGTTGAATAATAATAATACCCTTCTCTGACAATTAAATCTTCCCTCCCAGTAGAACGGAGATGTTTCCCAACCCCACCTTCCCCACCCCCCCCACCCCCCCCCACTGACCTCCTCACCCTTACTTTCCAGCAAACTATTTCCATGTCAGACTACTGCCTGTTTCTCCACCACCTAATCCTTTCCTGCTGGAGCAAACATACTTCACGTCACGCTTGGTGCACAGAGCATGTTATTTTGGATTTTATGAAATTCTGCGAGATACACCTTAGCCACCCCACCAGGACGGCCCATATTTCTTATTGTTTTTTATTTTTCGATGCTGCACTTCTCTCTCCTCTCTTTACCCGACTTGTCTCGCTCCATCTCTCTGGGCTGTCTGTCTTCCGTAGCCCATCTGAAAGCCAGCTGGTGGCGAAGAGCAGCTGAGGACCATAAATCAGACGCAGAGGCAGAATTCCTTACGCCGCGTTGGCATTCACTCTGTCAGCCATGAAATAAAGATGTAGCGGTGCACGAGGTCAACCACCCCCCCGCCGCCCACCCCACCCCCAGCAACACCAAACTACCACCACCACGATCACCTCCCGTCTACCCGACCCCCACCCATCCTCATCCCCACCTCTGACACCCTCTCCACAGGTAGCCTCTCTCATCGCGACCTTCCTTTGTGTGGGCTGGCTTTTCTTACCCATCATTTACAGTAGGGTTTGAATTTGACCATTGACCATTTTATTAATTTTGCATCCATGCATCATGAAAAAGAGAAAAGTTGAATTTGGACTCCGAACAAAATGTTTCCAAAAAACATATCAAGGTTTTCCGATATTCTTAAAATAAATAAATAAATAAATAAAATGCAATCAATCAAAAGTGCACTCACTGCCCCTTCCTTGACTCACACCCTCACAGCCAACACCTAAGTGTCCCAAGCAGCAGAAAGCAGACACCCAGACAGAGGTTGCTCTGCCACACATCATGTAACAGAGGCCACCCAAACCAACTAAGTTTTAGTTTTAGTGCGCCACGATGGTCTACTCTAAATGCCTTTTCAGATCTTCTACCCAGACAAGAATAAAATGATGTGAAAATGGCCCAATTTAAAGGTATTGAATATTGGTAGTGGTATCTAATTTTATATTATTTAATATACTTACAGTTTCCGGGAAACGAAAGATGTAACGGAGGTGGAAGTAAAGTTGTATATATTGTAGTTTGCATATTTACGTATTTTATTGTTTCTTGCTTCCTTCTAGCAATATGTTGATACTGCTGTTTTTGCTCTGCACCTTACCTACGGGAATTTGTGTAACTTTTTATTGTTTAATTAGTTGTTGATGTCATTGATGCTACTGCTGCTGTAACGCCAGAATTTCCCTACTTGGATGAATAAAGTACTCTATCTATCTATCTATCTATCTATCTATCTATCTATCTATCTATCTATCTATCTATCTATCTATCTATCTATCTATCATCTATAGTATCATCAATCAGCAGCTTCAAGGGCTTCTAGGGTTAGGGTCTCCAGGGAAGACCACGGGGTCTCTGACCCCCTGAAGGGGGTCAACCCTGGGGGTCCAGAGGAAGGGTCTCCCCCAAGCCCCCTAACCCAAAACCACAGAGAGAGGGTCTCCCCTTCCTTGAGCTAGACGACCAACCGGACAGGGTAACTTGACCTTTGCCTGAACCCACAGGTGCAGAGTGCTTTTTAATGGTCTGCCCGTGTGCGTTCCATGAAACGCACAAAACGGGGCGCGTTACCTCCAACGCACAAGGTATCGGGGCGCGTTACCTCCAACGCACAAGGAACGTGACAAAGCAGGGATATAGGACGAGTTGGAGTGAGAACCCGTGAGAATGGGCTGAAACGCTGTCCATGTGCAGAGATGGGAAATAACTAAGTACAAATACTTTGTTACTGAACTTAGTTACTAAGTAGGATTTTCAAGTATCTGCACTTTACTGAGTATTTATTTTCTGCAAACTTTTTACTCACTCCCAACATTTTAATACAAATATCGGTACTTTCTTAATTTCCTCACATGTTCAAACCAGGCTAAAATAACACCTCGCGCCTGCACACACTCTTCTCTCTTCGGAATGCCACGTTGATTTTCAACTATAGCCTGCATTGCAGAAAAAACACACCTTGAATTAAAAATGAGAATTCGTTTGTCATGGTTTTATTAGGCTACATAATTCCCGACCATACAGGTTTGTGGTGTGAGGTAACAGTAGATTGCTTTTGAGAAAGTTGTGACGGTGTTGTGCCAAAAAGTGATTTGCTGCCAGAAACTGATTTCGCTCCGTGGGACCGCGCACAGCGCTGCCGCTCCCCACCCTGTGAGCCCCATGGCCAGCCCAAAACACCCAGGGCACCGACCCACCCCCACCACCCAGCCCGGCCCAGCTCCCACCTTCTCCGGGGGAGACCCCCCTCCAGGACCCGGTCCACTAGCCGAACCTGCGCACCCAACACTTAAGCACCTCTCCTCGGGCTACACACAGACTCCCGCCCCGCCAGACCCTCGTTCCCCTACCCAATTCAAAACGCAAATCACTTTTTGGCACAACACCTGTAGTGTCCGGCCAGTACAGTAACCTCTTTCCCTGCAATTGCACGCATGCAAGACCAGCTTCTCCACAGCGCGGATGGCGTGACCGCAGTCAATGGCTTCACCAGAGTGGACAATTCTGACACAGGCTATTGAAATAGGCTAGAAGTAAAATCTCACACATTCCTACCCTATTAAAGAAACAAATATTTGTAGATGTGTAGGTCTATGTTATAGCCTATATGAACCAAACGTCTAATTACAGTACGCGCACGCTTTGGGACATCACTGCGTAATTGTGCGGCGGCCCTTTGTGTTTCAAATGGATCGTTCCATCAGCATCAATCATTCGTTACGCATCCGAACTGGTTCATCCTCCAATTCTCTCTCTCTCTCTTTTCTCTCACTCTCTCTCACTCTGTCACTCTGCTTGCACTCAGCAAGAAAGAAGCTGCTGTCACAGACGTGATGGCGGTGACGCTGTGGCTTTTAATATAAGGGGAGTGATGTCACACTTGTGAATGCTGTTTTGGGCATAAACACGCCTATATGAGGTTTGCGCCGAGATGACGTGCGACGTGCAGGGGGCCGACACGCCCACAATTAGGGCTTTGTGCGGCGCTATTCCAGCGCAAAACGGGCGCTAACGCAAAATTACCGCCGTTGCGAAGATAGGGCCCTTAGGTTCCTGAGGACCGAGTCACTTGAGAAATGCTCTGTTATTTGGGACCCTGTTCTAGCCTACCTCGTTGAGGTTGGGGGCGACGGGTGATTCGCCGGACTGGTTCCTCATGGATCCCCTGTGTGGGATCTCAGGCAAAATACCTCTTAAGCTGCGTTCACACCGACCTATTAAAGTTTTTCGCTGGCATCGAGTTTACATACAAAGTCAATGCAAACGAGCGATTGAGCGTATATTCGCCCGGGAGAAAAATCGCTGGGCGTCCGAGCGACAGAGACAGAGCGATAGGGAGAAAATACGCTTGTCGCCCCAGATGAAATATCCCAACTCGAGCGAAAATACGCTGGCATCAGTCGCTCGCTGTTCAACGCTGATTGGCTGCCGTGTGAGAGTGAGTCAAGGATCACACTGGCTTGGAACAAACCGCTGGTTTATTGTGTGGCAACAAACTGCATTGACAGGCTGACATGAAGTGAAGTCTGTACTACCGGTATGGAGCTCGCATTAGGAGCACGCTGATAGGCTTAGCTTGTAAACATCTACGGTGGCTCGTAGTGGACAAACATCATGACATTGCGTAACGTTATAGCCCCCACATGTCCGTCAATTCGTGTGCCTGTTGATGAGCGATTTAAACAGAGCGACAGAGCGATTCCAAAGGGTTGAATCGAGCGACAGAGCGAAAAATAAATATCTCGGTGTGAACACAGCTTTACAAGCATATAAGCATCTTACGCGACTGGTAGCACGACTTAATACTGAATGTTGATCATATGTTTTTTGTTTGTTTTTGTTTTTGTTTTTGTTTTCCTGTGTCCGAGCCTGTTTGTCTTGTTCGTATGTTGTTCGAAAATTTGAAAATAAAATATTGGGGGGGAAGGGGCGGGAACACCAACCGCTCCTGTGGAGCTGCTCAGTGGCCAGCAGACCAGACTGTGGTTCTACTGCGGGCAGCTTCCAGCTATGAATGTGTGTGCGTGAATGTGAACAGGACGCTCCTGAAAAACAGAGCATTGCTCTCAGTGAGACTCCCTGAATAAATACAGTAAAGGTTTAAAAAAATGAGCAGGGCTACATGTCACGTGACACGCAGGGCTACATGTCACGTGACACGCAGACGAGCGCGAGACCAAGCAGGATGTGGATTAAGCTGCGAGCCTACATGATGTTACTGTGGTCGTGATGGAGAACAGACAGGTGTGCTGCAACAATGAGCTCTTTGAGATGTTGGAGTGGGTGGGAGGTGTGCGTGCGTGTGTGCAGGCAGGGGGTTCCCAAATTCTTTAGTAGCCAGCGAGAGGGGAAGAGGAGCCGGCTGAGGGATGTTTGCAATGGCGAGATACATTTTTCCGGTGATAAACCTTTACCAAATTAACCAGCAAACCCTCTTTTAATGGGGAAAAAATAATAATGATGCTGCTGTCAGCGCCAGTGGTGGTTTGTTAAGATCTAATGGATGAACTGCTGCCTCTGGTTACTGATGTCACTGGTGTAAACGTTACTATGGTTACAGATGTTGTGTGTGTGTGTGTGTGTGTGTGTGTGTGTGTGTGTGTGTTTGTGTGTGTGTGTGTGTGTGTGTGTGTGTGTGTGTGTGTGTGTGTGTGTGTGTGTGTGTGTGTGTGTGTGTGTGTGTGTGTTTGTGTGTGTGTGTGTCCTCATGAGGCCCAAATGTCCTCACGAGGACATAAAGATGAGGACACACATCCAGAGTGGGCATGCATTTTGGCTGGTTCTCGCTTCCACAAATGGTTAAACTTTAGGATTTGTGTGTTAAAAGTGTTAAAGCTACTGTTCAACTTAAAGCCGCCCTCCAGTGTATTTTGTCATTTTTAACTATTTCATGTGTTGGTGAGTCATGACCTGGTCTGTTGATTAGCCAGTATTTTTTTATTTTGACATAATAACCTAATTTTGTGCTCAAAGTAAAAAAGAGAAAAAGATAATAAGATAAAAATAGGTGATGACGTCAGACATAATAATGGTCTGATGTATAATATGACCCTCTGATCGGCAATCAGAGGGTTCTCCGTGATAGCTCGGGATCCAGTGCTCTGTGCTCAGAGAGTTCCCCGTCCGCGATGGATAAAACAAGAAGCGCTCCGCTTTTAGTAGCTTGTTGGACTAGCTGCTACTCTGTTAGCTTAGCTCCACCAACCTAGCACCAGCGCCGGGCACCACGAAGCCTCTCACGCCAGCAGGTTAGTAGGTTGATACAGATCTTGGCTAAAAACAAACCACACTGTATCCAGCTGCTAGGCACTGGATACACGCCTGGCAGTAAAAATGGTCAGGAACATTCATTTATGCACAAATTCGCTCTTCTCGTGAGCTATAAATTATAGCTAATAGGCTACCGATTGTGAATTGGGTCCTGATGGTTTGTCATTTTAAAAAAGTGGGTCCCCACAAAAAACGACCTGGATACGACATGGATATATGCCTCCGCCAACAAGTGAGCAGTCGACATCCATGTCTGTCCAGACTTTGACGTTTGAGCCAAATGTGAAGAAATTCCGTCAAGGTGTTACTGAGATATGGCGTTACAGAGCTTGAAAATGGCGTTCATGAGGTCACAGTGACCTTGACCTTTGTCCTTTGACCACCAAAATCTACTTAGTTCATCCTTGAATCCAAGTTGACGTTTGAGCCAAATTGGAAGAAAATCCGTCAAGGCGTTCCTGAGATATTGCGTTAAAGAGCTTGGAAATGGGGTTTGTGAGGTCACAGTGACCTTGAACTTTGATGTTTAACCACCAAAACCTAATCAGTTCATCCTTGAGTCCAGGTGGACGTTTGAGGCAAATTTGATGAAATTCCGTCAAGGCGTTCCTGAGATATCGTGTTAACGAGCATGAAATGAGCGGGCATGAGGTCACAGTGACCTTGAACTTTGACCTTTGACCACCAAAATCGAATCAGTTCATCCTTGAGTCCAAGTGAACGTTTGAGGCAAATTTGAAGAAAGTCCATCAAGGCATTCCTCAGATATGATGTTAACGAGCATGAAAATGGTGTTCGAGAGGTCACAGTGACCTTGACCTTTGCTCAACAAAATGTAATCAGTTCATCCTTGCATGCAAGTCGACGTTTGAGGCAAATTGGTAGAAATTCCATCAAGGCGTTCCTGAGATATCGCCTTAACGAACTTGGGAATGGCGTTTGTGAGGTCACAGTGACCTGACCTTTGACCACCAAAATCTAAGTCAGAGGTTAAAAGCATACAGTAGGTCCATGTTTGTCCAGTCTTATTGTCTTGTCTGTCTGACCTTTGCTCTGTGTTCAGCAGCACTGCTGAGTAGCAGCCTGGCCTGCAATCCACGGATACGTAGAATTAGGCCTGCAACAAACGATTATTTTCATTGTCAATTAATCTGTTGATTATTTTCTCGATTCATCGATTAGTTGTTTGGTCTATAAAATGTCAGAGAATGGTGAAAAACGTGGATCAGTGTTTCCCAAAGCCCAAGATGACGTCCTCAAATATTTTGTTTTGTCCACAACTCAAAGATATTCAGTTGACCCTCATAGAGGAGTAAAGAAACCAGGAAATATTCACATTCTTGATTTTTACAATCTGGAATGAAATAAGGTCTCATGTTAAAAAAAAGTTTATGAAACTGCTAACTTTGTGTTCAGCAAGATCATCTTCACAAATGAGGACCACTTTTATAATTTTTGAAGCGTTTTCTGAAAACCGAGGGGAAAAAAAGGCATTTACGCTGCAGCGCGATGTTTTCAAATTGTTTTCAAATGTGCGATGAGATTGTAGGTTTTCAGATGATTCAAAACGCCAATGTTTACTCTGAGAAGACAGAGGACAAGCTATCTTTCACGCATGGCACGCACGCACGCACGCACGCACACACACACACACACACACACACACACACACACACACACACACACACACACACACAAACAAGTCCTACAACTGTGTGAGTCATGCAGAAACATCAAGGGCTCAAGTGAAAAGAAAGAAAAAGAAAAGAGAAAAAGTGAAACTCCCATCCGTCCCCATGCACAGCATTTTTAATGGCCCGTGGATTGTGTGTGTGTGCATGTGTGCAAGTGTGTGTGTGTGTGCGTGCTCGTGCGTGTCCGTGCATGTGTGTGCGTGCGTGTCCGTGCGCGTGTGTGCGTGTGTGTGTGTGTGTGTGTAAGTGGTCTCCGGTCTGTTCTGTCTGAGTGAGGGGTTAACCCCTGGTTGTAAAACCTGAGGTGGATATTTCCCTCTCCGAACCCCTTTGAAGAGGAACAAAGGCCGGGGCTCGTCCTGGAGATTTGGGCTAAGCCCGGCCTGGGCCTCGCCCACCCAGGATAGCCGTCACAGTGGTAACGTGCAGCCAGTCCCGTACCGCAGACTGGGGGGGGGGGGGACGTCCACGATATGAGCCTCTGTCCGCGGGTTGGATTACCTTCAGATAGGTATTATTTCACATCGGGGGTTGGGCGACAGACAGATGACAAGGCGGATGAAAAAAAGGGGAGGGGCAGGATGTAGAATGACACGCTGAAAAGGATGTTATATGTGAAGAGATAGTTTGCGGTCAGATAGTGAAAGAGGTATGTAGGCTAACATAAAGAGGAGCGCATGAAAAGACAGACAGTGACAATGATAAATTATCCAAAATATATCCATCTGTCAGCCCGGAATGCCCGAGGTGCCACCATACCCCGGCCTCTCTAGGGCATATGTTCTGGTCCTGCCAATCTCTGAGCAACTTTTGGTCCAACATTTTTGAGTGTTTTTCATCTCTAACTAACACAACACTGAGTCCTAATCCCCTCACTGCCATCAACCAGAAGAGAGCCTCCGAGGTCATTTTATGAAACCTGGTCTATTTTTATTCATCACTTTGAAAGTATATCCTTTGACTGAATATTATCTAACTGTCATATACACACGTTAATGACAAAGCTAGCAACTTTTCTTTCTTTTTTTTTTTTACTGTTTTTTTTGTTCGTCTGTCTGTTGTAGGCTATGACCCTGGATGGGAAGATGTGGGTGGGGGAGGGTATTGGGGTTTTAAGTATGTTGATTACATTTCAATATAATACGTCTTACATAGGCTACTGTGAAAACTTAAATAAAGTTTGTAAAAAAAAAAAAAAAAAAGACAGACAGACAGACAGACAGACAGTGAGAGGATATAGGCTACAGCATGCCGGGTGGGAAGACGACAATATGTCCGTCTTGGCCGCTCGTCCCGTGGAAATGTAAGATGTGTGTAAATGTAGCGAGCGGGGGGGAATGTGCGTGATGATCAAACATCTGTGACAGTTTGATTGTGATCCGGGGAGCATCTTTAGGCCGGACATCAGTCGGCCCGGGGCTCCACAGCCTCTCACAGCTGCTGTTGTTTAGACGACATATTCACCAGCAGCACCGCACCACCGAAGGGATCTGATACGACCGGGCGAGGCGGGTGGAGGGTGCAGCGAGATGAACGTAAATGAGTGAGTTTAATGAGGGCTATGGGTTTAGTGTCTTCAGTCTATAAACGTCACATCTGCGCAATCCTAGTGTGCTTGTTTTACAGGTAACACGGGGGGGCACGGTGGCGCAGTGGTAGTGCCGTCGCCTCACACCTAGAAGGTCCTGCGTTCGATTCCCGACTGGGATGCTGTGGGCGCTGAGGGTGTGTCCCCTCCCATGTTTTCAGTGCCTACTGATAAAACTCTAGCTGTCATACCCACTTCTTAATCAACCTGCATTTTCCTGTTTCTAGGAGAAACCCTTTAGTTGTCACTGGCTCTCATTCATCCCTCCTGTCCTCATTCACATCTTTCCCTGTCAGGAGAAAACCTTTTAATGTCACGCCTACTCATTCATAAAACTCAAGTCACCCCTTTCCCGCGTCTACCTAGCGTCACTGTTTGTGGGCGGTAACATTTAGATTAAGCCAATCAGAGCATGACACATCTTCCCATTCAGCCTATCATGGTCTATTGTCATAGCTAAAAACCTCCCGTTTCTCTCTGTCATCTCATTGGGTCACCACCACCAGGTCTAGACTCCACAGGGGGGATATTCAATCTACTCTGGCTGCATCCATCTACCCCTGCTGCTCATGACGTCATAATCAAGCTGACGTCATGATGGAGTCTAATCGCCAAAAATATATCTATATTTATGTGCCTACAGGCTCATGTATCTTATCTAATAAATCATCTGTCATTCAACAAATGGTCTCTCTGGTTGAAATGGGAGTAAACCAGAAATCATACACATTTTTCTCCTAATCAACGTATGAGCTTAGATTACATGCATTGACCCAAAACGAGTCCGGTTAAGAACAGAATTTTGCGTGCGTGTAAAGCCAGCCATTGATACAATGACAGATGGCTATCCTAGAGTCTATGCTTAGAATAGCCACCGGGGGCACTAAGTTAGGGCCCCCTTTCCTCACTTTCTCCTCCACACGCCACATGTGTCAATCTCCTCACCCTCAGGCATCTCCTCACCCCGAGCAGAAACCACCAGACATGGCAAAGTATCAGGTTACGCTTCCTGCTCCAACAGGAGGAATATGAAAACTACAGATGTATTTGCCTCACTATTATCAGTGTTGGGGGTCGTTACTCAAAAAAGTAATACATTACACATTACACATTACTTTTTTTTTAAAGATGTCTTTATTAAACCAAGAATGGCAATTTTTCAATTTCCATACATAACAAAACAATACAAACAGAAAAAACAGACAACAACAACAAAGAAATACAGAGGGTATCCCAACCCTCCCGGTATGGTAGACATTTTGCTCTCTTTCAAATATAAAATAAAAGTAAAATAAACTACAGGAGGTAATATTCAATCAAATCAAAACCAATAAACAAATGTATGTGGAGTGGACATAAGGTGATATTAGAACCTTATGAAGCCCTGGTACTGGCTCAACTATCCAAGAGGGTGTAATGAAGGTAATGAGGCCAGAAAGGAGCCCCATATTTTTTTATAAGTTGCCGGCTTCCTTCTCACACTGTACACGATCTTCTCAGGAGTACTATATGATGTTAATTCATTCAACCAATGTCTCTGAGAGGGAGACAGTTCAGATTTCCAATTTAGCAATATACACTTTTTGCCAGCTGTACCTGCAAGTAATATGAAGTATTTCTTATTGATGCTCACCTCCAGAGATCGATTGTCTCCCAAAATCCAGATCCTAGGGTCATAAGGAACCTGGGTTTCTAACACATCTGAAGTTGTTTCACACATTACACATTACTTAAAAAAAAAAAGTAATGCCTTACTTTACTTGATTACTCCCTGGAGAAAGTGATTCGTTACACTACTCGTTACATTACTTTTGCGTAACTCCGCAACATCGCCTGAGATGCATTGTCACCTAATTGCCAGTTAACAATATAACATGAAACCTTACACATATGCCCATATCAGCACACATCTCTATCCTAATAAGGGCATACACAAGATCTCACTCCTCCCCGTCCCTCCAGCCCATCCAATCTAGTTGTTGTGTTGTGTTAAGTGCATAATAAAGCCCTGCACGTTTGGTGTTTTTTTCCATAATCCTGCAGATTCCATCCTGATCCTGCAGATGATTGAAGAACTTATAATTGCAAGTAATGCCATAAGTGTTTGAATAGTAACTGTAATGTGATTACTGGATTTAGGACACTATGCGTTACTTTGTAATGCGTTAACCCCAACACTGCTCACAATATACTAATCGAGTGGTTCTCAAATGGGGGTCTGGGGAAAATAAAAATGTTAACTTTTTTTTTTTTTTTACAAGTTCAATGGAAATAGTTTATGCTTTAAATCTAAAATGGTTCATAGATTACATTCTAATCTAACAATCCTATCAATTTAAAAGTCATGCACGTTACCGTGGAAACAATTCAGCTTAGCCCAAAATCACAAATCAGGATAAGGGGGTCCCCGGTATATTTTCTATCTTGTAAGGGGTCCTTGGCTGAAAAACATTTGAGAACCTCTGTCCTAATCAATCAGAAACTGAAGCTCATGGGGGAGAGGAAGGGGTTGAAATGGGACCAATAGCAGGTTGAGATTGAGAGATGATGAAAGGAATGGTGATCAATACTTTTGGACCACAGCCTAAATTAGAATGATGTGTCTGCGTCTGAGACCACGACAAAGAGCAAAGGGGTGAAAGTGATGTGTGGACATGCAGGGAGAGGTGGATGGAGGATATCAATTGTCACATACAAAACAGTTTATGTGACCAGTGTTATGCGTGTTACTAAAAATTAGGGGTGCGCCGATCGATCGGCAAGCAATCTGTATCGGCCGATTCTGACCTCAAATATGCGATCGGCTGATTGCCGATATTTCGGCTAATTGCCGATATTTTTTTATATTACTTTTATTTTATTTTATATATATATAAAAAAGCCCTATCACTAATCAGGCTTTCCAACGATATAAAATACAATGCCAATTGGTATTATTAAAGGGGAGAAATAATCGACCGAAATAACGTTTCCAAACTCTTTTTGAGGATTTTATATATCGGTGATCGGTGATCGGTAATCGGTGATCGGTCGATGATCGGTTGGGCAGATATTTCCCATAGGCGATCGGCAATCGGTGATCGGTGGCAAAAAAAAACGTGATCGGTGCACCCCTACTAAAATTATATATATATTATTGCTTATTACACATTACCTGTTTCAAAAATATGATCACTCCCTGGAAGCAGTCATTTGTTATATTTATGTTCCATCAGGAAGTTAATGTGATCGATAACTTTCATCCTCTGTGACTGATCAGGAAAACAGCAACGATGTTGTAGTCCTTTAACTGGATCAAATCAAAGTAGTGGGAATACCACCCAGAGAAAGTGGATTTTTCTATATCGTTTGTCATATAAACTAGATCACTACAAGCGGAAGAAAAGAAGAGAAAGAGTATGGGGATATTCCTTTTTTTTACATAATTCATGTAAAAACTAGTAGGTCCAAAAAGTACACGTGAAGACCAACATGAGTCCAAAATGTACATGTGAAAACCAACATGGCTCCAGAAACATTTCAAACAACATGAGTCCAAAAAGTACATGTGAAAACTATTAAGCCAAAAAGTATGTGTGAAAACTATTAAGCCAAAAAGTACGTGTGAAAACTATTAAGCCAAAAAGTATGTGTTGGAGAAAAATATAAGTTCCATGCCATTTCCTAATCAATATTTCCTAATCAATAAGCTATAAGCTATAATTGCATACACATAATTAATGCTATAAGTGATGACATGACATACACATTATGACATGACTGCTCTGACCAATAGACCCATAGCACACTGACATCTGACCCATAAGCAGAGGACTTCTCCTTTTTCTTGCTGAGACCTTGTCCAGTGCTGCTGAAACCTTGGCCAGTGCATCAAGTTCCCAAACAATTGATAACAGTTTCCCTGTCAGACTCAAGTGGACGCACACACATTTCCATGAGATCATCCCATTCCTCTCCCCTCCTCTCTGCTTTCCCTCCTTTACAGTATAAAGCGTATGTCAAATTGTGACATCGGGGCTGAATATTTGACTCTGTACATCGATCAGACATGTGTACATTGAGATTCATGCCCTCTGTCAATATGCATATTGCAGAGAATATTGTATTAAATATACTTTTATGTTAAACAGTCCTGGACTCAAGGCTTCAATTCATTTGGTTAGATAAGCTGTTAATTATCACATTTAGCGGATGTAAAGAATA
>NC_139640.1:3272141-3287141 GCF_964638095.1 Poromitra crassiceps
TCACAGATGGGTGGTGTGGGGTGAGTGTTTCACAGATGGGTGGTGTGGGGCGAGTGTTTCACAGATGGGTGGTGTGGGGTGAGTGTTTCACAGACGGGTGGTGTGGGGCGAGTGTTTCACAGATGGGTGGTGTGGGGTGAGTGTTTCACAGATGGGTGGTGTGGGGTGAGTGTTTCACAGATGGGTGGTGTGGGATGAGTGTTTCACAGACGGGTGGTGTGGGGCGAGTGTTTCACAGATGGGTGGTGTGGGGTGAGTGTTTCACAGACGGGTGGTGTTGGGTGAGTGTTTCACAGACGGGTGGTGTGGGGTGAGTGTTTCACAGACGGGTGGTGTGGGGTGAGTGTGTCACAGACGGGTGGTGTTGGGAGAGTGTTTCACAGATGGGTGGTGTGGGGTGAGTGTTTCACAGACGGGTGGTGTGGGGTGAGTGTTTCGCAGATGGGTGGTGTGGGGTGAGTGTTTCACAGACGGGTGGTGTGGGGTGAGTGTTTCACAGATGGGTGGTGTGGGGTGAGTGTTTCACAGATGGGTGGTGTGGGGTGAGTGTGTCACAGACGGGTGGTGTTGGGAGAGTGTTTCACAGATGGGTGGTGTGGGGTGAGTGTTTCACAGACGGGTGGTGTGGGGTGAGTGTTTCACAGATGGGTGGTGTGGGGTGAGTGTTTCACAGACGGGTGGTGTGGGATGAGTGTTTCACAGATGGGTGGTGTGGGGTGAGTGTTTCACAGACGGGTGGTGTGGGGCGAGTGTTTCACAGACGGGTGGTGTGGGGAGAGTGTTTCACAGACGGGTGGTGTGGGGTGAGTGTTTCACAGATGGGTGGTGTGGGGTGAGTGTTTCACAGATGGGTGGTGTGGGGTGAGTGTGTCACAGACGGGTGGTGTTGGGAGAGTGTTTCACAGATGGGTGGTGTGGGGTGAGTGTTTCACAGACGGGTGGTGTGGGGTGAGTGTTTCACAGATGGGTGGTGTGGGGTGAGTGTTTCACAGACGGGTGGTGTGGGATGAGTGTTTCACAGATGGGTGGTGTGGGATGAGTGTTTCACAGATGGGTGGTGTGGGGTGAGTGTTTCACAGACGGGTGGTGTGGGATGAGTGTTTCACAGACGGGTGGTGTTGGGCGAGTGTTTCACAGACGGCTGGTGTTGGGCGAGTGTTTCACAGACGGGTGGTGTGGGGCGAGTGTTTCACAGACGGGTGGTGTTGGGCGAGTGTTTCACAGACGGCTGGTGTTGGGCGAGTGTTTCACAGACGGGTGGTGTGGGGCGAGTGTTTCACAGATGGGTGGTGTTGGGCGAGTGTTTCACAGACGGGTGGTGTGGGGTGAGTGTTTCACAGACGGCTGGTGTTGGGCGAGTGTTTCACAGACGGGTGGTGTGGGGCGAGTGTTTCACAGACGGGTGGTGTGGGGTGAGTGTTTCACAGACGGGTGGTGTGGGGCGAGTGTTTCACAGACGGGTGGTGTGGGGTGAGTGTTTCACAGACGGGTGGTGTGGGGCGAGTGTTTCACAGACGGGTGGTGTGGGGAGAGTGTTTCACAGACGGGTGGTGTGGGGCGAGTGTTTCACAGATGGGTGGTGTGGGGTGAGTGTTTCACAGACGGGTGGTGTGGGGTGAGTGTTTCACAGATGGGTGGTGTGGGGTGAGTGTTTCACAGACGGGTGGTGTGGGATGAGTGTTTCACAGACGGGTGGTGTGGGGTGAGTGTTTCACAGACGGGTGGTGTGGGGAGAGTGTTTCACAGACGGGTGGTGTGGGGTGAGTGTTTCACAGATGGGTGGTGTGGGGTGAGTGTTTCACAGATGGGTGGTGTGAGGTGAGTGTTTCACAGATGGGTGGTGTGGGGCGAGTGTTTCACAGACGGGTGGTGTGGGGTGAGTGTTTCACAGATGGGTGGTGTGGGGTGAGTGTTTCACAGATGGGTGGTGTGGGATGAGTGTTTCACAGATGGGTGGTGTGGGGTGAGTGTTTCACAGATGGGTGGTGTGGGATGAGTGTTTCACAGACGGGTGGTGTGGGATGAGTGTTTCACAGATGGGTGGTGTGAGGTGAGTGTTTCACAGATGGGTGGTGTGGGGTGAGTGTTTCACAGATGGGTGGTGTGGGGTGAGTGTTTCACAGATGGGTGGTGTGAGGTGAGTGTTTCACAGATGGGTGGTGTGGGGCGAGTGTTTCACAGACGGGTGGTGTGGGGTGAGTGTTTCACAGATGGGTGGTGTGGGGTGAGTGTTTCACAGATGGGTGGTGTGGGATGAGTGTTTCACAGATGGGTGGTGTGGGGTGAGTGTTTCACAGATGGGTGGTGTGGGATGAGTGTTTCACAGACGGGTGGTGTGGGATGAGTGTTTCACAGATGGGTGGTGTGAGGTGAGTGTTTCACAGATGGGTGGTGTGGGGTGAGTGTTTCACAGATGGGTGGTGTGGGGTGAGTGTTTCACAGATGGGTGGTGTGGGATGAGTGTTTCACAGACGGGTGGTGTGGGATGAGTGTTTCACAGATGGGTGGTGTGGGATGAGTGTTTCACAGACGGGTGGTGTGGGATGAGTGTTTCACAGATGGGTGGTGTGGGATGAGTGTTTCACAGATGGGTGGTGTGGGATGAGTGTTTCACAGACGGGTGGTGTGGGATGAGTGTTTCACAGATGGGTGGTGTGGGATGAGTGTTTCACAGATGGGTGGTGTGGGGTGAGTGTTTCACAGACGGGTGGTGTGGGGCGAGTGTTTCACAGATGGGTGGTGTGGGGCGAGTGTTTCACAGATGGGTAGTGTGGGGTGAGTGTTTCACAGATGGGTGGTGTGGGATGAGTGTTTCACAGATGGGTGGTGTGGGGCGAGTGTTTCACAGACGGGTGGTGTGGGGCGAGTGTTTCACAGATGGGTGGTGTGGGATGAGTGTTTCACAGATGGGTAGTGTGGGGTGAGTGTTTCACAGATGGGTGGTGTGGGGCGAGTGTTTCACAGACGGGTGGTGTGGGGCGAGTGTTTCACAGATGGGTGGTGTGGGATGAGTGTTTCACAGATGGGTGGTGTGGGGTGAGTGTTTCACAGACGGGTGGTGTGGGGTGAGTGTTTCACAGACGGGTGGTGTGGGGTGAGTGTTTCACAGATGGGTAGTGTGGGGTGAGTGTTTCACAGACGGGTGGTGTGGGGCGAGTGTTTCACAGATGGGTGGTGTGGGGCGAGTGTTTCACAGACGGGTGGTGTGGGGCGAGTGTTTCACAGACGGGTGGTGTGGGGTGAGTGTTTCACAGACGGGTGGTGTGGGGCGAGTGTTTCACAGACGGGTGGTGTGGGGCGAGTGTTTCACAGATGGGTGGTGTGGGGTGAGTGTTTCACAGATGGGTGGTGTGGGGCGAGTGTTTCACAGATGGGTGGTGTGGGGTGAGTGTTTCACAGATGGGTGGTGTGGGGCGAGTGTTTCACAGACGGGTGGTGTGGGGCGAGTGTTTCACAGATGGGTGGTGTGGGGTGAGTGTTTCACAGATGGGTGGTGTGGGGTGAGTGTTTCACAGATGGGTGGTGTGGGGTGAGTGTTTCACAGATGGGTGGTGTGGGGCGAGTGTTTCACAGACGGGTGGTGTGGGGCGAGTGTTTCACAGACGGGTGGTGTGGGGTGAGTGTTTCACAGATGGGTGGTGTGGGGCGAGTGTTTCACAGACGGGTGGTGTGGGGCGAGTGTTTCACAGATGGGTGGTGTGGGGTGAGTGTTTCACAGATGGGTGGTGTGGGGCGAGTGTTTCACAGATGGGTGGTGTGGGGCGAGTGTTTCACAGATGGGTGGTGTGGGGTGAGTGTTTCACAGATGGGTGGTGTGGGGTGAGTGTTTCACAGACGGGTGGTGTGGGGCGAGTGTTTCACAGATGGGTGGTGTGGGGTGAGTGTTTCACAGATGGGTGGTGTGGGGTGAGTGTTTCACAGATGGGTGGTGTGGGGCGAGTGTTTCACAGATGGGTGGTGTGGGGTGAGTGTTTCACAGATGGGTGGTGTGGGGCGAGTCTGTCCGGGGAGCTGGGAGAGCTCTTGTTAGCACAATGAGCAGCCAGGCAGGGACAGTGTTTGTGTAGGTGGAATGCCCTGCTGTCAGGGCACACGTAAATCTGACAACCTTCACCTCACCCAGGACAGACACAGAGTACAGATTCATGCACTCTGCTTATTCAGCTTAACGTCTCCCTCCAGTCACTTTTCCTACCTGTAGAACCGCTTGTGTTCTATGAAAACGTTCTAGTCGCACTGACGTCGCACATCATCATTTGCACCATATAACTTATATTGATAAGAACCGACGGTTCCACTGCAACATCATGGCTACAGCGCTGTTGTCAACAAAGCAGAAGAGTCTCTTGCCTTCAATATGTCTGCGCTACAACGGAGGTTACCGGAAACCGTATGGCCTCCGAGAAAACGTTAGTGTAGAAGCCAGAATATTGCTATACTGTATTATCAACATATCAAAGATGATGGGCTGAATGTAAAGTGCCTGACTCAAACAGTTCACTCTAATAATGAGAGTGTGGTGTTGTGAGCTAGGGGGTAAAGGTTATGGTTAGGGAATGAATGGAAGTAGCATGGACCTCACAAGTACTAGTCAAATGTGCGCGTGTGCGTGTTTGTATGTGTGTGTGTGTGTGTGTGTGTGTGTGTGTGTGTGTGTGTGTGTGTGTGGGCGTGTGTGTGTATGTGTGTGTGTGTGTGTGTGTGTGTGTGTGCGCGTGTGTGTGTGTGTGTGTGTGTGTGTGTGTGTGTGTGTGTGTATGTGCGTGTGCGTGTGTGCGTGTGCATGTGTCATTCTCCCAGTCATGTACACACAGCTGGTATCAAGGTGCAGCCCTGCGCTGTGCGCTCAGTAAACAGTCAATCTGCTCACCTCGCCTCTCCTCTATTACTTTATCCTCCTCTCTCTCTCTCTCTTTCTCGCATCACACCTCTCTCTCTCTCTCTCTCTCTTGCCTCTCACCTCTCTCTCTCTCCCCCACCCCCCACCTCTCTCTCTCTCTCTCTCTCTTGCCTCTCACCTCTCTCTCTCTCCCCCACCCCCCACCTCTCTCTCTCTCTCTCTCTCTCTCTCGCCTCCCACCCCCCTCTCTCTCTCTCTCTCTCTCTCTCACCTCCCACCTCTCTCTCTCTCTCTCTCTCTCTCTCTCTCTCTCGCCTCCCCCCCCCCTCTCTCTCTCTCTCTCTCTCTCTCTTGCCTCCCACCCCCCTCTCTCTCTCTCTCTCTCTCTCTCTCTCACCCCTCCCTCTCTCTCTCTCTCGCCTCCCACCCCCCCCTCTCTCTCTCTCTCTCTCTCTCTCTCGCCTCCCACCCCCCTCTCTCTCTCTCTCTCTCTCTCTCTCTCGCCTCCCACCCCCCCCCTCTCTCTCTCTCTCTCTCTCTCTCGCCTCCCACCCCCCTCTCTCTCTCTCTCTCTCTCGCCTCCCACCCCCCTCTCTCTCTCTCTCTCTCTCTCCCACCTCTCTCCCACCCCTCCCTCTCTCTCTCTCTCTCTCTCTCTCTCGCCTCCCACCCCCTCTCTCTCTCTCTCTCTCTCTCTCTCTCTCTCTCTCTCTCTCTCTCTCGCCTCCCCCCCCGCCTCTCTCTCTCTCTCTCTCTTCCCACCTCTCCCTCCCTCTCTTTCTTTACACCGTGTATGTACCAACGTGTTGTAAACAGATGGCCTCACATCTGGAAAGGCTCTGCTAAGAACCTTAATTGACTTGCAAGCAAAGACACACACCTTCCCACATTCCAGTCACTGATAATACATCAGGCCATTCATAACAATATGCCAAATGATCTGAATGATTCCAGCCATCGTATGAATATCATTCAAAATGCTATAAAAACACTTGGGCCCCTATCTTCCGACAGGCGCTATCCCCTAATAGCGCTTGCGCACCTGTTTGCGCGTGCTAGGGTTGCAAAGGGATGTAAATGGGAAGTAATAGAGAGGCGCAGGAATGAGTCCGGAAAACATAGATGCTAACACTTCCGGGTTCTTCACTGTTTCTGCCTATGGGATTTTTGAATGGGTTTTTGGCGCGATGCTTCAATTAAGGTCTGTGGGCAATGCAAGCTTATTCAAACGCGAACCTGTGTTCAGCGAGATAATCTTCATACATGAGGACCACTTTCATGAGTTTTGCACAGAGGCCCCACCCTCCAAGACAGCCCCCCCCCATGTGTTAATATGCACACATATTAACACATGTGTGTGATGCACTGTGTTATCCCTCCGGTCACAATTGTTGCCGACCATAAAAGTCACCTTTTTCACCTACTTTTCCATGAAAATTTCAAAAAATGACGATTGATTATTTCAAAGGGTTACTAATGAATGACACATGATTCGGATATTTTCATGTCTGGGAAGAATTCGGGATTAAATGGGTTAATTACAGTATCAAAGTATTTGTACTTAGTTACTTGCCATCTCTGTGTGAGAGAGGGAGAGAGCCACCTGCTTCAGAGGATGTTCAAGTGTAATCCAGCCTGCCTCTTCTGTGGCCTCACAAAGAAGCCAGTGTGGAGTGATCTCCGTCAGCGCCTAATCTCTAACCTTAATCACTGAGACACAGGGAAGGCCGATGGAGGGATTATCTTTTTGAACAAGCACCGCTGAATGGTGTGTGCAATTAATCTCCAATTCAACCACACAAAACAGGCAATTTGTATGTTAAAGAAGTACGCTGAAGGGTTGATGCTTTTGATGGCTGCTGACTGAATGTGTGTGTGAGTGGCAGAGGTGTCAATGAACAAAGTACAAGTACTTAAGTAGGTTTTCTTTGAAGTCGTTTTACTTTACTGGCGTTCACATCGGGGCGATTTTCACAAATTGCGAGTAGATGTGATTTAGACCCGTAGATTATATACAACGTCAAGGCAAACGTGTGCGTAGATGTGATTTCTCCTCTGGGTGGCATGAATGCGAAAGTTGACGTGAATTTTGGCAGCGCGAATGAGGTAGTTTTTTGCCTCATCGCCCGTTCACTTGAGTTGAAAATTTTGGCAGAGGGGCAGATAGACTGTGAGGGGCAGACCGGTGGGTGGGGGGGTTAGGTACATGGGCAGGTCAAAGGTCAGCGGGAGGCATGAGGAACGATGGCTCCTCCTTTGTCCTGCATTATCTCCTTAAACACACAGCTTGTCACAGCAGCACACCCCTGGTACTCTGCCATGGTGGTCCAGTCACACAGCAGATGGCTTAGAGCCCACTGTGGCTCCCCATCCCATACACACGACTACATACTTATTCACACTCACAATTGTATTCGATTTCTACACGAGCAGTCAGAGGCAGACGCCCAACGTGCAAATACATGAAGGTATAAATACAATAAAGCATAATATCTCTGAAAATATCGCACACAAAAAACATGATAACATGCTTTCTCCCCAAATACCATGGGCTAAAGTAGTGCCGTTATCGTTAGGTGAATTGAAAAAACTCAAAGTGACACCTTATGTAGCCACGCCCATTTGACCCGGTTGTGTGGTCGTGTCAAAACTTCCGGCTAAAAATAAAATAAAATAAAATGGCTGCACTGCTCCAATATCATCTAACTCTGAATTAACTACTAATTTAGCCAATTGTATGTAACGTACCAAATAAAAGCAAACAGCAATGTCTAAGAATGCAACGCCATGTAACTGGCTCGTTAAGTCTCGCATTCCAGGGAATTACGTTAACGTCTGTGGGTCTTATAGAGGGTTTTCACCTACGTCACGTTTTGGTCAGTAACCCGGATGCACGGCCATCGTGGAGGCACTCAAAGTAAACAAAAGATCCCTTGCACGCTGACTGAATGGAGAATGGATTGTACGCTGAATTTATGCAGATTTTAAGATGTCTAAACAACAAAAGTGTTTACAAAAACGAGTGGACGCTGCTAAAACGTACAGAGAAGGACTTAGTCAGCAGGAACGGACGCGATATTTTGAGAAACTAAAGTTGATAGGCAATCAAGATCCGTACGAGCTGGCTCCTTCTTCTTGGAATGACGACCCCTCAAGTCTGCCGTCTATTACCTATCCCGATATAGTAAACTATCTCGTTTTTTCACCAAGCCCATACACAACTGAAGACCTTAAATGTTACAAAGGATTGGAAGCCTACAACCAGATGGTGTGCGGATGGGTGAGGGAGCCACAGTATCAGATCATCAATGACATGTGTGTCGTGAAAGCCAAGGTAGGTGATGCATTCGCGACAATTTAGCTAGCTTTACAGTTTGGATTAACAACGTTTCATGGAGTACAGGCTAGTTAATTGTTGGTACTCAGGATTTTGAATTATAACATGCTAGCTATGCGGTTGTGTTTCTGACTTGGATTGGTTGTTTAATGGTTAAATCAAAACATACTGTACTCTACTGTACTGTACTGTACAGTCAACTTTGTGACAGCAGTGAGTGCCCTGGTGAAAAGCTGAAATGTTCATCTTTCTAGCAAATCGATGTAAATTTCAAACTTGATGTGAAATGCAAATTAGCTATAGTCATATGATCAAATGTTTCATGTCCTACCAGCATTTGGCTGGTGGCTGGGTGCTAATTTTGGACCCTGTCTACTAGTACACATTTTTTTAATCAAAAGGCTGATCTATCATAAAATATATAAACAATTAAAATGCCCCTCTTCAACCAATTTATTAAAGGAGAAATTAGTTTGTTGTTCTTACAAGCTTATATATTTTTGTCTTGTCTTTTATTCAGGTACTTCATTCCCAACGACTACGAGAAAAGCCCCTGGAACCCTGGATCATTGCTGAAAAGTCGGGAAAGATTCGCGGAGCGCACTGTACATGTATGGCCGGCCTGGGGGAAACGTGCACACATGTCGCTGCACTTTTGTTCCTCATTGAAGCAACAGTGAATTTGAGGGACTCAAAGACAGTGACACAGGAAAAGGCATATTGGTTGTTACCTACTGCATTGTCAAAGGTGGAGTACAAGGAATGCCGAAAAATTGACTTCACTGCAGCAAAGACATATAAAGTAAAATAGCTGCTAAGAGTGACTGTGCTGGTCATGTACAGTCACTTGAGAAAGAAGGTGCTAGCTGTCCCACTCCTAAAGTAAGCAAAACACCACCTCCAACCAGTGAGGAATTGGCATCATTATTCCACTCTCTTAGCACAACTGGCTCAAAATGTGCTATTTTGTCCCTGATTGAGCCTTATTCAGACTGTTATGTTCCCAAACCGATTGGTGAAAACTTTCCTCTTGTGTTGACTGAATTGCGAAACGAGGAAGCAGTTCACATGGACTATAGCGATGTATTGTCTATTTGCAATGATGTTGAAATTTCAGTATCAGAGGAGCAAGCAAAGGCAGTTGAGGAAGCTACAAGGGATCAAGCTGCTTCTAAACTCTGGTTTCAATTTCGTGCTGGTCGAATTACAGCGTCTAAAATGAAAACTGCATGCTGCACTGATCCAAAACAACCAGCCCAGAGCTTGATCAAAAGTGTATGCTATCCCGAATCATACAAATTTACATCAAAAGCCACTACCTGGGGATGTACTCATGAGAAATTTGCACGTGATATGTTTACAGATGAACATAGGAAATGTCATGAAAATGTGAAAGTGCATGACACAGGTTTCTTTATCAATCCAAGTGTGCCATTTTTGGGTGCTTCACCGGACGGCCTTGTTTCTTGTGATTGTTGTGGCATCAGTGTGCTTGAAATTAAATGTCCATTCTGTGTAAAAGGTGACAAGTTAGATGGTGTTACAGGATTTTACTTGGAGAAGGATGGTGAAGGGAAACTGACACTAAGTAGAAACCACCAGTATTTCTACCAGGTGCAAACTCAGCTTGGAGTGTGCAAACTGGAATCTGCTTATTTTGTAGTTTGGACAGAGAAAGATCTGCATGTTGAGCACATTTTATTTGATGAAGAGTTCTGGGGCATGATATGTCAGAAAAGCAAGCACATTTTTGACACAGCCATTATGCCAGAGCTAGTTGGCAAGTTCTACACTAGGCTTTCATCTACCATGGTTAATGTGTCCCCACAGCCTGCTGTATCTGTCCATTCAGATGGTTCTGATAATGCAACCAGTTCCAGCCAGCAAGAAAAGACCTGGTGTTCCTGTGGCCAGACTGAGTTTGGTCAGATGATATTGTGTGACAATGCAAAATGTGGTATTCAGTGGTTTCACTATTCCTGTGTTAATGTTGAGGTTGCGCCTAAAGGAAAATGGTATTGTCCTAACTGTCGTAGGCTCCCTCAGTTTCTGCCAAAAAGGGGCAAGAAACGTATTGAGTAAAAAAAGATGTTGTGCTATTTTCTTATTTGTGTATCTCCCTTTTTTATGAACATGTCTTCATTTATTTGTGATGTGTATGCCTACAGCCTAATTGTAGCCAACCACAGTCCAGAAACTTGCACTTCAGACACTGTTTGAATTAGGCTGAAAGTTTTATTTAAAAGAATGTTTTTCCAAAACATTGCTGTTTCATTCTCTTAATAAAAGAGTGTATTCTGATGAGAATGGTATACTGTGTGTATTCGTACCACACAAACTACTTTACAATGACGAGACACTTTAATCAAAATCAACAACTGATGGACAAAAGTTCACCAGAGCACAACAGACAACTCCAATCTTGTCTATGGTACAAAAACTCTCTGTGACCTTGCACATCAAGAAATCAATCGGCAATGTCCCCCCCAAAATACAGTATTTCTGGCGCACACTACCAATGACACGCTCAACATGAATCCTGACATTAGCAATTTTCCTTGTGGTTTCCAAGTCAACTGGAGCTAACTGTGACTTCCCTCGAGTAAAGGCTGGGATTTTCACCCGAGCCATTATGCAACCTAAAGTGTCCTGAATATCAAAGCCACGGTCAGCAAGAACTAAATCACCCGGAATAATTTTGTCCAAAAAGCCACAGTTTTCAGTGATGTACTTGTCGCTGACTCTTCCTCCCCATGCACTTGATATGTAATTGACTGTGCCCTGTGGTGTAATGCCAATCAGAAATTTAACTGTGTTATGGTGCTTGTAGGAGGACCATGTTTCTGCTCTGGCTAGAAGGTTAGATGGACGATCTGTAAACACCTCAAAGCAGTCGATAATAACAGCACATCTTTTCCCAAAATGTTTTCTGAATTGCATCGGCATCGTCTTTTGCAACTGTTCTCTTTCTGGCCATATAATAAGGGCTTTCATGCGAATATACATGACATCAATAACATCAGTGAATACCCTAGAAGCGGTGGCTATTGACACATTGAATGCATAAGACAGGAAAGTTGTAGAAACATTAAGCCTTAGTCGCATCAATGTCAGCATCAGCACCTGGAATGGATTGAGTGACTTCTTCACAGGGAGATGAGGACTAAGGTATGTAAAAAGTGATAATAAAACCTGGAATGTAGGTAGGCCAGTGAAAAAGATAACCTTTTCATCCTTACCCACAAATGCACTTTGCTCATAGGAAGAGGACAAATGTTCCAGATCAGAACGCAACTGAATGTTTTCCGTTCTCAGATTTTGAAGTTCACTGGTCATAGAGTCAATAAAATCACCAGTCATTTCGGTTTGAGTCCCAATAATGCACACATCATCACTGACATAATCATCACTTGTGGTAGAATCCTCATCAGCTGCTGGGATATCCATAACATGCGAGGAATGGGCAGCATCATCAACCTGTTTCTGCTGGGCTCGATTCACACGGCGCTTGTAGCGTGATGTCGGTGTTTCTTTGGGTGGTTGGGGAGGCTTTCCTATCATATTGACAGATGGCACCCAATCTGGGTCATCCTTCTTGTACAGGTCAGATCTTTTACCTGGAAATACAATGAGAAATATAGCACACTTTTTAAGCTTCATTTTAGGAATGTAACTACACAAGTCTTGTACTGTAGTAGGCTATGAAATGGGATCAGATCAATTCAAATAACTTTATGCAGCCAACAATGCCATTAACATGACGTTAATATAGTTATCCTTGCATACTATTGCACTATAAAATTAGGTAAGAGTTGCTGTATTAATGTCACATACCTGACAAGAAATGTGCAGAACAAACTCGAATGTTGTCAAGATTCTTGCCCCGGAAATCCTGATTCAGTTTGGCTAACCACAAACGCCTCCTTTCCTCGGTCAATTTTTGGCACTCTTCTCCCTGATTTGTGATAACTTTTGGCAATCTGTAGTACTCCAAATGTTTTTCCCGGTCTGACCGATTAGTGCAACCAAAAACACGGCAATAATTGACCATTTTGATGGATAATCTGGAACAGTTCGTTGCGGTTTAGTAGGCTATTGTTTACGTGCTGTGACAGTACCTCCACGATGGCCGCGGCCACACGCGTCCCCTTTTGATGACGCGCCGTGCAAACCCTCTATTGACGTTAGTGGCTCGAGCGCAACTCGGAGGAGAGAAAACCATCTGAAGCTTTCTTTGTTGGAGTCCAGGTATGTTTTACAAGAAAGTGCTCGTCATTGCCGACGATAACGTTATCTGACCTGGCTAACAGTGGATACTCGCTTGCTTGCTGTGTACCGAGCTCAAAGTAGTAGGCTACGTTCTTTATTTTACCCCCTGCACTGTCCACTACAAAAACAACTCTCTTATTTTGCGCCGTGACCGCCGGAAGTGTTAACAGGACCCGGAAGAATTTGGCCCACTGTAAGGTCTGAACATAAGGTGAATAGCGAGCAAGTTTCAGCCCGATCGCACTTGAAACAGCTGTGGCCGGACACAGAATTGAAACATACAAACAAACATATAAATATCGCCCACATACAACATTTGATAGATTGTGAACCCCATATCGCATATTGAATTAGCCTGATATCAGACTGAATTATCAACTCATTAGTCTCATTTCCCCGAAGCAGTGGACTCGGTTGATTCAAGATTCAAGATTTTTATTGTCACTCCGTAGTACAAGTATCACGTGTGAAATTCTTGTGCTGTGAACTCCGTTTACAACATAGTGCAAAATAACAGGGCATATGGGTGCAGGAAAACAAGAGACACAACAAGCAATAAGGCAGTAGAGTGATAAGACAAGTCAAAGACAGTGGCATATTCACTGCACATAGGTGCACATGGCATGTACATACTTTAAACATACTTAAACATAGTTGACGTTCTGTTTGCACAGGTGCAAATAGCATATACCTAATTAAACATACAATTAAACATTAGACATACGTAATGGTAGCAGCTACAGTACAGTACAGTACAGCTACTACACTATTTGTGTATGTTAAGGAGTCTCGTGGCCTGCGGGAAGAAACTGTCCCTCAAGCGATTTGTGCGTGCGATTTGTGCGTGCGTTGAGTGGGCGGATTGGAAGGTCTGGACTCAGGCGAGTATCGAAAGGTGATTAATGGCTGTTTTGCACCTCGACGACATCGCTCAGATCAGATCAGATCAGATCAGATCAGATCAGATCAGATCACGCCAAGACATTTTCCAAAGCAATATCACAGCCCGCCACGTGTTAGCAACGTGTTAGCAACGTGTTAGCAACGGCTGTAATGCCAGTTTGCACGCTCTGATGGCGGCCGGGCAGGGCATGCAGACAGGGATGAGCGAGGGCATTTGAGGGCGAGATCGCAAAAGTGTCAGCGCAATGTTTGATGGTCGGTGTGGCGTGCCGGGCCCAAATCCACCGGCTCATCTCTCTTCCAGTGTCAACATTCCCATCCCATCCCATCCCTGTGTGTGTCTGTGGACGCTCGGTACAGAACAGACAGACTTCTCTCCTCCTCTGGGCCCCGTAAAAAAACTAAGACGTTGTGGGGGGTGGGGGGGGGGGGGGGTGAGGCCCTGCCTCTTTGATGGGAGGAAGAGGAGATAAAAGAGAAAACAGAAGGAGACACATGCGTCGGCAGGGGAGGAGGAGGAGGAAAGAGGAAGGTGTTGCATTTCAGGATTCACAGGAATTAGTGGCGAAAGGTTGTGAAAATAACACGGAGGCCCGAGCTGTGCGTGAAATCGCCAACAGAGGGATTAATGCGACTGTAAAAAGAGCATTAGACCCAACAGAGGTATGTGCGAGTATGAGGCAACTCATTGCACAGGGTCTTGTAGTGTCACCATGTCCTCAAACAGTGTTGGGGGTAACTCATTACAAAAGTAACATACGGTATTACATGTAATATATTACTTTTAGCAGTAACTCAGTAATATAACTTATTACTTATTGTAATTGTGTATGTGACATCTATGGACCAAGCGTCTGCCAATAAAGGTTTGATTGATTGATTGATTGACTTATAGGATTTCAGTAATATTATAGCAGTTACTTTGTCAAGTAACTCAAGTTACAAATTGAGTTACATTTTATTAAATCAAAGCACATATTTAAAAAAGATATAATAATTCCCTAATCAAGCTATCTGTTTTTATGCAAATAACCACTATAGATGACAATAACAAAGGAAAAGAATAACATTTTGAATTTTGGATTGTTTACACTGACTTCAAGGCGGTTGAAATTATTTTTCGGGATGGTTCCGGGGCGGCGATGTCATTCTGCTGCTGCTGTTGTTTTGGTGAAAGTAATGCAAAAGTAGTGTAATAAGTAACGAGTTACTCTACACATACAGTAATATTGTAAAGTAACTTATTACTTTCAAATGAAAGTAACTAGTAATATGTAGTATATTACATTTTGAAAGTAACTTGCCCAACACTGGTCACCACGTCCTCAAACGACAGAACAAGTCCATTTCCAAGGAACGACCCACAAAACGACGTATGAACCAAACGTTGAGCGAGCAGGTGATACGCCTCGCGCGTCGGACGTGGGGAGTTTGAAACACGCCACCTCACTTGATTTGAAAAAAAACAACTTGGTTAAGGTTAAGATTCAATATTCATTTGAATAGCCATAGTGAATCATTACAATGAGGAATTTGACTTAGTGCATTAATTATGCAACACAGCGATTACATCAATAGAAGAAGATGAACCAAGACAAAAAATCTCAAATGATAAAGTGCAAAGTCGTTTAAATTGACATATAATGGGGGG
>NC_139640.1:3292141-3482141 GCF_964638095.1 Poromitra crassiceps
TGAATATCTTTAACTGATTAGTTCACTGGTGAGCTGAGCCGGGGTCAGAGGTCAAGGGTCAGCAAAGAGAACCAATCAGATGCTGGGAAGCCGTGCTTGTTCACAGATCTCATCTAAGACAAATGTGTATGAACTGTGTCAGTGTCATCTTATTTGAGTTCTGTTTACCAATATGGATTTTTTAAGGCAAATTGCCAATATTTATTTTGTATAATATTCCATTCTATATCTTAATATGTCCATGCCAAAAAGAAGATGTAGGTCTAGGCTCTAAGTAGGTCTTTAACCCACTTTTCTGTTCTTCTTGTCAGGGTAGAAAATCCATTGAAACAGTATAGTCATGGGACACTAAAGTTCTTCAATTACCATCATACCCTCAGCATGGAATGAGCTGCAAAATATCCTCAACTTATATTAGAAGTACTCCCTTCTGCTCGGAGTCCTCTCTGCTCCTCAGTGCAGCTGTGCAGCAGTCTCTGACACAGGGGATGACTGTCGCCAAGAGACTCATTCTGAAGGAGTGGAAGTCTTCCTCTCCACCTTCTTTTAAGCTGTGGCTGACGGACATGTTATCGGTTATACGTACTGTATGGAGAGACTCCGGTTCCTGAGGACCAATTCTCTTGTGAAATTCTCTGCTATCTGGGACCCATTTCTGGCCTACTTAGACGAGGTTGAAAGCAACAAGTGACTTTCCCAGCTGACTTTTCATGGCCCCCTTGCATGGGATCCCACGCACATCTCTTACAAGCACAATAAGCACTTGATGTGGCTGATAGCACAACATTGTAACATTGAAATGTTGATATATATATTTTGTTTTTGTTTTTGTTTTGTTTTAAAATAATAAAAAAAAAAAAAAAAAAAAAGTACTCCCTTCTTTGAACATGTTTAAAGGGCTTATCTATGTGAATTATATGTTGGTACTATCTCCCACTTGTGTATCACTTCCTTATGGAGCTTTTATCTATGTGAACTATATGTTGGTACTGTAGCGCTGCGGGTGGCTAACTAGCAGTGTTGGGGGTAACTCATTACAAAAGTAACATATTACATGTAATAGTACTCTGTAATATAACTTATTACTTACAGGATTTCAGTAATATTATACCAGTTACTTTGTCAAGTAACTCAAGTTACAAATTGAGTTAATTTGATTAAATCAAAGCACATATTTAAAAAAGATACAATCATTTCCTAATCAAACTGTGTGTTTTTATGCAAATAACCACTATAGATGACAATAAGAAAGGAAAATAATAACATTTCGAATTTTGGATTGTTTACACTGAGTTCAAGGCGGTTGAATAATTTTTCGGGATGGTTCCGCGGCGGCAATGTCATTCTTGCTGCTGCTGTTATTTTGGTGAAAGTAATGCAAAAGTAGTGTAATAAGTAATGAGTTACTCTACACAGAAAGTAATATTGTAAAGTAACGTATTAGTCAGTCCAACCACAACATCCTGTGTCACACTCTAACTCTTCCCCCTATTCCCAATTAGTGATGTGACGTTCGCGAACCATCTGAATCTATTGAACGGCTCTTTGCTATGAACGAAGGGAACGAGTCCTACTTGAGAGCCGTTCATTTTAATGTTGTGCCCAAATTTCACTGCCTGCTGCTCCCCACCACACACAGGGTAGACCTCCCTCCCTCCCTCTGCTAGCCTGCGAAGTGTTGCATGAATTGCATTCACTGACTAAGACATTAGGTCTGGAAATACTGTATGAGTAATGTAATGCTGCTGCAGTCCACTGATGCAAAATGAAACAGTGGTGCATCCAAGATCAAATCTGATCCAAATCGTACCATATCATTATCCTAGTGATTTCACAGATAAACGCGCCCGCCCCCTGAAAAAAAAAAGAAAAGAATGAGGAGCCGCTATTTTGAACGGCAGGGGCGTCATGCAAGCCAAAAATCTGAGGGGGCGAACTCTGGCGCTGCGCCGAATTTTTGGCGGCGCACAAAGTGCGGCGCCAAAAAACAAATTGGGGGTTTGGAAGCCAGATTTAGAGGAATATCTCATTTTAAATTAACAGAGTGAGCAGGTGTAACCATAAGGCTATTTTCCAAACTGCTCTCTGCCTCCTGGAAAGTTCCATAATCACCAGACTAAGTACATTGCCACTGCCCAGGCTCAATGGACTTGACAAAAAAGGGAGACCACATGTTTCAAAGCAATGTAACACAATGTTTATTTTGGCTGGTATTGCCTTTTCAGAAGGTAGACATCTTTTCTCTTCCATTAGTCTCATCTAGTGTCCTCTAGAGCAGGGCTTCCCAACCATTTTTGTGCCAAGGACTGGTAGATACATGGGAAAAAAAGTCGCGGACCGGTTGTCAATTTTAATGGTTTTAGTTATATATATTTACTCACCAGGTGGTGACAAAGGGTAAATAACAGCCTTTTGTGTTGTACTGTATGTAGCCTATACAGTATTTATGTTTTTGTTTTAACTACAAACATAAATAAACGTCAACTTGAAACTATGTTTCAACTACCACACACAGCCTATAATATTATAGCCTATGTTTATTAAAAAAAAAAAAAAATACCTCTCAAAAATCTGAGGGGGCAATTGCCCCCTCAGTTAAAATGGGCATGACGCCACTGTTGAACGGCTCTCGGAAAGGAACGGAGCCATAAGATCTGGCTCCCTTCAAAGAGCCGTAATTCCCATCACTATTCCCAACCCCGTTCCTATCCGGCCAATACCCATACGGACACACCTCCCTCCAACCAGAACCCCCGAACACACTGACGTCACCCACACCCCTCCCCAATTCCCCAGGTCCACATCCCAGCGTTACAGTACTATCTCTCACTCATGTGTCACTTCCTTATGGAGCTTAATGTGAATGATATGTTGGTACTGAAATAAACCTTGTCTCAAATGTGAGAATTTGTGCCCAAACACGTGTATGTACACACATGTATGCTTTGCTGAAGTTGAAGGATGAGGAAACCAATGAGTTATCAAAATATAACGATCTTTATTAACAAAATAGATTAAGGCACCACCAGCCTTGCACACAGGTACAGGACACAGTTTGAGTTCTAAACTCCCCCTTGAATGCCAGCACATAGGCCGTATAGCAGTGATACTCAACTTGCGGCCCGCGGGCCACATGGCGCCCCCTGTGTGGCCCGCGATGGAATTGCAAAGTGCACCTGACGGTGCACCTGAACGCAACATGCAAGATACCCGATGAATAAGTGTCCAAATGTTGTCATTCTGGCCAATACTCCACTTCTGTTATAGCATTTCAGTCTGGAATATGGAATATCTTTCAATAATCTATGATTTAGCTGCTAAATTGTCAAATACCGCCGTCTGCTTGCTACCCAGGCACTTATGTATGTACTTAACCTAACTAACTATCCGGTGTGTGCACAACATTGTCAGACTAAACTCCGGCTGACACCCCAAAAACCTACAATCCGCTACAGAAACATGTATATTGTTTGTTTATTAACTGGCCCCTGGCCTTCTATCATTTCACGAAAGTGGCCCCCGGGCAAAGCAAGTTGAGTATCCCTGCCGTATAGGCTACTCAAGTGTATGGGGGCTATCACCAAAACCACAGTAACTTCATCCCTCTAGTTTAGGGCACTGCAAACGACACTGCAACTCACCCAAAATCTCATCCCACCAGGGCACACTAGATTGCACTGCAAGCATCATCACTCTTCACTGCAAACGTATAGGTAAAACAGGCTATGCACGGCATCCTCGGGAACAGTTGAATAACCCCAGCTGTTTTTCCCACCCGGCGCTATGTGGCTAGGGGTGCTATTTTAAAACACACATAACATCAACACATCACATAAAGGAGGACAAATGACATCAATCAAAATGAATATATCTTTTAAAATGCCCTTAACTCTCCACAAGTGCTAGACCCTCCCCCGGGTTCTGAGCTTTGGCGCTGGTCCCGGCTTCAAAGTCGACTGTGGGGGAAGCCACCGGGTCCAGCGCAGTGATGAGGTGTCTCCACAGACGGCAGGAGAGCCTCTACCACACAGGCTGGAGAGCGGCGGAGAAGGCACTCCTACGATTCCCAACTACCTTTCCCACAGTGCCCTGCCTATAGCAGGAACCTGGCCCTGGTTCGCCACCCACCCAGATGCTGCATCTTCACCGCCGGCAGCCGTAACCTAATGGCGTGCGAACGGCACCCACCCGTCCAACCTCCACTAATGAGTGCAGCTATAGACCTTATTCACTAACCCCGGACAGCGCCATATTGTTGACATACCGTCCTGCAGCTGACAACTAGTAACGGCCTTATAAAAACCCCAGAGTTGTTGTTTGTATGCTGCCGTTAATGCCTGTAATAATAAACAAAAGAAAAAACGAGGTGAACAGACTTTGCTGTGAGGAGCTGTCAGAAAGTTTCACCTGTCTCTCCTAACTATCCACACATCTCCTGTGTGTCGACGTATACTCCGTCTCGCTCCCTTCACGTCTGTGGACGGTAGAGATAGAAACAAACCACGGGGACTTTATTGCTGTCATTACTACAGCCATGCCTAACGCAGGTCACCATCCGAACACAATTGGAACGATACAGGTAACGCTAACGGTGGCTAGCTTCCTATAAACGCTGCTCTCACATAGGTTGTCACTTAAAGCTGCAGCGCTATGTCAACAATATGGCGGCAGTGGGCGTGCCCGTACGTGAGTGACGTCAATCGAATAAGGTCTATTCGCTCGGCTGGGCTTCTGCCCTGTAACGTGCACCGGGCTCCACTCTCCAGTGATTTTTCCCTTTCAATCCTACCCGCTTGCCCGAGCACAGGTGTGATCACTTGCCTAATCAGCACGGGTGCAATTCCCCCCACCCCCAGCAGGCACACAGCATCACTCACTACATCACTTCCTTAAGGAGCTTTTATCTATGTGAACTATGTTGAATTTTTGTGAGCCTCTTTACTGTATGTGAGTCTTTGTGTATTGTATCAGATTGAGGATCAGATTCACTTTCATTGCCACAGTAGGTAATCAGATTACATACGAGGAATTTGACTTAAAAGATATAGAAAGATAAAATCACACACACACACACACACACACACACACACACACACACACACACACACACACCAATACTGTATATACAATATACACACAAATTAGGAGCTTAGTGATAAATAGGAATTTACAGTCCAAAAGGTGCACGATGGAGTTAAAGAGAATTTATACTTTATAATTTATAAAGTATAAATTAATAGAGCAAAACATTCTGGTAAGAGAAGCAGCTATGCCATGTTAATGAATGAATGAATGAATGAATGTATGTAATATGTATGTATACAAAATATGTATGTATGTATGTATGTATGTATGTATGTATGTATACCATGTAGAAGTGTTTTTTTATGTGTGAAACTGCCTTGCTGCCTTCTTGGCCAGGACTGCCTGGAAGAAGAGCTCTTGGGCCACATCTTACGCCCAGTGCAAGTGCAAAGGTAAGGGCAAGTACAAAGGTAAGGGCAAGTGCAAAGGTAAGGGCAAGCGTTATCTTTGCTAGTTTCTAGCACTCAGAATCTGGGTCAGTACATCAAAGGATGTGTTTCACACTTCCTTGCACTTGCACTGTGCCTAAGATATGGCCCCTTGTATCTCACTGGGACGTTCCTGGATGAATACAGGATAAATAAAATAAAATAAATATCAGAGGTGGATAAAAGGACAATAACGGTGAACCAGTCTCATCTCTAAATCTTCCCATCTCGCCTTTCTGTCAATGGAAACCAAGTGCTGCTTGGGCGGTTTCCCAGCAACCTGTTACCGTCCAACAGAGCCTCCTCGACGGTGAGTGGGAAACACCGCCGGAGAAGACGGACTACAGAAATGGCAGAGTGAAGAATAAGTAGCAGGATTAAAGGGTTTTAATGCAGCGGTAATAGGCGAGGCAGCAGAGCAGAATGAGACAGCTAAAGCAAACAGCAAATATCTATCAGGCCAGGACTCATCTCTGACCTCTCCACAACCCACAAATCTTCCGGCTTAATTGGAGATTCTGCCGTATCGATTTCCATCAGGGTTCTTTATTTGCCATAACGGCCACACATAACCTGGGCAAATTTAGTGTGCTTCTGCTTAAGAAAAGGGATAAAGAGAAAAAAGATCGGTCTGAATTTCTTCAAACCATCAAACTGTATCACCACCAAAAAACTGTAATGGAAAATCATAGTTATTTTTATTTAATTTTACCGGTAATTTTGTGTTTTTGTTTTTTTCGTATGATTTCCTAACCTAATCATTTGTATCATACTTTCTGTTTCAAATATGAGAAGTATTTGTAAATTATCTGCATAATCCTTGTCTACGAAACTTGTTTAGTGTTGCTCATTTTACTGCACACATTTATTGTACATTCCCTTATATACTCATATTTAACCTCTTCTAAAGCCACCTATTTCTGAAGAAAATGGTGAAAACAACATACCCAAACTAAAATGCTTACTGTGGCTGAACCGCTAGGGACAACTGCCTGACCTTTTCTGAAAGGTAAGACTTTGGAGTTTCTGTTCCAAGTGTCAGAATGACTCTATGTGTTACTGACCCTGAGTAACACCAGCTCAAACACAGTGGTTGATTCTCGCCTAGAATAAAAAACACTTTTAGAGTGTAAACAGTTACTGTGGTTGTTGTATTTATGGCTAGAAACCCAATGGAGACATAGCCACAGGCCTTACCACATCCCAACTCAAAGAAGATGAAAAAATACCAAAACATGAGTATTTGGCAGTGGTTTTTGTAGGGAGATACCTAAGCGGATTTCCAAAAAGCCATTATAAAAAGCCATTTGAAAAAGCCAAATAATCTGAAATGTTGTCTTTGTCTTTGTACAAAGACAGCTATAACTTCTGCTGTGTTGATCTGATCTGAAAAAGGAAGACATGGTTCGATGCGCAAGATTCAGCCGGTTAATTTGGTATGTAGCATGAACAGTATTGTTCAGAATTAACTACCTAATTAATCACATAAATGACAGATGAACAGCAAAAAATCTGAAATGTAACGCCGGGGTTACGGTGCCATGCAAGAGGTTAAAATGCAATCCCTGTATAAGCCTTGTTTACAAACCTACGTAGCGTTGTTGCACTACTGTACATCCCCTTATATATTCATATATAAAAATGCAATATCTGTATAAACCTTGTTCACAAACGTTGTTGCACACCTACCGTACACTTTGACTGTACACTCCCTAATATATTCATATTTAAAAATAGCCACTTTACTACATTGTATATAGCAGTCACTGTAAAAAGAGTATTTTTACAAAGTATTTTTTACAATGTATTCTTGCCTTGACTATATGTAATCTTCTTTCTCCTTTTTTATTTTTCTCTATATGTGTGTACTTGTGCACTCTGTGTGTACTTAGCAAAGCTAACCGGAGCCCAATTCCTTGTATGTGTTTGCATACTTGGCCAATAAAGCTGATTCTGATTCTGATTCTGATTCTGAAGAAAACCCCAAACATCATGAGCGGTCTCTGCAAAAAGATTTTGTTTATTTTGTCTTCTTTTAGAATTTGTATCAGTCAAAATCACACTCAATATACAAGCAGTCAGACTGGATTTGATTGCAGCTATAATTCAAAATCATAAAGAAACATTCACTTAATAAATACAGTTTTTGCCCCGTGTGCTTCAATGTGGTGGGAGTTGTTTTTTTCTGAGCGTATTTACAGGACGGCATAAATAAATTCAAGAGATGGAGCACATTTCAGGCTTTGACAAAAAACAAAAAATCCAAACTTGTATAAATATAGGTTTATCTTGGGAATCGAGAGGACGCGTCAAGAACAGAATCTGAGGGAAAACGTGAATGATGTCGCGCAAACATGCCCACATAACAGTAATAAACAGCTGCTGATAGAGATCCATCATGCCAATGCAATTACGCCGCCTTAATTGGCATCCAACAGGTCAAATTGCATATTGTTAAATGTGTCATGATGGTGTCAGTCTCACAGAAATGATGACCACAGATATGATGGAAGAAGTAAAATATTTCCCTCGTCTGTCGTTTGCTTTCATTTTGAACGAGTGCCGGTAGAGAATATATCAGACCCACTGTGTCCCCAATCAAACCGGACAGACGTTTCCCTCCACCATGGTTATGTACTCTCATCGCAAATGACTTCCCAGATATAGACCTTATTCGCTAACCCTGGACGGCGCCATATTGTTGACATACCGTCCTGCGCGCACACAGCGCTGCAGCTGACAACTAGTAACAGCCTTATTGTCGTTTCTGTTCCATTACAAAATAGCGATGGTAATGAAACCAATAAAAAACCCACAGTTGTTATTTGTATGCTGCCGTTAATGCCTGTAATAAATAAACAAAAGAACGAGGTGAACAGACTTTGCTGTGAGGAGCTGTCAGAAAGTTTCACCTGTCTCAACTAACTATCCACACATCTCCTGTGCTGCTGACGTATCCTCCGTCTCGCTCCCTTCACGTCTGAGGATGGTAGAGATAGAAACAAACCACGGGGACTTTATTGCTGTCATTATACAGCCATGCCTAACGCAGGTCACCATCCGAACACAATTGGAACGATACAGGTAACGCTAACGGCGGCGAGCTTCCTAAAAACTCTGCTCTTACATAGGCTGTCACTTAAAGCGGCTGCGCTATGTCAACAACATGGCGGCAGTGGGCGTGCCCGTACGTGAGTGACGTCAATCGAATAAGGTCTATAGCAGTTAGACAGAAGCAGCAGACATCCTGTGTTGCCAATCAAAATATTTTCAGTAATCAGTCGTCATCACTCGATCATATTTACCACGGACCAATGAGAAGCATGGACGTCTATTTTCTTTTCGTGGCTGATAAGTTACACCTCGACGAATGCAAACAATCGTCATTCCCCCTCTATTTACGGCAACCTCGCCCATTTGAGACACCGGGACCGAGAGAAAATGAACATAAACAGAATGGCTTTGCATATTAGTTTGTCTGTGACGTTTAAAATGACAGATGTTTACGATATACTTCGTTTCAGAACCGACCTGTGCCGTAGGAAGTTTCATCCGCATCGCCGCAAAAGTGCACCGCGACAGACCCTGACGTCTCCCCTCTCATCGCAATCTGCATGCAATCAAAAAGATAGGATGAGATCCCCTCACGAAACTCCATCTCCGATAGTGCAAAAGGGTACACAGCT
Organism: Poromitra crassiceps; assembly: GCF_964638095.1. NCBI lineage: Eukaryota > Metazoa > Chordata > Actinopteri > Beryciformes > Melamphaidae > Poromitra > Poromitra crassiceps. The sequence goes on from NC_139640.1 coordinate 3,301,341, forward strand.
CAGTAAAACCAAACAAGATGGACACTTAAAGGTCTTTGCACACACAGTCCGTTTTTTTTTCGTATGCCTTTTTTTCTTAATCTGTCATCCGAACTAAACTAATGGTGGGCGAAAGTTTCGGAGTCGGTGTGTAAACGTGAGTGACACAACATGAGGTTGTATTTATTTCAAAACGTGCAACAATTTGAAAAATTGAAAAATGAAAAATACAGACTTGATGTGCAAAAGCCTTTAGACAAGGGGGGGGGGGGTAGTTGGATCAGATGCAGAGAAAACAAGCAGGGGAAGGATGGAAAAGCATAACTGCAGCCATTTGCTACCTGGACTAGAACTGGGTCAATACTGACCACGATACGGCTTCCTGACCTATAGGTGCGGTTCTCCCATCCAGTCCTAACGGGCCAACGGACACTCCAAAGACGGACCACAAAAACACCCAAAGCATTCTTTCTCCACACACTGATTACTGACTCACTGTGCGTTGAGAAATGTCGGTCAAAAGATGTCAACGTTTATATCAATTTTCGATATAAACGTATATCAGACTACTGTTTTCATGTATAAATGTATGCATCAAGAATTATTTTTACCTACTGTCTTCCATAACTTCTTTGTATTGAACTCTAATGTCCACTCATATCCAACCAGACAATCACATAACATTCACCTTCCATTTTCCCGCACAAATTTAGGTCAATTTAACATTAGGTATAGAGGTCCATCCTTATGGAATCCCAGCCCCCCTTCAATCAGAACCTGTCCATCATTGCCTATTCTTAAATCAAGAATGAAAAAAACCCTGTTAAATCAATAACATCTCTTATCTGCATACATGTTTTAACTCTTCTTCTTTACTTTCTTTTCTTTTTTTTCCGTTAAATTTTATTTCATACTTGCTGATTTTGTTTCTACTTATGATGTTATACAAGTAGAGGCCTCGTATAGGCCCTTGCGGGTCTCCTGCCTCTACTTTGCACATTTCTTTTCTTGTTGATAACTATCAGTATTTTTGTATGCTTGAATATGTGCTAAATAAATAAATAAAAAATAAAAATAAAATAAAAACTTAAGTCACACCTTTCTAGTACAGTTCTGTTGCTACCTTAGCCATTGTTTTGAACACTTTCTTGTTTCTTCTTTGTCTGCGGCTGTGGCTGCCTGCACCTAAAGTAGTGCAACATGTCTCATTATAGACGTCGTGTTAATATGTTGCTTTTGCTACTTTTATTTTTTAATTTCTGGAGAGTTTGTTGGCCCCATAAAACTGGATTGGAGAGAGACACCTGACCCAGGCAAGAAAGAGTTAAGAAGCAAAGACTTGAGAAGAGTTGACAAACCCATTTTTGGGTTAGGGATAGAGAATAATCATGATGGTTATAATGAATCAAACATGATAATCATGATAACGATCATGTTTGATTACCAGGGAATCAGACATGGAATAAGTCGGCAATTATAAGATCCAGGTCAAAAATAGCTGGAGTTACGCTTTAAGAGGGTGAACAATGAGGGGGAACCAGAGTCCCATGATGTGTGTTTGATGGGCGTTAGCTGCCATTGGTGATGATGACAGAGGTGCCTTTGTGTCCGGAGGTCTGCTCCGCCGGCATGCGAAGGTGGGGTGTCATATCGTAGTGGGTGGGGGGTGTAGCGGTGGCCGAGGTGCAGTAGCCCCGGAGGCTCTCTGGGTCGTAGAGGTGTTCCAGGGCGTAGCCTGTCAGAGAGTAGGCGCTATGCTTGTCCAAGTAGGGCCGTGGGTGGTGGGAGGGGTAGAGGGCCGGGGCCGGGGTGGGCGAGGCGGAGCAGGAGCCCGGGCGACACAGAGGGTGGTGTAAAGGCAAAGAGAGCGGGGACAGGTCCGTCTGGGACAGGTCCATCTGGAGGTAGTCTTTGGGCTTATTGTGGAGGCGCTCAGACCCCGGACTGCTGCTGAGCCTGGACAGAGGGGCGGGGCTGGGCACGGGGCTGACCACCTGACTCAAACTCCGGCACGACACCAGGGGGGGCCCTTGGGCGTACTCCGGGGTGAAGCAGGGACCGGGGCCCTTGGGCAGTCCGTTGGCGGGACCCAAAGGAGGGTCGGGAGGTCCTTTGCGTAGCTGTAGTCGGCTCTCTTCTTCCTTGATCATCTGCTGCGTGGCTCTGATCAGCGTCTGGATCTTGCTGGGTTCCTGCGGGCTGGAGCGGTACTGCTCGGCTCGGTACCGGTCCCCCGAGTCACTGGCCGAGCCTCCGTCTGGAGAGCTGACCACGCTGTCCTCGTCCCAGTGGCCTCGGCCTGCAGGGGGAGGCAACCACAGAGCAGTCAGTCGAGAGGTCAAAGGTTAGAGGTCAGAGGTTAAAGCAGACATGTTGGCTCCCACAATTTGCAAATGCTTCCGCCTACCCGTCTGTCCTTCACAGAGGAGAAGGTTTGTCAAAACGGAACTAAGGCGGGACATCCGCTAATTTCTCCAATCACCTGCGTTGGTTTTGTTTACATGTGTCATGGTTGGTTGAATACCATCAACATTCCTCCAGTCCTAAAGCGCTTTTTTTTCTTTGGAAGATGACAACTTCCTCTGGCCAAATTTGAACTGGCTGAAGTACAGACTGTCTCTCCATTCAAAGATTGTGGAAGAGATAGACTGGCTTGAGACGAGACTAGTCAAGAGGTGGCAGAAACGGAGTCGGTAGACCCAATAGACTATGGTTGTACCGCTATGTGACTGGTATTATCATTAACAATCTAATCTCTCAAGACAGACTTTCGATTTGCATTCAAATCTGTCAGCATGGTCGAAGAAAATCGAGTCAGGCAGAACCTTATGTGGGGTTCGCATCGGATAATAACACTCCGGAAAACTTGCGAAAGAAGGCTGTCAAACAGCTCATCTCTTAGCTCCACATATATTTTGCAGTGCTGTTGCTGGTCGCACTGGTCGGACTGTAAACACAGGAAGAAGCAGATAGCGCGGTCGGTAAAATTAGCATAAAGGAGAGCCTTAAACTTAATTTATACTTATTATAAAGTGTCGCTCAGCACATGGTGTTGCATTTATACTTCAGAAGACGTTCGCCTCGGTTCAACGGTCACGTGACACTCGAACGCTATAAGCAGCTGCAGAGCAGCAGAGGGAACGAAATGCACAGTGAAAACACCTTGGAGGCAAGATGTAACGTACTTGGCTGCAGCCGCATATAAACGGCACACAACCACAGAACTCACCTCCTCTCTCTCTGGGAAATTGGTCACGACATTCTTTGTGATTTTCACGAAGTCATACATCAAGGATAGGCTGATAAAAATAGCGGGGACACGTTCATTCATTTCAATCCAGCGAAAACTAGCGGGTGGACCCCAACCAAAACAAGGACAAGGAAGTCTATATAGCCAATCAGACTTGCGCGAGCCGCGATACTATGACGTAGTCAGCGACACTAGACATTTCACCAGGTAGCAGACACTGCTGCTCGCCGACACTTGAAAGTGTCGACTCAAGTCCTCATTTCTGTCGGCGACCGTTTCAAAAGTGTTAGCAGACGAAGCATAAATTGGGCTTTAGCGTTCAGTTCCGGTTATTCGGGTATTGAAATAAGCTTGCTCCAGGAGGTAAATATATATATATATTTAACCGATGGAATCCCAGATTGTTAAAAATCAGTTGTGGCCCAGTTTAGTTCTGATGGAGAGTTTCAGTGTTCTATGTGTCTAAATGCTGTTTAATGAGAACATTGGAATAAAGATCAACTATAGAGCTATAACGAGTAAACTACTAGAGGAATAAATGCAATCGAAGCCAAAACACAGACCATTTATTCATGCTTAGAAACAGCGATCCCTCATGTCTAGAGGGGTAAGAGCGTAAATACCCTGGCCTGATTTACCGGGCATGGTCCAGACCTCATGTGTGGAAATGGCTTTGCGCTTTGGATTACGCCAGGTGAGCCGTATGGAAGCATTTTTTGTTTTGTTTTGTTTTTGTTTTCTTTGCTCATGTTAACGGGGGTTGGCTAGCCAGTACCATTGTCTACCATTCATTGTGCTAAGCTAACTAGTGCTCGCTATTTTCTACGGGGTCCTCTCACCATTCCAAAGTGTCGGCATCCTGATCATTGACTTCTACGCTTTCGGAGAGGCGGCCCTTTTTATCTCCAAAAAAGGTTTCGCCATTGCGAAAGATATTAGGTCCGCCATTCCGACATAGCATCTTGAGTTATTTAGCCTACAGGGGTGGGAGAGGTTAGGTTTAGGGTTAGGTTCTGGGGGAGGTTAGGTTTAGGCGTGGGGGGTGGGAGAGGTTAGGTTTAGGGTTAGGGTCTGCAGGAGGTTAGGTTTAGGCATGGGGGGTGGGAGAGGTTAGGTTTAGACGTGGGGGCTGGGAGAGGTTAGCTCCAGCCGGTCCCCCGGGTTAGGGTTAGGGTTCTTTCGCAATGGCGAGACAGATCTCCATTCCGACAATTTTGTCGGAATGCCGGTATTTCGGAGTGCCGACATTTCGGAATGCCGGGGTGTCCCCGGAGGTACTACACGCACAGAGGAAAGAAAGGCATCTATCTTCTCATCTTACTATCGGGAAGATGGCAAATAGGCAAATCTCCCAAAATGTTGGCGTATTCCAATATTGAATATCAAAATATTAGATGTTGGCAGCTTCAATGCAAACATATCAGTAGCAGCCTTCCCAAAGTTTGGTTGGTTACCTTGGAGGTTCTGGATGGCTGTGATGTGGGGCATGTTGTTGCTGTCGTAGCCTTCACGGTTCTCTAGGGAGCCCTTGCTCAACGGCAGGATGGAGCGGGCGGTGGTGGCCCACCACGCGTCCCTGCCAGCAGGGGGCGCTCCCAGAAAGTAGCGTCCCGCTTCGCAGCGCCCCCCTTCGCAGCCGTGACCGTGCGCGTGGAGCGCTTGGCCGTCGTTGGCCACGTGGTGCTCAGTGAACTGCCTGTAGACGCAGGAGGCTTCCAGGCCTTCGCTCTGCTCCAGGGGAGACGCAGAGTCTGTGAGGGGGCTGCCCCCCCCCCACGGACTGTCCCGGTCCGACTCCGAACGCTCCGTCTGGAAACCAGGATACTAAGGAGGGAGAGAGGGATGGGGACACAACCAGGAAGGAGACAATACATTACTTTTAGTTGATGTAACTAGATGTATATTGTAGGGCATTCACGACTAGTGAATTTTACTAGGCGACTAGTCGTCCCTAAAGGTAGTCGACTAGTCGTTTTTTTTTTTTTAATCTTTAAGAAAGAACATGAGGTATTTACACGACATACATGGACTATCATATCCCATATCCCATATCCCCCACAAAGAACATCAAAACACAACAAAACAAAACAAGAAAACTGCATAAGATACACAATAATCCAAGAACAAACAAGACTATTGGACAAACAACCAAACAAAAACAATGCATTCAGCTCCTATCCTGATAAGCCTAATGACACTGGGGTAAAAAGTTCTTAAAGTCAAACTCTGCATGTGGTTGCCATATTTTGGGGATGTCTAAGAATCTGCCTTTGCTCTTGTAGTAAATGTTATCCAACATATAGTAGCTTGAGAGTTCATTCCACCAGTGAACTACAGCTGGGGGATTGGATGCTTTCCAATTTAAAGCTATGCATTTCCTAGCTGCCAACAGGGCAAGATCTATGTATTTACTTTGAATGGATATGGGATATGATAGTCCATGTATGTTGTTTAAATACCTCATGTTCTTTCTTAAAGATAATAAAAAAAAACGACTAAGCACAGTGTCGACTAGTGGTTTTACTAGTCGACTAGTCTGTGAATGCCCTAGTATATTGGAAGTCCCCTTGCTCTTGCATAACAGTAGCTGTGAAAAGCTGGATGCGTTTAAAATGTTTGAATTTCATCAGGGATTGTAACGTCTAGTCCTATTAAGCATTCCTCAACAGAATTGAATAGCACCCTTTAATAAGATTTAAGACAAGGGACTATAATATGGATACGTACCAAGAATATTCTCTTCTAAATATATCAAATACTAGAGGATTGAAGACACAATTAGGACAAAATGGAATTCAGAACTATTTTGAATGTAAACTTCCCAAATGATCTGTTGACGTAGCAATAGACAGATGTTGGCAGCAATTAAATATCACCAACACTGAAACACCAATACACTCAGATAAAATATATCAGCACATTCACATCAGCAGCAGTGTCACTAGTAGCCTACTACTTTACAAATACTATACAAAACACAATATTTTTAGCATGCCAATACGCGACGTGTATGGGGACAGTCTGGCTTTAGTCTCACCTGTGTGTATGGGGACAGTCTGGCTTTAGTCTCACCTGTGTGTATGGGGACAGTCTGGCTTTAGTCTCACCTGTGTGTATGGGGACAGTCTGGCTTTAGTCTCACCTGTGTGTATGGGGACAGTCTGGCTTTAGTCTCACCTGTGTGTATGGGGACAGTCTGGCTTTAGTCTCACCTGTGTGTATGTAGACAGTCTGGCTTTAGTCTCACCTGTGTGTATGGGGACAGTCTAGCTTTGGTCTTGGGCCTGGACACTGGTCTTTTGGGGGTTCTGTGGCTCTCTGTCAGGCAGGACGTGCTGCTGCCGTAGGGGAAACAGGCCTTGGACGTGACCTGGTCCAAAGAAAGCTGGAGGCCTTTATACTCCGTCTCCCTACGACACAAACACAAAACACACATGGTTTATCCACAGGGATACTGTGTATGCCACTTGGATTTCATACATTTAATATATTCTGGAATTACTGCACACAAGGAAAGATCCCAGTCCCTTGGTAAGTTTGTTCAGTGTTCGTTACTGAGCATAAACAGCCCATAGCCCTGGGTATTTTATTTTTCCTACAGGGTAGGTGCAGAAACCCAAGCCCAGGGTGCTTTGGGGGTGTGTGTCACCTAGACCAGTGGTTCTCAAATGGGGGTCCGCGGACCCCCAGGGGTCAGTGGCACTTTGCCAGGGGGTCCGCGAAAAGTTTTCAGGTAAAAATAAATCAATAATAATAATAATAATAATAATAATAATAATAATAATAATAATAATAATAATAATAATAATAATAATAATAATACAAACAAAAATGCTACATGTTACTTATTCCTTCTCAAACTACTTCCTACATGGTGCTAGTCTATCAAAATATATTGGCTGTCATTGATTGTGTTGCATAGTGGTTTTCTGTACTGTTGACAAATTGTGATATTGTTCTGCGATCTACTTTTGATAACTAATGCCATATTTGTTCAATTCCACTACTGAACCTCCCCTGAAACTGCTTGGAGCCCCCCCCCCCCCCCTGCAGGCCTGCCTTCCACTTTGAAAACCTCTGATATAGAAGACGATCAAAGAATCCAAGGGGATAACATGTAGAAGTGAGAACACTTATTTCCAACAGGGTCCACCATTATAAAAACAGGACAGAGAGTAACACATAACATCATACAATCATTTGTAGCGCTTGTTTCGGGGGGCGGGAGGGGGTGGGGAGGGCGGGGCTAGGGGGGCGCTGTTCTGGGGGGTGGGAGCTGGATCATGGGGGGGGGGGGGGCTGGTTACAGCTGTTGGGATGCTTGTTTTCACAGAAAGGATTGCAGCAAGCCTTTCAACAAACACAGTACAGAGGCAAAGCTGGTCAATCAAACACACAAGGAGATTAAGGGCTCTGTCTGGCTAAATCAAGCCCACAGGAGAAGCTTGGAAAACTAACACACTGCTGGGATGTGGCAATTGATTTGTGGGTAAAGTGTCTGGATCCGGCCCGCGATGAATCAACTTTGAGACAACAGAAAACCTGGATGGGCTTTACTTGAGACAAATATCTCTCTCTCTCTCTCTCTCTCTCTCTCTCTCTCTCTGGCAAACTTTATGTTCAGCAAGATAATCTTCACAAATAAGGACTTTTACATTACATTACGTCATTTGGCAGACGCTTTTATCCAAAGCGACTTACAATAACACATTTCTGTCAGCAATAGAGCAATCAACTATGGAGCACAGTCTATGACAACTACAACTTCTGAAGGAACAGTGGTACAAGTTTAGTTTAGGTTTGTAGTAAAAAAAATTTAAGTCTAAGAAATATCGTGTTAACATGCATGAAACGGGCAGTCGTGAGGTCACAGTGACCTTGAACCTTGACCACCAAAATCTAATCAGTTCATCCTTGAGTCCAAGTGGACGTTTGAGGCAAATTTGATGAGATTCCATCAAGGCGTTCCTGAGATATCGCGTTAACGAGCATGAAACAAGTGGGCGTGAGGTCACAGTGACCTTGACCTTTGACCACCAAAATAAAATCAGTTTATCCTTGAGTCCAAGCCTAGTACGTTTGAGCCAAATTGGAAGAAATTCCATCAAGGCGTTCCTGAGATATCGTGTTAGCGAGCTTAGAAATGGCGTTCATGAGGTCACAGTGACCTTGAACTTTGACCACCAAAATCTAATCAGTTCATCCTTGAGTCCAAGTCGACGTTTGAGCCAAATTGGAAGAAATTCCATCAAGGCGTTCCTGAGACATTGTGTTAACGAGCTTGGAAATGGCGTTCATGAGGTCACAGTGACCTTGAACTTTGACCTTTGACCACCAAAATCGAATCAGTTCATCCTCGAGTCCAGGTCGACGTTTGAGGCAAATTGGAAGAAATTCCGTCAAGGTGTTTCTCAGATATTGCGTTAACATAACAAGCTTGGAAAAGGCATCCGTGAGGTCACAGTGACCTTGAACTTTGACCACCAAAATGGAATCAGTTCATCCTTGAGTCCAAGTCGACGTTTGAGGCAAATTTGATGAAATTCCGTCAAGGCGTTCCTCAGATATCGCGTTAACGAACATCGGACGGACGGACGGACAACCCGAAACCATAATGCCTCCGGCCTGGCTATCGCCGGCGGAGGCATACAAACTCAGAATAGAGATTCGGAGGGGGGGGGTCTCTCTCTCTCTCTGGGGGGGGGTCAGTATACTGTTAGATGTGACATCAGTGATGATGTCACTGATGTTGTACAGTAAGAATGGGGTCACAAGCCAAAAAAGGTCGGAAACCCCTGGACTAGTGTGTTGTGGCAAAAAAGTCTGAATTTGGGTAACATTTTATTTAGAGCTTTTAGAGATTCCGACACCTAAATATACACAGTTTTTTTAAAAAGGACGGAAAAAACAACCTAAAGCTACTCGGGTCCTTCCATCTCTCGTATCATTTTTATTCAAGGCATTGCGTCAGTGTTGTGGGCCTGCGGTAGCAGCGGCAGACCAGGTCAGAGGTTATCAGAGCTGAGCACACAGTACCAGGTCATAGGCAGGTGAAGGGCTCCCCCCCCCCCCCACACACACACACACACACACAAAGCCAGGTCACAGGCAGGTGAAGGGTCCTCACACCTGTGTTAGTCCTTACCCCCCCACACACCCTCACTCCACACACACACACACACACACACACACACACACAAACGCTCAAATAAAATGTCAGCATTGTACATTTCTGCAAAGCTACAATCTCAACGTACATTTGAAACCAAAACGACCAAACGGTGGTTAATTTGAAAACCTCACATCCTTCAACGTTAAAAGGCAAATAAAGCAACTCCATGACTTTATGTTTAGGCAACTTCCCTACATTAAAGATGAGCTGACGTGACATCTCAGCGTCTGTGATGACGTATCCGAGTGAAAAGAAACATTGCTTTGACTGGAACAGGGTCGTGAGGCGGGACATAGCGTGTGGAGGATGATTTGATTGGACCGTTGTGGGGACTGGAGTTCACGTTGGCCAATCCTGGCGCCTTTATGGCATGTTCTGCCCCTATGCAAGTGGGATCCGCATAGAACCGGGCAGCCGGCTGCTTCCGTGTGGCGACGTCAAGGCAAGAGTGCTGCCTGCCGGCTGGGAGCGTCAGCTAGCTGCGGTAAATACGATATTCCTGGAATGCGAGTTTAACGAACCAGTGACATGTCCTTTGCATTCTACAATAAATGAAGACATTACCGTTTTATTTTGTATGTTACATACATATTGTCAAGTATATTCACATTTATGGGCTAGAAATTCTGCCCAGGTTACATGCACCAGGCAGCCATCTTGCCTGCTCAGAATTTTCTCCTCAAAATCAAGATTGATTGACAGCTGCCATGTCGTGTAGGGGTGCACCGATCACGTTTTTTTGCCACCGATCACCGATTGCCGATCGCCTATGGGAAATATCTGCCCAACCAATCATTGACCGATCACCGATTACCGATCACCGATATATAAACTCCTCAAAAAAAGTTTGGAAACGTTATTTCGGTCGATTATTTCTCCCCTTTAATAATACCAATTGGCATTGTATTTTATATCGTTGGAAAGCCTGATTAGTGATAGGGCTTTTTTTTTTTTATATATATATATATTTTTTATACATTTTTTTAATATAAAAAAATATCGGCAATCAGCCGAAATATCGGCAATCAGCCGATCGCATATTTGAGGTCAAAATCGGCCGATACAGATTGCTTGGCGATCGATCGGTGCACCCCTAATGTCGTGATATGATTAGCTGAAATGGGGTAGAAATGTGATAGTTCTTTGTGACGTCACCATACTGTAGATTACTAGCCTGGGTAAACCCAGCCCCCACGTGACCTGCTCTCAGAGTTCCCAGTCACTACGTGACCTTGTGACTCATGAGCAGGGTAAGCCTGAGAGCAGGTCACTGGGGGCTGGGTTTACCCAGGCTAGTAGATTACAGTTATGAATGAAATCCTGAAAAATGAACTTTTGATGTGAAAAATAAAGTGGCATCAAACCCTGACATTAAGCACATTTAAATTTAACATGTCATTGAGACAGAAACCATAAAGCATCAACAAGATTTACAGAAAGAGAATAAAAAAGAGGAGAAAAGAGAAAAGGCAAGAAGAAGGAGACTTCCTCCACAGTGCCCTGCAGCAAGCTGGGAACTATAAACACTCATCCACTTTACAGCGCGTCAATTAAGAGGCCATAAACACAGAGCTCGTTAAACACACAGCTCGTTAAACACACAGCTCTTATGGATTTGATGTGGGAGGTTGAAGAAAGCTGTTCTCTGCCTATGTTCCGTGAACACGGCCATGTGGAGGCTTTTATAGCCTTATTCATTCTCTGCACCAGCTCGTACATCTGTGAACGGGCTCATCAAATCATATGCAAATGAATGGTATAACTCATTGACTAATGAGACCGCGGCTCATAGCATTTTTACATCATGTTACTTCCTGCATTTTTGACACAATATGGTTGCTTTGGCTGCATGTGAAATAGGCGTATAGAGTGAAAAGCAAAAGCTGGTTATGAAACTTTCAGCGGAAAGCCAGCACTGTAAGCCCCCCCCCACCCCCCATATTTTTATTTAAAAAAAAATTGCTGAACAATAAACAAACAAGACAAACAAGCTCAGACACAGGAAAACAAAAAACAAAAACAACAACAAAAAACACATCTTTGACATTTAGTATTGTAACGTGGTGCTACCAGCCCCATAAGGTGCTTATGTGCTTGTACAAGATATTATGCATGGCATCCTACGAACGGGGTTCATGGAAAACCTTCCAGGTAAGCCATCTATCACCCCTGACCTCAGTCACTACTAGTCATTCTTAACTTCGTCAAAGTAAGCCAAATAGGGGTCCCAGATATTTGAGAACTTACAAATTCCTTGTATGTGTGTGTACATACTTGGCCAATAAAGCCGATTCTGATTGTGATTCCCTCTCAGTGCAGTGAGATAGTGTTGATAAACTGTGCAGGCAGACTTGCAAATCTTAGATAAACTGACGCCACTTAGCAAACTTAGTAACAATGAGCTCAAACAGTCACTGGACTCAGCAGCAATATAACAGGAATGACAAGCCACTGACTGAACTCAGCAATATAACAGGAATGACAAGCCACTGACTGGACTCAGCAATATAACAGGAATGTCGGAGCGGAGAAAAGAAAAAGAAAATGATGTACCAAAAAAAATATATATATATTTACGAAGTTGTGTTTTTCCTAAATGTAAAAACCCATGCCACAATCTTGAAACTTTCAGAAAATCACTTTTACTTTGTTTTGATTTGTGTGCGTGTGCTAAACTATTACAACCATAAAGCCCTAAAAAAGAGAAAATCACAACCAGCCATAAAGCATTGGAGTTGAGCCAAATTGACACGGGAGGAAAACACCTTTTCACTCAAAACAGCTCAAACCTTCCTCACCTAACTGGATTCTGCCAACGCACCAAAACTAGACTTTGACAAAACTCGTGTTTCCAATTAACCTGCATTAATTGCTTTATGGCATAAATCTCTAGTGCCAATACTCCTGATCTTATCAACGAAGGGATTGACAGCACAACAGAGATCTGAGCTGCCAAGCTAAACACTTTTGCATACCTGCACTGCAGACCCCCCGATTTACACGGGAGTCTCCCTATTTTTAACCCTTTCTCGCGCTGTGCTCCCGATTGGTCATCTCTCCTGCCAATCTCCCGATAGTGATACAACTCAAATGGGTGTTTCACTAGTTTCTGTAATATGTCCAGACTGTAGGATATGTGTCGTGGTACCTGGCAACCCAACCCAAACGACCCTGCCTGAGCCTGAGGTGGCGTGCATCACGCGTCACTGCGCTCGCTCAAGCTCTCGCGTGACCAGGGGCGGACTGGGATCATAATTCAGGCCGGGCATTAGATACCAAACAGGCCAGGCCGATACGGGCCGACGCACGTGAAATTTTGGCCGTTTGAAGCCCGATTTGGGCCGTTTGAAGCCAGATTTGGGCCGTTTGAAGCCCAATTTGGGCCGTTTGAAGCCCAATTTGGGCCGAGTCCAATTTTAACCCTGAATAAAGTAATAAAACCACTAGTAAACCAGTAGGCGGCGCCTAGCCTGCTGTTCAGTGAGTGGCCTGACTGCGGGCACCAAAAAAAAAAAAAAATCAGGGCATTTGCCCGACGTGCCCGATTATGCAGTCCGCGCCTGCGCGTGACCGTCATATGTATACAGTCAATGGGCTCCGCTCGCTTTGCCACTGAAAATGGATGAAACAGGTATCAAGAAGAAGAAATACGCTTCCAAATGTCAGTCCACTTGGTGCATTTTGCAAGGTGTTTTAGTTGTCGAGTTATGAATTTAAGACTAATTAGTCATAATTGACTTTACATCCTTGCATTTATTCTGTTAATTTGTGGTGTAGGGTTATATGGCGGCATCACTGATACCCCTGAAAATCTCCTTCTTTTTCACAATGTTGGCAGGTATGCTTTTGTCACATCAAACCAAACATGTTTGGATAAATGTTAGATAAATGTCTGCTTTCTATCTATCTCTGGTTGTTATAACACAATAGAGTGCATATTTCATTGCCCATTCATTTTTCCATAGACGTTTCCAAATCCTTATTAAGAAGGAGTTTTACAAGGACAAATCAAGCAATTCAGGAGAGGCCCGTACAGGAGAACGTTGGACTTACGTGAGAACGTAGTTGACGCTGACGATACAGTGTGGTCGGGAGGAGCGGCTGTTGTGCACTATGGTGGCATAGCTCTGGACCCACACCCAGCCGCCGTGCTTAGCCAAAAAACGGTAGTACTTAGTGGTGACCTGTCCCTTCACTAGCACTGCAAGAGCAAGTGATGGAGAAAAGAGAAAGAATAGGAAATGTGATTAATTAATAATAGACACATTTCAATTAACAGTTCAAATATTATAGCAGCAAAGTAGAGCAAGTAGAGGTTACTTTTATAGGTGCTGGCATCGATTCATTTAAAATTTCAGGACACAATGAGCCCTATCTTCGCAAAAGCGGTAATCTAGTGTTTTTGCGCTCGTTTAACTCCGCGCGCAATGCAAATTGGGGTATGCACAAGCGCATGCCTGTTATAATTGTATTGGACATAGGCGTGCCACGTGCCAAACTAGGCGTTTCAGCGCAAAAATGTGGGGATAGATGCAAGGGCGCGGGAAGGTAGGTGCGGAGGGTGCGGCAGCACCCCCTGGTGGCAAGAGATGGAATTTTTTTAATTGTTGGGTTTGGCTGTCCTGTGTTTATGACACCAACAAAATACATTAAAAAACAGTTTGTGCTTCCCAGCTCTAATCTTATTTCATACGCTCTCTCTCTTCAAAAGTGTTTGATTTTCATCATAATCTGGTTTTCCATAATAATACTAATAATAATAATAATAATAATGTCAATGTTTATGCCTGTGTTGCTGTCTGTTGTAGCGTAAAATGATCTAAGGGAGAGCAGGTGGTTACATGAAAGTGAGTGAGAAAAGGAGAAGATACTGAATAATGACATCACAACAGTATAATCCTAATGTTAATTTAAAATTAAATATTCCTCTAAATATATGGCTAAAATGTAAAAGAAACATAACATTTTCTTCTCTTCCTTGCAGCACCCCCTACTTAACAATAGTTCCAGCGTGCCTGGATAGATGGCATTATCCTATCATCAGCAGCGCGCAATTACTTTGTGCTAAGAGCTTTTAAAAACACCTCTTACACGCTATACCCCGCTGGCCGCTGTGCTTGAGCGCACCATAATCTCTGTGCTGCGCAGCGCAGCGCAGAGTCAAATTCCTTTTGGATATGTCATTACGCACAGCCTTGCCATGCCAGGACATCAAATTCTGCTGCTAAAATTGGGTATTAGCAGATAATTCAGTGAGGCAATCAACTATAACTCACTGAGAAACTTTTATCACATCGCAAAGAGGGAAATGAATTGAGAAAACTTGTTGGACAATGGACATAGGCTATTCACCTTCACCTATCCCATGTCAACAAGCTCTCTCCATCTCTCTCTGTCCTCAGCACGAGTGAGTCCACTCTATTACGCATGGAGAGAATTACAGCATATTGCATGCCTTGCACAAACAGCGATCGCGAGACAGGAATCCGATTGGTTCTATTGATGTAACGCCCAGCATTGCCTGGCCACACCTGTGAATAATTCTGGTACGTAAAAGACCGCCAAAATCCCGTTTGCGCAGGCATTTTGGGGGCGTAGATGATTTTGGCACGGCTCTAATTTGTGGCTGCGGCACGTGCCGTGGACGTTTCCGCATCCCCGCCGAGAATTGCATCCCCAACATATTTCGGGGCTGCTAACTTAGAAAACAGGGAGGTCACATCTACCCAGACAATTATATCACTTTTAAACAGTTACATTTCTGTATAAATCATTACAATATGTTCCCGTGAGGTGGGGATATGTTTAGCTGCTGCCGGGCGGCAGCTACTATTATATTATCATATAATAGTGTTAATAAGAACCTTATAAGAGCCTTATTACCTATTAATTAATGCTTATTAATAGAACCGTAATATAAAGCGTTACCGAAATGCATTTTACAGCTCAAAGAGTGAAAATGGCATAATGTCCATGATTCGCTTTAGTTAGATTGCCATATCTAGATCATAAGAGGACAAGTAAGACAACAACAATAACAGCAGCAACAACAGCAATAGAAACAAAAGAATAGAAGAAGGAAAGAGCTGAAATGGGGGGATTTTTTTTTTTTTTTTTTACTATTTTAGATCACATCCCTGGTTATAAAGTGCACCTATTTAACAATGTGTGCAAAACAAAATCACAAAAATCAAATTTCTTTGGTTTTTAACATAAAAAAAAGAATTACAATTAAACCTCATTTACTTATTACACCAGACTGGTTGTTTTTCAGATGTGATCTAGCTAAAGTGAACTAAACAAGTCCACTATAAATGTTTTTCGGGAGATGCTGTGGTGTAGCCACAAGAAAGATGCAATATTAATGTTTTTCAGGAGATGGCGATGTGATGTAGCTAATCAAGAAAGATGCATTATAAATGGTTTTTCCAGAGATGTGTGATGTTGCTAGCTATAGGTTCTAAACAAGAAATATGGTTAAAATGTTTACAGTAGTTTTCCTTTCTTGCTGCACTACAATGTTACAATGCTGTGAGATGGAGCTAAACACAAAAGATGCAATATTACTTAGATTTGTTTCAAATGTGTTTGCTTTTGGGGCTTTAACACACCTTTTGTTGCACAGAAATTAAGCACTTTTAAATGAAAATTAAGCTACTTTTGCAATGTAGTTAAATAAAAGTTTCGAAAACGTGGAGGCGCGTTGTGTCAAGTGTACATGTAACGGGATTAATAGCTCGGGGAACGGTCCGGCCCCCCGGCCCCTTAGGTTTCTGACAATGTGGCCCCCTGAACAATTTAGTTGAATAGCCCTGATCTACAGTGTGCTGACGTCAGGTAGTACTATCAGATTTCAACCCAATTTCAACCAATCATATCATGATATGACAGCTGTCAATCAATCTTCATGGCTAGGAGAAAAATTCCAAGCAGGCAACATGGCTGCCTACATGGCAGAGTTTTCTAGCCCATAAATGTTTAAATACTTAGCCAATAAGTATGTAACATACCAAATAAAAACGGTAATGTCTTCATTTAATGGACGTGTAATTGGCTCGTTAACTCGCATTCCAGGAATATTGCTATTTACTGCCGCAGCCAGCACTCTCCTTCAGGTAGGAGGAGGCTGTCCACCCGGAGGGAGCCAGCCACCCAGTCCTCTGCTCTGGGGTTGGGTGCAGTGAACTAGCCAGCGAGCATGCAGTCCACCGGGCTGTATTAACATTGTATTGTGTTTATACATGGACCGTTATTGAAACGTGACCGGTAGGTTTCAGATTTGTCGGGTAAAATACATGATTTAGTGGACTGTGGCTCTGCTCAGAGGCATGGGCAGGCACCCTCGAGTCGCCTCCTCACATTCAGTCAGTCCAGTGAGTCCCTCACTTTCCAACGGTCAAATCAAACTTCTCCTCCGCACGCTATGTCCCGCCTCTCTACCCTGTTTCAGTCCCAATATGTCATGATAAGGAATCACATACAGTGGGAATCCCATTTCAGCAAAACTTTAAGAGCTGTCTTTGTTTTGTTAATATAACTGATGACTTTGATGCATCATGCAATTTACACTTACTAATGCAGGGGTTCCCAAGCCCACTTTGACGTTACAAAAATCTAGGGACCCAGACATTCAAATTTCGGTACATCGGTAATATCATCAGTGACATCATTGGTGACATCATCAATCATGGCACATGTGTTGTATGCTGACTTTTTTCCTCTGAATTCTGACATTAAAATCAGAATGCTGGCATTTTTCTCAGAATTCTGACTGTAATCTGAGAAGTCTTCTGACATTAAACCCAGAATTCTAACTTTATTTTCAGAATTCAGACTTTATTCTCAGAATCCTGATTTAAACTCAGAACTAATATTTTGATCACATGTGGCCCTAATCCATTGTTGTTGTTGTTGTTGTTGTTGTGTGGTGGTGGTGTTGGTGTGTGTGTGTGTGTGTGTGTGTGTGTGTGTGTGTGTGTGTGTGTGTGTGTGTGTGTGTGTGTGTGTGTGTGTGTGTGTGTGTGTGCGTTTCGTTTTTTAATTTCAGGCGACCCCATTTGAATTCCAGGCGACCCCACTCGGGGGTCGCGACCCCAGCTTGAAGGTAACACGGAAGGTAAGATAATGGAATGTAACAGCGGAAGATAACACAGTGGAAGCTAACAAAGCAGAAGGTAACATAGTGGAACATACTGTAACAGCTTAACGTAACATAGTGGAACGTAACAGCTTAACATCACACAGCTTAACATAACAGCACAACGTAACACAACATACAGTACAGTATAACATAGCATAATAACATAAGGAGAGTGTGTGTGTGTGTGTGTGCGTGTGTGTGTGTGTGTGTGTGTGTAGGAGGGTTAACTCACACAGGTGATGAGTACAGTATAACATAGCATAACCTAAGGAGTGTGTGTGTGTGTGTGTGTGTGTGTGTGTGTGTGTGTGTGTGTGTGTGTGTGTGTGTGTGTGTGTGTGTGCATGTGTGTGTGTGTGTGTGTGTGCGTGCGTGTGGAGGTTCACTCACACAGGTGATGAGCACATCGGAGGTGGAAGGAGTCACAGCTGTGGACGTGATGATATAGAGTTTTCTCTATGAGGTCCTGAGGCTCGTAGCCTGTCAGCTCTGCAACCCTGAGGAACACACACACACACACACACACACACACACACACACACACACACACGTATGTTTTTTAAGGCCTGCACCAACTAGTGTTGTCACGGTTTACGGTACTTCGGTACTTAGTCACTACTACATTTTTTTAAATTTTTATTCAATAAACAATACTTGAGGGCTACATGCCACTGGTGTTGCACTGTCTGCACTCACTGTCATACAGAGTTGAATGTAAGAAGTAAGCAGAAGCACATTGTTTTGTTTTAAAGTTGAAGGCTACATGCCATTTGTTCATTGGAAATGGTTGCATACTTTAATAAAGGAGAATATGTTGAAGAAATATCAGTCTGTTTTTTTTTACCGTGGTACCGAAATTGGTACCGAGTACCGTGGAAATTCACTAGTACCGGTACCGACTACTGAATTATTGGTACCGTGACATCACTAGCACCAACCCAACCCGTCATTGGCCCCCATTGGAATGAAGATAATATATGAATGTTTTTTTCTCTTCTTCCTGTGTCTGAGCTTGTTTTTGTTCTTATGAATTCTTTCCCAAGGTCCACCCCCCTTGGAGTGCCCCCCCAAGCTAATTAAATGCCCCCTCTGTAATTTGGGGTCTGGAGCCGGGCCTGTGGGCGGCCATGTTGAAATGACGTCAAATGACGCACTGGGAGCAACTAGGGGTTGAGAAATCATACCCGAGTTTGCGAGTAGGAACTCTGACTTAACGCACGCACACACACACACACACACACACACACACACACACACACAGTGCGCATACCGTGAGTCGAGGAAGATGAGTTTCATGTCGAGGCTGGCTCGGAACATAAACATGTTGGAGTGCAGTTTGATCTCGGTGACAGCAGAGGGCGGTAGAGAGTGCCCCACGGCCACCAGCCCCACGTTCTGGTAGCAGCCGTCGAACGGGGACATGTCCAGGCTGTACTGCCGGATCTTCAGGTAGCCGCTGCAGTGGATCACCTGCACCAGAAATATACGCTCATATAGACGCTTTTCACGCAAGTGTGGAGGGAACAGTTTGAAAAATAGCTTATTTCCTGTTAGCTATTTTATTAGCAAACAGGAAGTAGGCTATAGGCAATTTAGGATGTTTCTGTTGTCAAGTTAAAAACCGTCTATACCCCACATGGGCAAAAAACGATGTTAAAAAAAAACTGTAAAAAAGGAAGAAAAAAAAATGCAATTCCATCACGGGCCACACAGGTGTGTACTTTTCCCATCTCTGAATAGATGCAGGGATTTCCATTCAAGACAACTCTCTATCAATAAGATGCCAATGTCAAACTTTCAAACCTTGTAGCCTCCGCAGGTCAGACCAGCGTTTCTTTTGGCAAGGACACATTTCATCCTCAGGAAGAAGGAGCGCTCCATTTCATATTCTGTAGACAATCAAAGTGAAAAAGACACACCATCATGTTAGTTATGTGGTCTAGTGAGCATGGGCTGCACACAGTCACAGAGTGGCCGGGTCACAGCGTGTCCGGGTGGCAGAGTGCCCGGGTGGCAGAGTGCCTAGGTCACAGAGTGCTGGGGCCGGTTTCACAAAGATAGACTTTGATATGGTTTAGATATAACAAATAGTCAGACTTCAGATAGACATCTAAATTCCTCAGTTGCACAAAGCGGTTTAGTTCTTGACTATCTTAAGCAGGACTACACAATGAATTCTGGGTAAATTAAGACTCTTTTCAAAGTAGAAAACATGGCCGACTGAGTAACTGCTGCATCCAACTGCTCAGCTCTGTTTACTCTATAGCAGCAAATGTTGATCTTTTGGAAGAATTCAACAGTTATAAGGAGATTTTGACTTGGAAAATTAAGTGAAGAGTGTAAAAAAGGATATGGGAGGAAAATACAGTGAGAGTAAACAGTGTCATCCGACCGTTGACAGGAGCATCAAAGATGTTAGCTTTTGCATAGTAAAATCATTAGCTAGCTAGCTACTTGCTCAACATTAGCATACCAAAACCTAAGTAAAAAAAATCTTTTGACTGACCAAAACTAGAGACTTTATTGGCCTAATGTTAGCTGTGTTCTCCTCTTGGCTGGCAGCCTCGTTCTCTCCCTCTTGACTCGGTGTGCTGCACCATGCTAACATAGGTGTGCTGCACCATGCTAACATAGGTGTGCTGCACCATGCTAACATATGCTAACATAGGTGTGCTGCACCATGCTAACATATGCTAACATAGGTGTGCTGCACCATGCTAACATATGCTAACATAGGTGTGCTGCACCATGCTAACATATGCTAACATAGGTGTGCTGCACCATGCTAACATAGGTGTGCTGCACCATGCTTGCTAAG
Organism: Poromitra crassiceps; assembly: GCF_964638095.1. Taxonomy (NCBI): domain Eukaryota; kingdom Metazoa; phylum Chordata; class Actinopteri; order Beryciformes; family Melamphaidae; genus Poromitra; species Poromitra crassiceps. Next base: position 3,321,700 of record NC_139640.1, read on the forward strand.
ATAGGTGTGCTGCACCATGCTAACATAGGTGTGCACCATGCTAACAGGTGTGCTGCACCATGCTAACATAGCTGTGCACCATGCTACATAGGTGTGCTGCACCATGCTAACATAGGTGTGCTGCACCATGCTAACATAGGTGTGCTGCACCATGCTAACATAGGTGTGCTGCACCATGCTAACATAGGTGTGCTGCACCATGCTAACATAGGTGTGCTGCACCATGCTAACATAGCTGTGCACCAATAGGTGTGCTGCACCATGCTAACATAGGTGTGCACCGTGCTAACATAGGTGTGCTGCACCATGCTAACATAGGTGTGCTGCACCATGCTAACATAGGTGTGCTGCACCGTGCTAACATAGGTGTGCTGCACCATGCTAACATAGGTGTGCTGCACCGTGCTAACATAGGTGTGCTGCACCATGCTAACATAGGTGTGCACCATGCTACATAGGTGTGCTGCACCATGCTAACATAGGTGTGCTGCACCGTGCTAACATAGGTGTGCTGCACCGTGCTAACATAGGTGTGCACCAATAGGTGTGCTGCACCATGCTAACATAGGTGTGCTGCACCGTGCTAACATAGGTGTGCTGCACCATGCTAACATAGGTGTGCTGCACCATGCTAACATAGGTGTGCTGCACCATGCTAACATAGGTGTGCTGCACCGTGCTAACATAGGTGTGCTGCACCATGCTAACATAGGTGTGCTGCACCATGCTAACATAGGTGTGCTGCACCATGCTAACATAGGTGTGCTGCACCGTGCTAACATAGGTGTGCTGCACCATGCTAACATAGGTGTGCTGCACCATGCTAACATAGGTGTGCTGCACCATGCTAACATATGCTAACATAGGTGTGCTGCACCATGCTAACATAGGTGTGCTGCACCATGCTTGCTAAGATAGGTGTGCTGCACCATGCTAACATAGGTGTGCACCATGCTAACAGGTGTGCTGCACCATGCTAACATAGGTGTGCACCATGCTAACAGGTGTGCTGCACCATGCTAACATAGGTGTGCACCATGCTAACAGGTGTGCTGCACCATGCTAACATAGGTGTGCACCATGCTAACAGGTGTGCTGCACCATGCTAACATAGGTGTGCACCATGCTAACATAGGTGTGCTGCACCACGCTAACATAGGTGTGCTGCACCATGCTAACATAGGTGTGCTGCACCATGCTAACATAGGTGTGCACCATGCTAACATAGGTGTGCACCATGCTAACATAGGTGTGCACCATGCTAACATAGGTGTGCACCATGCTAACATAGGTGTGCACCGTGCTAACATATGTGTGCTGCACCATGCTAACATAGGTGTGCTGCACCATGCTAACATAGGTGTGCTGCACCGTGCTAACATAGGTGTGCTGCACCACGCTAACATAGGTGTGCTGCACCATGCTAACATAGGTGTGCTGCACCATGCTAACATAGGTGTGCACCATGCTAACATAGGTGTGCTGCACCATGCTAACATAGGTGTGCTGCACCGTGCTAACATAGGTGTGCTGCACCATGCTAACATAGGTGTGCACCATGCTACATAGGTGTGCTGCACCATGCTAACATAGGTGTGCTGCACCATGCTAACATAGGTGTGCTGCACCATGCTAACATAGCTGTGCACCATGCTACATAGGTGTGCTGCACCATGCTAACATAGGTGTGCTGCACCATGCTAACATAGGTGTGCTGCACCATGCTAACATAGGTGTGCTGCACCATGCTAACATAGGTGTGCTGCACCATGCTAACATAGGTGTGCTGCACCATGCTAACATAGCTGTGCACCAATAGGTGTGCTGCACCATGCTAACATAGGTGTGCTGCACCGTGCTAACATAGGTGTGCTGCACCATGCTAACATAGGTGTGCTGCACCATGCTAACATAGGTGTGCTGCACCGTGCTAACATAGGTGTGCTGCACCATGCTAACATAGGTGTGCTGCACCGTGCTAACATAGGTGTGCTGCACCATGCTAACATAGGTGTGCACCATGCTACATAGGTGTGCTGCACCATGCTAACATAGGTGTGCTGCACCGTGCTAACATAGGTGTGCTGCACCGTGCTAACATAGGTGTGCACCAATAGGTGTGCTGCACCATGCTAACATAGGTGTGCTGCACCGTGCTAACATAGGTGTGCTGCACCATGCTAACATAGGTGTGCTGCACCATGCTAACATAGGTGTGCTGCACCATGCTAACATAGGTGTGCTGCACCATGCTAACACAGGTGTGCTGCACCATGCTAACATAGGTGTGCTGCACCATGCTAACACAGGTGTGCTGCACCATGCTAACACAGGTGTGCTGCACCATGCTAACACAGGTGTGCTGCACCGTGCTAACATATGTGTGCTGCACCATGCTAACATAGGTGTGCTGCACCATGCTAACATAGATGTGCTGCACCATGCTAACATAGGTGTGCTGCACCATGCTAACACAGGTGTGCTGCACCATGCTAACACAGGTGTGCTGCACCATGCTAACATAGGTCTAAGCCCGCGTTAGCCTGGGGGAAGGTGTCTAATTTGTGTTGTTTAAAATTAGTCAGTCTTTGTTTTTGTGAAACGGTTTAACTTGCATTAGACTAATCTATAATCAAAATTAAGACTGGCCTAAACACTACAGACCAGTCTAAAATATCTCTGTGACTTTACCTTGAACAAAGTGCGAATGATAAGGCTGATGAGCAGTCAGCACGGCAGTCATCTCGTCATGGTCTGCGGGGTGGATGTACTCATAGATGCTGTTTCCCGTCAGCTCCACCTGTTCAAATGAACACTGGTCTCAGAAACACGCCCCCGGAGGAAGAAGCCACGGGAACTACTCATTGATTTGAGCAAAATGTGATTGTGCAAGCCCACCTGCGACAGGCCCAAATGGACTGATGCCGTTTCAGATATGTACATTATTTTCCCGTCCGGGGCAACCACAAAAATGAAGCCGTCCAACGTCTGGAAGGAAGGCATGAAAGAATAAGGCAAGTCACCAAACTGCACATAAACAATAGCTAAATTGTGCATGAAGACAGCTGCATAATTAGAGTTAAATGGTAGCTAATCAAACAGGCTGTCAGAGGTGTCAGTTAGCTACTGTCAACAGCACCACATAATCACTTCATGAAGATTCTAAGAGCAGCAACAACAGGAGTTGATAATAATCATTTGAGAAGATAACATGACAAAACGTGCAATTTTCCACCATGCATTATAATATTAAATGCAGCTATTATGATTATTACTATTATGATTATTGTTTTTGTGTCTGTTATAATTATCATCATCATCATTATTATTATTATTATGATTAATGGACTACTATGCTCTGCTGCTATTAAAATCCTACTTTTACTACCACTATTAATAGTAAGATTTGTTAAAGAGTTAAAAAAAAATCTTTCTATAGCAGCCAGTCTGTAGCCTTACTTGGCTGAAGAAGAAGAAGAAGAAGAAGAAGAAGAAGAAGAAGAAGAAGAAGAAGAAGAAGAAGAAGAAGAAGAAGAAGAAGAAGAAGAAGAAGAAGAAGAAGAAGAAGAAATATGTTTAACATTATGAAAGGTCTATTATGTGACAATGTGATTGTGACGTGGACTTGCTGCAAAAACAATTTGCCTGCAATTTTCTGCAAAATGCTTTTGAGGCTTGAAAAATTGCTATTGCAAATAATACGAGTAAATCCATAACCTATACCTGGAGGAGATGGGAGCCTAATTCCCGGCCGACTCCATCCAAAGAGTTGCGGCTTACATGACCCCAGGACTCCCCAAGGCCTGGAACACGTGCACACACACACACACACACACACACACACACACACACACACACACACACACACACACACACACACACACACACACACACACAGAGTAGGACGAGACATGAAGAAAGAAATCACATTAATCCTTGAGGAAACAAGAAGCGACAATCATACATTTGATAAGGTATAGATACTATCTATACCTTGTACCTATAATAACCACATAGGGGTTATCTATATCTATATCTATTAGATAGCCTGGGTTATTATTTCCTCTTTGTATTGTATTAAGACTGCGGGAGCCTATAAATATGACTAAAAATAAAGACACTAATGCACTACAAAATAGCCTAATTATTGAAGGTCTATAATCTTGATATAGTTTAAACTGTTTATGACTTTCCTCATTAAGACTTTCCTCATTAATTGATATGTTTACACAAAACTAGGCTATGTTTACACAAAACTAAGAAGTCAAATTATATATTTTATAGTAAAATATTTTAGTGATAATAATATTTATAGGCTTAGGTTATCCGATAGGTCAGTGATTCTCATCCGTTTTCATGTCAAGAACACTATTTCACATTATGGGAGATTTTGTTTGTTTCTCGGGCCAAAATCGGAGAATATACGATTTTGTCCATGCAGACTTCCATTCTTGTATTGTAGAGAGAGAACAGAGAAACTGCAAAACAGCCATTATATGCATGAGCTGTGTTAATTTCTTGTCAATGTAATAATTAAACAATAACTGCATAATAATAATAATAATAATAATAATAATAATAATAATAATAATAATAATAATGTAATGAATAATAAATACAGCGTGGCAGAGACACAGCATGCTCTCCCCTCCTCCTCCATTGAGATGCTAATCCAGTCTGCAGAATAAACAGCCGCAGCGTGTGGATCACGCCTCCCGCGAATATTAAGCAAATATAGACTTCGCGTTTGCACAACAGAACAGAAACAATCAAATTACACCCCCCCCCCCCCCCCCCCCCCCCCCCCCCACACACACACACACACACACACCACAAGTAGCCTATTTCAAAATTGTATGGTCACTTCATATCCAAGGTGTGAATAATCACCAGCTGAGTTTAACAAACAAAGAAACATGTGAAGCAATGAGGAAAGAAATACAATTTTACTGATAATTAAAAACAAAACAAAAAAAAAACAGTATGGAACTACAATGTGGTTTGTAAAAAAAGAGGAAAAGAAAAGTATATTAGACTAAATTTCGTTCAAAATTATCCTTGGCTTGGACGGTGGACGGGCGCATGTGGAGCACCGTGAAGGCGTTTGAGAGCCTTTTTCATCAGAGTGCATTTGAGGGTTGAAGGCCTGGATGGTGGTGGCTACCAGGCTAAGCCCAGAAGGCTAGCAGACCAGCCTAGCCATCTAAATTATGGAAGAAACACACACACACGCGGACAAGCACGCACGCACGCACGCACGCACGCACGCACGCATATATATATATATATATATATATATATATATATATATATATATATATATATATATATATATATATATATATATATATATATATATATATAAAGGCAGGCCTGGAAGTTTTGATGGCAAATGAATACTACAACTTTGCCTGCATGAAAAGGGAAAAAACCCATAGCCTCATAAGTCTACAACATAACTTGTGCGTTGCTGTGACTATGATAAAGGATTATGCTAAATCATGGTGTAGGCTGCAGTTTAAACCTGCTAAACAAACAAACAAACAAACAAAGGGGAAGGACAAGCCCGTCTTTATTGTCACAAACACTAAAAGGCACTGTTAAGCTTATGCTTTTATTTAAAAAAAGGCACTAACTAAGCTACTGAAGTAGTACATAGTAGTAGTAATAATAATGACGATATAATAATAATAATAATAATAATAATAATAATAATAATAATAATAATAATAATAATAATACTAATAATAATAATACTAATACTAATAAGCTACTAATACTAATAATAGGCCTACTAATAATAATAATACATTTTCTCGCCTGGAAATCCGCGGTTGCTAAGCAGCAGCGCATTCATATTTAAATGACCATTATGTGAATGTGGTCACAGGTGCGCGTTTATGGCTACCGTATTTTACAGCAGTTTAGAACGTGACTCAGAGCGAATGACCGTTTATTAAGAATCATTATGGGGGCTAACGATGTGCAACGATGATGTTGAAATCCAGTGATTTAAAAATAGCCAAAACAAAAAGCATCTTCATTTTCATTAAAGCCTATTTTCATTTATTATTTCATTCATTTATATTTTCACTTGACCCTCCCCCCCTTCAAAATACTATATCCTCATAACTTACATCAGTTGATACTATTTATGCATTTAATAAAATCTATTCATCACAAATATTAAAGGGGCGGTCAACACAATAGTCAAAAGGCGGTGGAAGTGATTTCCCTGCATGCGCAGACCTCTTGCACGACTTTAGAGAACCACGAAAACGTTTTTCCCGATGCGGGTATGGGGTGGATGTGTCATGTAACCCGACCCGGTTTGGACAACATGGCCGGGGTCAATGGTCGCACTGACCGCTCAGGCTTCCATAAATAATAATGTCCAGAGTGTCCACTGCACAGCCATAAAAAAAATAGTAGCCTATTAAATCTTTTATACTATAATTATCTCTCTTTAAGGGCGTCTGCTACTGCAGAGCTTGTGGTTCTAAAGTGGGGTCTGGGGAACCTCGCAGGGGGCTCCGAGTCCCCCAGAAAAATCTCTAAATGAATTAACTGAAAAATCCCAATGAGAGAAAGGCTATTTTTGAGCTGAAGTTTCCGAAAGCAAAACTAACCACAAAGCCTTAGATGGGACAAAACCTCATCAAACCGGTGGATCTATTCGAAGTGGGAAAGTGGGAATTTCCCCGTTAAATCACAGCAAGCACCTGCTGTCCCTTTAATTCTTCATATTATTCTCTAAAATGTGTCGTGCACCTTTTGGATTGTAAATTCTTATATCTCTCGGGTGACAGGTCATTCGTGTGTGGCCTATATTGTACTGTAGCCTACTTTGATTTTGGGGGGTTATTTTATCTTTTTTTTTTCTATTGTGACCGCTAGCTACACACTTACACTATAGTCAAATTCCTGACATGTAATCTGATTACCTGTGGTGATTCTGATTGATAGGGTGGGAATCTGTAGGCCTGGTTTAGCTGCGGTGCCAGGCCGTCCCATATGCAAAGGCAGAGCATAATACAACGTTACGCCTGCTGCTTTAGGACTTTCTGTTGATATTTCATCGTGACATAAATTTGGTTGATTTGTGGTGACAATAAAAGGAGACTGGACTTTCGCGAATAGGAGACGAATACCTGATTTATGTAGCATAATATAGGACCAATCCTCAATGCGTCCTGCACTTAATCCTGAATGTTTCGGGCTCATTTTGCAGTTTTTGGGATCATTGATTTTACATTACGTCATTTGGCAGACGCTTTAATCCAAAGCGATTTACAATAACGCATTTTTGTCAGCAATAGAGCAATCAACTATGCAACAGTCTATGACAGCTACAACTTCTGAAGAAATAGTGGTCAAATAGTGGTATTGTAATATAAATGAAAATAATGAATACCATCTTAGCTCGGGACTTCTATGCTGCGACATATGAGCTACAAGCAGCATCACCTGCATCATGCATGGATTATGCGCAAAAACATTTAGACTAGAATTCTGTTCAAACTAAGCTTTCCTTTTGGACCTCATTGAATTGTTTTAAACCCCTGTATTGTCCTGCAGAAATTTGTCGTCAGTTAAATCTAATTGCCTGCGTGGATCCCTGTCTTATGCGGACTAGACAGACACAGTTTTATTTAAAGTGTTTCATGCCTCCTTTGATTTCTAAAAAATAAAAGAAATCGATCATTTAGTTGTGGAATCAGTGATGTAAACCTGTATTTATTGCAGTGTTCTTCCTATAGAATATCAGGATTTATGCTATAATAATAATAATAATAATAATAATAATAATAATAATAATAATAATCATCATAATCATAATAATAATAATAATAATATATTATATAATATAGAATCGTCTCTGTTCAAAGCACATTTTATGCGTAATTTATTGTCTCTCTCTCTTTTACCCCCATTTTGACTCTGGGTTTCCACCTCATGTAGTATAGGCTATTATTGTTGTAGATTACCAATAAAGGCTTGATCTATAAAATCTAAACGGCTTTTTATTTATTTATTTATTTATTTATTTACCTATTTTGGTTTTACATTTCACGACCGGTTCCTTTGTGTGGAACTCACTCACTCCAGCCGCAGACACACGGGAGCATATAGACATACAATCCATCATGTCAGAAAGGCTTTTTTGTATTGGTTTATACAGCACGCAGCAAAGAAGACTATTTAAACAGCATGCAGGCGAGCCAGAAGCATCAAAGCAGTGTGCTAGCCTATACATCTGTTTGGATAAACTAATAATGGATTATTTACAAGCTCGTGTCTGCCGCAAAAACGCAATTCAATCTGAAGTTTTATGCTTAGAATACTTCATAAATAAAACTCAGAAAGTGCACTTTGGAAAAATGACAATACAAATAATGAAATAAAATACATAACTGCATAACAAATAACCAGTTAGGCCATAGCCTATAAAAATACATTATGATGATGATGATTATTGTTGCTGTTAGTAGCCAATTGTTGTAGTATTGTTGTTCTTGTTGTATTATAATTGTTCTGATAAATGACTAATAATACAATAGCAATAATAATAATAATAATAAAATTAATTCAATAATAATAATGATAATTTAATAATAGTTGTGTTGCTCTCACTTCTTTCTTCCTTTCATCATCAGCCTGTTGCCTCTCCTCAGTCAGCTACAGCGGCCTGTCAGGCGGTGTTCGTTCTATGTGTGTGTGTGTGTGTGTGTGTGTGTGTGTGTGTGTGTGTGTGTGTGTGTGTGTGTTACCTTCAGGGAACACAGCCCTCATCCTGAGGTGGGAGGTGGTGAGGCGGATGATCGAGGCCTTGTCCAGCTGGGAGGTGATGGCCCCGGGCAGAGGCAGCAGCTTGGCCAGCTCATAGAACTCACAGTTCTCCTTCTCCCTGCGCGTCCGCGCTGCGTTTTTACACTTTTCCTTCATGACCGATCTCTCCAGGGATGCAAACTCATGCGAGTGAAAACAGACACAAAACCACCCAGAAATCCTTCACTTAGGTCTCCTATTTTGGGATTAAAAAAGGTGACTAGTTTGCATCCCTGCGAGTTTAACCAAATCGTGTGTTGCTCTCCTCTCCTCCCCGGTGACGGTGACTCCTCCCCGTGGTGACAGGCAGCCAGTCGCCCCGACAAGTCGACTAGATTTCTCTTCCTCACTCGGCCTAGCTACATCCAAGTGAAAACATGCCCATATTTCCAGGTGTGTGACTGCGGTTGAAGACGCGGTTAAATCCTGGATGTTTCTGGGGAGGTGGTTTTAAATGAAGCTGGGCCCCATCATAGAAGCTCACCGCGGCGCGCTGCGGGGTCCATCATCTGCGGGGTGAAGGGGCAGCGAGGACCGACCGGAGACATGTCTGGCACTGTGGAGGAGAGACAGGGTGAAGGCCTTTACAGCCCACGACAAAATAGCCTACAACATCTTTCTCCCAGTCTTCAGATTATATTCTGCAACAGCAACCAGGCTATGCATAGTTATTTGTCTATTCACGTTCCCATGCAGTTGGACTCCAACTCTGCATAGCCTGCCCTGTGCATGCAGCAGCTTACCTCGGTGCCGATGGACCCGTAGGCAGCTGCTGGAGCCTGGCTGTGGGTTGTGCCCGGCTCAAAGTGCCCGGGCATAAGTCCATAAAAGTCCTGCAGCGCGTGTCTCTTCCATCCTGTGTGCGTGTATGGGACAGCAGAAGAGTTTCCACAGCCGCCTGCAGGAGCGGGATCGAAGACCCCGCCCCCCCCACCCCCACCCACAGGCAGCTCTACTCCCATAGCGCCAAAGTTGCGCCCTCTTCCGGGGCTACCATACGAACCAAGGGATTTCATCCGCCAGATTTTTTCCCATGGACATTTCGTAAAATTCTTATACAAATAGTTGTACTTGGTCAAACCAAGTGATTCAATAGAGAGACCATAGACCATTTCACTCGGACAAAAAAGGATTAAAAAAAAACTTTTTTTAAATCATTCTTTTTAAGTTCCGAGTGACATGTTCTATATATGGTCCCTCCTGATTCTAAATATAGCTGAATCGCTTGGTTTGCTCCAGGTAAATTAATTTTTACAAGCATTTTTACGAAATGTTAATGAAGAAATGAATGGATGAAACCCCTTGGTTTCTATGCTTAACCCGGAAGTGGACGTGCCTTTGGCCCCGTCCATTTCCCCGATTGGTTTAGGCCTACCCCAACGTGCCCGACGAGGATCGGGGATTGGCTGGTGAAAAGACGTCACCTCTGGTCCATAGTGGTTTAATAACATGATCATCACTCGAGCCTGCATGCATGGGGACGTTCCGTTCTCGCCTCTTGCCATTATATATCGCCGAATTCCGTTTAAACTTCCGCTTGTTTAAGCCTTTTGTGCCTATCGACAAACACAGACCTGGTCAAACTTGACTCCAGACTTTTTAAGAATGGGCACAGCAGCCACTCTTCAGTTCGGCATGTTTTCAATGCACCAAGCAGCACTCATTTGCACATTATTTCACCTTTTAGCATTGGCTTATTCCTCCGGTCTTCCTCCGTGCGAGAGGTGACTGTGAACATTCAAAAAGAAGAGATTCTATTCAAATAAATGTCATGCTTAGTGGATCATTATGAATGCCAATTTTATCAGAAGACAGCAAGGATGCGTAAAATGCTTTATGCCATGTTCTATAAGCAGCTGACCTTTACTGAGAAACAAGAAAGCAGTTAACTATGAGATTTCTGAATGGAGTTTGGCCTGACTTTCCCTACCAGAGAGAAATCGGTGCGGATATCAACGATTAAGGAACAGGCCATCAAAAATCAAAACGAATGCAGCCTGTCGCCATTGGTGTTTTCACCATAAAAAATAACCTAAAAGCCCAGCTGATTCCCAACCGTTTTAGGCTTGTGACCCCACTTTGACGTCACAAAAATCTAGGGACGCCAAACATGAAATATATTATGCTATATAGCCTATTGGTAAAATTAATTTGTTAAAAGTTTGCAATGCTACATTTTGTATATATGCGATGGCCTACTACTGTAATAGCCTACTACTTCAGACTTTTTTGTAGCTAATTCTGACATTAAACTCAGAATTCTAACTTCAGAATTCATCGCTGCAGTCTGCACGGGGCATTAAAGCACCAATCAGTAACTTTTTCACCTTAATATAAAAGTTTTTTAGTCATTGAAGATGGTACATTTACTTGTAACGGGGTGAATGTCACCTCTATTGGTCACACACCGCCCTCCAAAGGCCTCTCCAGTCCTGGGACTAAGCATTTTTGTGCCAGCGTCCCGGAGGCAAGATGCGCACATGCGCCGTACAGCGGAAGCGTTGTGTTCATGAAAACAAGGAAGTAACTCGGTGCGGATTTGCTACGAAAATGACGTTTCACGTAACTATGGATTATTATTTCATCACGTGGTGAGTACCCAATGTCACAACATGTACATAGAGCTTTCTGGCACTGTCTTTTGTTGACTTTGAACGGCGATATCAATACCGATACTATTGCACCCAGAGGGAGCAGTTTCTCCAATAGCAAAACTTGGAAAAGTTGCTGAATGGGGCGAGAAGCTCAGTCATCCGTGAGGGATGCGGAGAAGAGCCACTGCTCCTTTGCATAGAATAGAAAGGAGCCATTTGAGGTGGTTCAGGCATCTTGTAAAGATGCCACCTGGTGGCCTACCTAGGGAGGTGTTCCAGGCACGTCCAGCTGGGAGCAGAGCACGGGGCAGGCCAAGGGCTAGGTGGAGAGATCAGAGATCTCCACGCTGGTCTGGGAACGCCTCGTGGATCCCCCAATCATAGCTGGCTAATGTGGCCAGGGAAAGGGAAGTTTGGGGTCTCCTGCTGGAACTGCTACCTCCGCGACCCGACCTCACCTCGGATAAGCGGTTGAAGATGGATGGATGGATGGACACACAAATTTCCACAGAGCCAATTATTTTTTAAATCTTGCCTATCAGATAGGCCTATATACAGCATGTTTGTATGCCAAAACTCAATACATATATTGTAAAAAAAGAAAGAAGACAGGCCTACATACAGGATACTGTAACCCAGGTGTGCCCAACAGAGAGCCAAAGTGGAACGTCACTTCCTGCTTCAGCACTGCACCAGAGATTTTCATCCGCCATTTATTTTCCCATAGACATTTCGTAAAATCCTTATAAAAATAGTTTTACTTTGTCAAACCAAACTGTTCAGATGTATTTAGAAACAGGAGAGACCACATAACATTTAACTCAGACCAAAACGTTAAACAATCGCGGATTTAAAGAAAATATTTTTTTCGGTGTTGTCATTTTAACTTTTGGTCAGAGTGAAATGTTCTATGGTCTCTCCCAATTCTAAATATAGCTGAACGGTTTGGTTTGACGAAGTAAAACTATTTTAATAAGCATTTTACGAAATGTCCATGGGAAAATAAATGGCGGTTGGAAATCTCTGGTAAAGTGCTGAAACAGGAAGTAGGCGGTCACTTTGCCTCTCTATAGGTAGATCATGATCTACCGGTAGATCTCGGGCCATCAATAAGTAGCTCGCCAAAGAAATCCAAAATATTTTTTTTTATGCATAAAGTAAAGCACTCATGTATAGCAAATTCAATATCTACAGTATTTAACACTATTAAATCATGTTAAATAAATAATATACATTAATACTGTTAAAATGTGCTAAATATGTACTTGGCGTGACAAGGGGGAAAGAAGTAGTTCACGACTATGTTTATTTTTTGTAAGTAGCGCTCATCCTAAAAAGGTTTGGGCACCCCTGCAGGCCTATTATGTACACTACAATTCCTTATGAGTTGCCTAGCCTTATTATTTATAATGTGTGTTACCATTTTTACAGCAATATGTGCCAATGCAAAGCCGGCTTACGTTCCAGGCTACTGCCCATTACCAACTCATGAGGGGAGCGAGAGAGCATGTGGCAGAGCGGGCATACAGCACCAGCGCTCTCTCTCTCTCTCTCTGGTGGTGTCTGAGTCGGTGCGGAGCGCCCGGTAATGGGATCCAGCCCGTGGTGAGAGAGGCTTAACCTTTTCTTCAAATTTTCTGGTAAACAGACGGCATCTGTGGAGGATATGGCCACCGAAAATACTCCAAACGGTTAAGTCTGCAGGCAGTTGTGGCACTGAACCCGGTCCGATCACCGCGGACCAGGCTTGGTACCACAATTAACCGGCAGAACCACCCAGCATGTGCCGCCCAGATAATAGAGATATGAGTTGCATCAGCTCCATTCACTCCAGTGGACCTTTTTTTTTAACCTCGCAAAAGGTTCTGGATTAAGCAGCACTGTCGAGTTGGACCGTTTGTGTTGTACTTTGAAAGGATAAGAGGTTTATAGAATCAAATTGCATATAATCAGCTTTATTTTATGCATTCAAACATATTTCCTGGAAGTATTCCCCCGCACACACTAGAGCTACATGAGCCACGTGACGATCACACATTTTGGACTTCCGTTGGTGCCACTCTTGAAATCACTCTGGTCCAGCCTATTGTTAGAGGACGTGGCTTTGGTAGAGTGGAGAGCAAGTATTCTACACATGCCAGTGACCATAGTTGCATGATATGTGATATTCTTACACATTTGATTGATTCATTCGTTCGAAGTCTTTGTAAATTAATGATTAAATAAAGGCCTAATATATCAGTTTCTCCATCTAAAGCAGCTAATAAACCCACAACACTGATTTCTGGAGTTTTTAGTGTTCCTTGATCTCTCAACGCCTTCTCATAAAAAATCCACAGGGAAACACAACACTGAAAACATTTTGGCATGAAAAATCTTACAGTCAGAAAGTTTTAAGAACAGTTTAGTGAGTCGGTATGTCAAATCTTTGGTACTGCTCAATATCTCAGAAAATATCGGTATCAGTATCAGCCTTCAAAAACCCATATCGGTCTAACCTCTAGTATCTACTAGTATATAGCTGTTTACTTGTGGAGGCAAAAGTTGGGGATTCATCTGTAAAGAAAATATCTTACATCCATGCAGTGGTACACAACCTATTGCCTTACCCAGGAGCCACATAAAAAAAAAAAGAGCGACAACCCAAAAAAGTCCCTTTCGTCCCTTTATCTTTTTTTTAAGTAGGACTTAAAAGAGCCACAACTACCCATAAAGGAGCCGCATGTGGCTTTTGAGCCTCGGGTTGAGTATCACTGGTCCAGAGTGTTTAAAGATTATTATAGATGTGGACATCATGTAGGGAGACAACAAGTGGATATGAATCAGGATCATGTCTTTCAAGGCAACTGATGCATTTATTAGGAAGCTCAACTATAAACTCAAAGGATTGCAATTAGATTGCATAATAAACATTTCAAAATTTCTAAACTTGAAGCTTTCCGTTCTCATGAATTTCAGTTTTCTCTCAAAACAAACCTTTATAGGCCTAAAGGTAGAAGATACAACTAAATTAAGTCGAAAGTAAAACAAAATAGGCTGACTTTTGTCTTTATATGTCTTGTTTCAATACACTCCTTTGGCAAGTGTCTCTCCCAAAAATAGAATATCTAAACCAAAAGCGAACATAACTGTTTGATCACATTGCTGTAACTACGTCAGCGGGCGGGACCGTGGCAGTGTGATCAGCTTCGGGGGAGCAGTGTTCGACGGAGGACTCTTCTGAGTAACGCGGGAGAGGGAGGGGGGGTGAGATTTATTTCCACCAAACAGATGTGACAGTTTGGCGATCCCGAGCGAAGCCCCCACGGTGGGGAGGCATGTTTCACACACCTGCACTGAAATCCACTCCAGAAAAGCTTCAATAAACAGCTTTTCCCCATTCGACACAGCGAAACAAACCCCTCCCTGCAAAACCATCAGGCTTTATGTTCCCTCTTCTTCACATCGACGTCGTCTCAATAAAGAATCTCACTCAATTCCCAATCAAGTCAATAAAGACTCTTTTTTCCCCTCCCTTGAAAACAGGCGTCTGATCCAGGAGTGAGAAATACATGACTTTATAAGCTGTCTATTTGAAGGAAAATCCACGTAAAACACGTTAACAACACCATTCAAAAACAGCTACTAACAATGCATTTCTAGGTCCACTTTGTTGTTTCTGTGGTGTATTTTTCTTATTTCTATTGACTACTGGCCAATCGTAGGTGACGTGATGTCACGGTGAGATGTTTCCAGCAGGAAATGTCTAGTTTTGGTGTGAAGAGGCAGACAGAGCTCTCTACCGGCAGCCTCAACAGTCCAGAATGCATTTCAGCCGCAAGGCGTTTGAGCACAAGTGGTGCAAGTCGCTGAGTGAAGTAGGAGTAGACGAGGCAGGTTTGAGGGAAAGTCAACGAGAACACTTCATCACAAAATGACTCCTGGAATGCAGAATGATATCTAAGGCTATAGGTCCACGCTGTAGGAAAAAGTGGCCCAAATCTGACCCCCCACCCCAGAAGTGACTCAGGTCTGTTTATTTCATCATGACTGTGTAAACAGCACAAATCCTGTGGAATCAGATCTTTTCAAATCTGACCTGGGCCACTTTCATAATGGATCTAAATCAGATTCAGATCCGATCTTTGGGAATGCGACCTCAGTGTGAACAGACCTGTATCAGTCTTCATGAGACTTTTACGTCACTCTAGATCGAGATTTGTCACAATTCTTTGTTGGCGGGAGGGCCAGGGGGCAGTCAGTCATTCAGTGATTACAAACATGGACGACAGCTGCAATGGAACTAGCCAGTGGAGGTTTTAGACCTCATACTCTAAAGTATTTGGGGTGACAGTTCTGTGCAAGCAAAACTTGAGGGCTGGCTTGTATCGTAAACCAGTCTGTGCTTCGAAAGCACATGGAAAGAAATGGCCAAACGGGGCCACAGAGGAACGTGGCAGCAGTGTCAGAGAAAAGCTAAGAGCCTTAACACTAAGCTCAAAGAAGCTAAAGACTCGAACCAACGAAGCAGTCGTGGTCAGATCACCTGCCCGTTTTACAATGAGCTTGACCGCGTTTTGGGTCATAAACCCAGCTGTCGGCCGCATGTGGGTCACTTCAGGACTGTCCCCAGTTCACACTGGAATCTGATATTGACCACTTTTAAAAAGACAGTGTGAACAGCCATACATTAAAAAAAATCTGAATTGAGCACTAAGGTTTGCAGTGTGAACGTAGCCTAACAGGCTGATATCTAACAGCCTGATTGATATCTAACAGGTTGATATCTAACAGGTTGATATCTAACAGACTGATATCTCGGTCTGATCGGATCTGAGGCAGGACTTTCCCTTTAATTTGACTCATTGCGTTGTAGATGCACTCGACTCATCTCCTCCTGAACAGGTTTAGGTGCCTGGCTGTGGTGTCTGTGGTGGGGTGTCACTGGGAGGAGGCGTGGTGGTGTCTGTGGTGGGGTGTCACTGGGAGGAGGCGTGGTGGTGTCTGTGGTGGGGTGTCACTGGGAGGAGGCCGGGCGGCCCCCCCTGGCGTCCGGGCGGCCCGTGGCGTCGGACACCTCGGTGTTGACCTGGGCGGCGATGCTGGCGGGCGTCACGTTGAGGTGGAGGTCGTACTGCTGGTCCAGGCCCAGGTAGCTGTCGCTCATCAGGTACAGAGTGTAGATGCACCTGGAAGCACAACACACAACACAGGACACGTCTCAGAAGCCTGCCGACCACAGAGTTAAAATAGGTATTTTCGCCAATCAATGGGACAAATTTCTCAGGGAGTTGAGACATAACATTACAAGAAGCAACCTAATAGCAATTCTTCATTAAGGCCTCTAGGGCTCTCAGTTTGTAAGGTGTGGATGTAATAAGCTTCCCTTTGGAGTAAGAGTTTATCTCTGTCTCCACCTCTTCTGAGAGGCTGAATCATTTCTATACCTTGAAATTTAAGAGAGCTGACATCGTGTCCAACAGAGTTCAAGTGACGAGCGACTGGGGATTTCTCGATGTTCTGATGTACACTGATGATGGCCTAAGGCTGAAACGCGTCTGTTTTGCCCTTAATAAAAAAACTCAAGATTTACTCTAATTCGAGTGCTGTTGCCTACCTCTGTTTCTGGCACTATAACTATGGCTGTGTCCGGAATTCAGCAATGCACTCCGGGTTCCCGGAAAATCACGGGTTGGACCACCGCCAAGATTTATACCGCCAGCCGGAGCAGAGCCGCAGCGTAAAAACGTAAAAACCCACCTCACTTGCAGGGTCGCTCTATCAGCTAAACGGCCCGGCTTGGAAACTTTTAGACTGAAGAAAATGCCACTAGTTTGTGGATATTAGTGGGATTTTTGGCCAGTCTAAAAGGGGCTTAAGGGTGCTTTCTCAGTGGCGCCCCGGTAGCGTTCCTGAGCACACTTGTCCCCAAATTGACCCAAGTTTTGGAACATTTGATGAGTGTGAACGTTCCGGTCCATTCCGTTCCGTGCACGAGTACGCAACGGGGAACCGTGACAGGATCCACTTGAAAAGGTGGTCTGGGGAACACTTTGGCGTGCCCGGGAACAGAACACTTGTGAATGTGAACGCCAACTGTTCTGAACCACATAGACAACACACGGGCGAGGATACACTCCAGCCGTAGTTGATGACGCAAGTGTAGCTACTCTGTTCCATTCCTGAGTGCGGAAGAAATGTTGTAATGTGAAAGCTGACCAGCAGGGGAGAGGGAAGGGGGGGGGGGGGTGAATCGTGCCCGGGCGCGGAACGGAACGGAATGGAACGAAATCGTTCCTAGTGAGAAAGAACCCTAACACACCACTATAGAGAGCCGCAGGGATGACGTATTTTTGTAGTCAGAACGCGGAAGTCCCGGACTTTCTGGTTCTTCACTGTTTCTGTCTATGGGATTTTTGAATGGGTTTTTGCCGCGATGCTTCAAATAAGGTCTCTGGGCAACGCAAGATTAATCAAACGCGAACCAGAGTTCAGTCGGATAATCTTCACACATGAGGACCACTTTCATGAGTTTTGTAGCGTAAATGCAAGCCCTAGAAGTAAAAAGCTCGAGCTAAGCTAATCCAAACTACACACTGTCGCATAGGCTTCCACGTCACGTCAGTGCTCAACCTGGACTGTTGTTGATGTGTGCACTGATTACCCCGGGCTGAACCAGGTGAGGGAAAGAGAATTTCCGTGTTCGTCCTTTGAAGTGGTGACGTTATTGACGTATATATCCCCATCGACTCCAACAGTGTAGTCTCATTTAGCCGTTTGCTAGCTAGCCGCCCTTTTAACGGCACGTAAAAGCTTCAAAACTCATAAAAGTGGTCCTCGTGTGTGAAGGTGATATTACTAAACACTGGTTTGCGTTTGATTAAGCCAGCGTTGCCCAGAGAGATTATTAGAAGCATCGCGCCAAAAACCCATTCAAAACTCCCATAGGCGAAAACAGTGAAGAACCAGGACTGTTAGCATCGATGATTTCCGGACTCGTTCCTGCGGCTCTCTATTGAACACAGTGGGAAAATGACCTTCGACTGTTTCGATACATAAAAGTATGCAAAAACACCCCACTAGCATCTTAGCTGGAATATGAGATCACTTGGATCCAGAGGAATAAACAAGATGTTTTCAGTGGTCTTGTTGAGAGGGAGGTTTCTCACCACAACTTGATTTACGACTCAACTTTTATTCACAATTCATTGTCCGACTGATCGACCCAAACTACCACAAGCTCTGTGCATTACGGATGAAACACGATGGGAGTGAACTTTTATGTATAGTATATACCCTATTTTTTTGTTCAAAACAAACCTCTTTCTTACATGTACAATCAGCACTTCCAAATTCACAGACGTTCCCTCTCTGGAACAAAACCCCGGTAAAAATTCCATGATACCCCAGGAACGCCACGACCAGTAGGGACCTTGTGCGACAGCGGTGGCTTACTTTGCAGTCTTCTCGGGCGTGTAGAAGGCGACGGACGTGGCCGTGTGGTTGCGGACGTAGCTGACCCGTTTGATGGCCAGCAGCTCTTGGCGCTCCACCTCGCCCAGCACCAGGATCCAACCTTCCTCCTTCTGCTTAGGGAACCTGGGAGCCTGTGCTTTGCTGTCCTGCTTCCTCTGAAATAACAAGGACAACAGCTGGTGACATTTTGTCTCTTGGACCCAAATCTGAGAAGATCTTTTACTGTTAGACACAAATTCCTCCATCTGTATTGTAGGTAGAGAGATAAACAGTGCATCTATGATCAAAACAGCCACTTGTCAATTATGTTAACTTACTTTAATGAAATAATTAGAGCGCGACCGATACTGGATTTTTGAGGCCGATGGGAGTAAAAAAATTCCAATATCGATATATCTGCCGATATTCTTATATTATATATACACATTATATAATTTTTTGTTTTGTTGCAATGATCCCTCAAATATCAAACACTTGACAAAGACCAGATATTCCCCTGGCCACCACAGGAAGCCCAGGACCGGCCATAGGATGACAGCCAGGATGACAGGATTTATTTTTTACCGTTGATATAAAAAAGCCCTTCTCACATGTCACAAGCACATACAAAATCACATAAATGTTTTTCACTAGGGATGTATATATATATATATATATATATATATATATATACACACACATACATATATACTGTATATACATATATATTTATATGATTATTATTTTCTAGTGTCCTCTAGAGAGAGAGTGGCGTCAGCGGAGGACCAAAATGCGAGACTCATTAGCCAATGAACAGCCAGGAATGGGTCTCGCGCTACTTTTGCATGCTAAAATAAAGCTGATAATGTACAATTTGATTCAAGGGGGGGGGAAACCCTTTCAGAGTATAACACAAACTGTCTATTTTGCTGCAACTCGACAGTGCTGCTTAATCCAGGACCTTACTTCCTGGAACTCTTGAGAGTAAAAAACTGGTCCATTGGAGTGAATGAAGATGTCGGAACTCTTCTATTAAACGGCTCTGGTATTTTCATACTAATCATGAGCTCAACATGTAAATTCATAAACAAATTCAACCTGCACCAAGCTCTTTAAGTGATCTACTATATGTATGACATGTCAACATGTATGTGTGTGTGTGTGTGTGTGTGTGTGTGTGTGTGTGTGTGTGTGTGTGTGTGTACTGACTCTCTGCTGGCCCATGTTGATACGTCTCAGTGAGACCTGGAGGACGTACTCCTGGTCGGCGTGAACGTCCAGCCAGTTTCTCCCCCCTCCTCCCGCTGCAGGCAGGTGGCGCTCTGTCTGCTCCTGGCTGTCCTCCCACCAGCCCTTCACACTCAGCCGCACCTCCAGCACTGGGAGGTGGCTGAGGAACGCCCATGCCTGGGGGGGACAGGGAGAGAGAGTTACTGCTACTGTAACAGCACATTTCCACCGCCTAGCTATTATACCATTACACCAACTGATCTGAGTCGTGCTCTTTCCATAAAGCCCACCAGCTTTCATATCTGTTGGCTGCTTGTTGATATTTATAACAATATTGTGGCTTCTGGATGAACATTTCTGCCATATTATATATAGGCATGAGCAGTGTTGGGCAAGTTACTTTCAAAATGTAATATACTACATATTACTAGTTACTTTGATTTGAATTATTCTGTGTAGAGTAACTTGTTACTTATTACACTACTTTTGCATTACTTTGACCAAAACAACAGCAGCAGCAGAATGACATTGCCGCCCCGGAACCATCCTGAAAAATAATTTCAACCACCTTGATGTTCTGTGAGCGAGCTACTGTAACTTGTCCCAATTTCCCCCCGGGGATCATTAAAGTCTTTCTGATTCTGATTCTGATTCTGATTCTGAAGTCAGTGTAAACAATCCAAAATTCAAAATGTTATTCTTTTACTTTGTTATTGTCATCTATAGTGGTTATTTCCATAGAAACACACAGTTTGATTAGGAAATGATTGTATCTTTTTTAAATATGTGCTTTGATTTAATAAAATGTAACTCAATTTGTAACTTGAGTTACTTGAGAAAGTAACTGGTATATATTACTGAAATCCTATAAGTAATAAGTTATATTACTGAGTTACTGCTAAAAGTCATATATTACATGTAATATGTTACTTTTGTAATGAGTTACCCCCAACACTGGGCATGAGTGAGTCTGCACTGCAGCCATGATGTTGCAGTGGAACAAGGTATAAGCCAGGGATACTCAACTTGCTTTGCCCAGGGGCCACTTTTGCAAAATGACAGGAGGCCAGGGGCCAGTTAATAAACAAATATTAATATACATTTTTCTGTAGCGGATTGTAGGTTTTTAGGGTGTCAGCCGGAGTTTAGTCTCACAATTGTGTGCACACAGGATAGTTAGTTAAGGTTAATTGAAGTTAGTTAAGTTCATACCAGGTATACTGTAAGTGCCTGGGCGGCGAGCACATGGCCATATTGGACAATTTAGCTGGAGCTCAGTCAAACATTACTTTTTCATTGTGAATTAGAAAATGGTTGGGGGGCCACTCTACACTCTATCGAGGGCCGCATCTGGCCCCCGGACCGCAAGTTGAATATCACTGGTATAAGCCTTTGGTGGTACGGTGGCGCAGTCGGTAGCGCTGTCGCCTCACAGCTAGAAGGTCCTGAGTTCAATTCTCGCCTGGGACGCTGTGGGCGCTGGAGTTGTGACCCACAGACAAGTGACCCACAGGCAAGAAAAAACACAGGTGCTAGGGTGTGGGTGTGTGTGTGTGTGTGTGTGTGTGTGTGTGTGTGTGTGTGTGTGTGTGTGTGTGTGTGCGCGCGCGCACACACACAGTAGTGTATTGGGACGGGGAGATTCACCCAGCAAAAGCTATTAATGTGAGGATTACTCTCCCCGAGCGAGTCAGACAGGAACGCTGCTGCACATCTAATTATTTAATTACAGAGGCCGCCGTGTCGCGGGGGGCCAGGGGGCGGGGAGGAGAGCGGGGACACTGATTGGCTGAGGCCGCGGGGGAAACAGGGGTCGGGGGGAGGAGAGAGGGGACACTGATTGGCCGAGGGGCTGGCCGCGGTGCCTGGACACTCTCATTACTGCTGTAATTAGCACTTAGATTGGAGCTGGAAACCCGTCAATGGAGCTGTAATTGAGGATCCTGGAGGTATCTGGGAGCACGCACGAGCACGCACGTACACACACACAGACACACACAGACAGACACACACACACACACACACACCCGCGCGCACACACAGACAGACAGACACAGACACACACAGACAGACAGACAGACAGACACACACACACACACGCGCGCACACACAGACAGACAGACACAGACAGACAGACAGACAGACAGACACACACACACACACACACACACACAGACACACACAGACACACACAGACAGACAGACAGACAGACAGAGACACACACACACACACACACACACACACACACACACACACACACACACAGATGATGTGGGAATAACCCGTAGCCCTGTTCGTAACTGCTCCCTACTACAGAAATAGTGTCTTCACCATTTTTGTACTAGCGTCTGAATTCACAACTGTTCATTTGATTCACTATATAATCCACTGTAAATACCAACAATGCACTGCGATTTCTAGTGAACAGCAAATGTAAACTATGGCTGTGTATGAAATGCAAGGAATCAACCTACAGTATATAGATAGCATTTCTAGGCAGGAAGTTGTGATTTGTAATATGGTATAAGATGACCAACTATGGGGAATAGTGAGTGAGTCAATGAGTTGTATGAAGACGCCCTAAGAAAAGGGGCTGACAAACATTTTTGGTGTATCCCCTGTAGTGAACGAAACCGTCAACAGAGTACACACATAGATGTGCCGTTGGTGCCGTCATGTGCGTAACGTTACCTGGGAAACCTGAGTGGATTGGAGCTCCTGTCCGACGATGGCGGCAAACGTGCTCTCCCTCCCCTCGCAGGCCGCCATCAGCTCGGGAAGCCCTTCGATCGGCCTGTGGGAGGAGCCTGCTCCGCCCCTCCCCTTCCCGCCGGACCATTTCCTATGGAGAGATATGAAAGATGTAAAGGTGGTGGTGGGGGGAGGGGAGGGGACGCTTGGTCATGTGACTCCGCCTCCTCAGCAAATCCACCCCGCGCATCCCTGCGCTTCCTGCCTCATCCCTCTCTTAGCATTTTTATTGAGTTTGCAGAAAACGATTCCTCGCTGCAGGAGACGGGCTTGGAAATCCAGATGTGTGTGTGCGCGGGAAAACTACTCCAGACTGCTTCCAATGCTCATTCAGTGCGCCCCCTGTCTTTGTATGTGCACATGTGCCCCCATGTGTGATAGGTAGAGGATAGTCAGGATGTTTGAATGTAACCATTATGTTTGTTGACAGTAGCCTTAAGGAGCGTTCACACCGAGATATTTATTTTTCGCTCTGTCGCTCAAGTCAACCCTTTGGAATCGCTCTGTCGCTCTGTTTAAATCGCTCATCAACAGGCACACGAAATGACGGACATGTGGGGGATATAACGTTACGCAATGTCATGCTGTTTGTCCACTACGAGCCACCGTCATTGTTTACAAGCTAAGCCTATCAGCGTGCTCCTAATGCGAGCTGCATACCGGTAGTACAGACTTCACTTCATGTCAGCTGTCAGCCTGTCAATGCGGTTTGTTGCCACACAATAAACCAGCGGTTTGTTCCAAGCCAGAGAGATCCTTGACTCGCTCTCACACGGCAGCCAATCAGTGTTGAACAGCGAGCGACTGATGCCAGCGTATTTTCGCTCGAGTTGGAATATTTAATCTTGAGCGACGAGCGTATTTTCTCCCTATCGCTCTGTCTCTCGGACGCCCAGCGATTATTCTCCCAGGCGAATATATGCTCAATCGCTCGTTTGCATTGACTTTGTATGTAAACTCGACGCCAGCGACCAACTTTAATAGGTCGGTGTGAACGCACCTTTAGTGATGTTTGCTGATTCAAAATGGATTTTCAATTCAAAATGATTCCCGATTCAAAATCGATTCTGGATTCAGTACATAGGGGGATTTCAGGATCTACTCAAGTCCACTGTATGCTAAGAAAGGTGGTGTAGCAAATGATGGCATAGAAGCACAATAAAGTGTATGAGATTATTTAATTTTTTAGTTTGAAAACGTTTTATCAACTGATGGCAATAACGCCATCAGTTGCCAAAGGGAAAATGCTATGGGATTTTAGAATGGGGATTTCGGTGAAATGCATGGAATAAGGTCTGTGGTCAATACAAGATTATGGGAGTGGAAATTTGTGTTCAGCAGGATAATCTTCACAAACGAGGACCACTCATCACTTTTTAAAAGTTTTCTGAACGTGTAAAGAAAAACGCATTTACGCTCACAATTTTCAGAAAATGCTTCAAAAGTCATAAAAGAGTGACCTCATTTATGAAGATTACCTTGTTGAACACAAACTTCGCTGTTTCATAAACTTTTGTTAACCACAGACCTTATTTCAGGCATTTAACTGAAATTCCCATACAAAAATCCCATTCACTTTGACACGTAAGAACCAGGAAGTGGGTACGCCTACAAAAGCAAAATCATCCCTGCAGTAGGCCTACTCTATTTTGCCCGATTCCAAGCACAGCTGGGAGAGCAGGGAGGCGGATCAGCCACCTATTAGAGTTGACAAGACATGGTACCTGCGCTGAAGTGATGGCATTTGCTTACCTGAACAGGTAGAGGTGCTCTTGTTCTATATGTGGCAGAGTCAGTAAGGAGGAGTGGTGCAGCCAGCGGCCTTGGACAATCATCTGCACCAGGTTACAGATGCTGAGAGCAGTCACCAGCCAGCCCTCGTTGGCGGCTACGTCCAGCATCGCCTGGAGAGAGGGGGGTGGGTATCAAATTAAAGCTATAATAGGTACACAGCCGTAAGTGCCGTTATTGCAGAAATAGACCCAATAACAGCAATTAAACAAGAACAGGGAGTGTAACAGCGAGCTTATCGGCAGAAAATACATTTTCGCCGTTCTTCCGAGTGGATTTGGATTTGACTGGTTCCAAAGCTGATTGGCTTAACCCATTGATACCTGAATGATGCAGCATTTGTGTGTGTATGCCTTTAAGACCGCGAACCGCGTTGATGCGGTTCGCGAAACAGAATGTGAGATGAGGATCAGGATGGTTTTAACCAGGCTACTAATCTCAAGGTAAATCACAGGGTAGGGCCACAATAGAGGAGAATGTCCATTCCCTTCCAAATGAGCAGCGTTTCGAGTCGTTACTCAAAAATTATATATTACACATAATTAAAAAAAGTAAACTCCCTTGAGAAATTAATCCGTTACACTAATCGTTACATCACTTTTGCGTTACTCCGCAACATCGCCTGAGATGTGAGGTAATGGTCATATCTCCACCTCTCAAAAGTTGTAGACCACGCTGCCATTCCCCTCCCCCCCCCCATCATCTGCCTCGAACTTGGTGCTGTAATGGATCGGCCGGAGGGACGACTGCATCTGATTGGCCTGAACCAACCAATCGTCACTCTCGTGCCTAAACCTAACCAATCATCACTCCTCCCCGCCCTATTTTTCCATAATCCTGCAGATTCAACCCTGATCCTGCTGATAATTGAAGAACTTATGTAACACAAGTAATGCCCTAGTGTGTGATTTAATAACTGTAATGTGAGTACTGGATTTACAAACCGTAATGCCCTTACACTTTGTTCACACCTGGCGCTTAACAGAAGCAGAGCTGAAGCTAAAGCCATGCTGAAGTTGAGCTCACGCTTAACCGGCCACACAAGAAGCACTCTCTTCTCCTCAGCGCCTCGCTCGGCGCGCCTTGACCCCGCCCACAACTTCCATTGACTTCATGCCTGGCAGCTTCACGCTTGGAAAATAGGACTGAATCCTGAACAATTGCTTCAGCGCGGCTTGAGCAAGACATGCGCGTGGCTGGTGGGAACGGCCTCGCCTGTTAACACTTTGAGTGCCACGGCCCTTGGGCAAAAGGTTGCTTGCTGTGCCACATAGGCTGCAATGCATTTTAAAACAGTCATATAATTTCTTTAAGAATTACTATGTAAACACTGAACACGCACAAATAACGATGAGACTCTCTTCTATCACCTGCAAAAAAAAGTTTATTGATCCCATTTTCCGTTCTTTAGTTATGAGCCGGAGAAGATAGCTTGATTGAAGCAAAAACATCCCTTTTTTTCTACGAGCTGAGATAATGAGCCTTTTGTGAAATTAAACATTTCAAGCACATCACTGACTCTGAAGCTAATTTTCTGATGTCTGGGTCTGTCTGGGTGAAGTGTATGCTGCTCTGCCTGCTCTGCGTGCTCCCCCCCCCCCCCCTCAACTGCACACGCCTCCTGGGTGTGTCTGTTGGCTCTCAGTCTCTGCTGAGTTTGCTGCGCACACACAGTGAATGGTGCGCGACACCCAGCTTTTTGGTTCCGCGTGTGTTTGTCACGGGCTCGCATGCTTCCAGTTCGGAATAATAAGGCTGATTATGCGAATGTGCTGTTGCAGCGTACACGGAGGTGCGAGTTGTGACAGCGGATGCTGCTGCTCTGGGCACAGCTGGCGTTGTGCTCGTTGTGCTTCTGCACGTCGATGCATACGGACGGATGCGATGCGATTTTCCTCCTTTTCCCCAGTGACTATTTCTGTGTGTTTGGCTCCTTTTTCTCTGATCAGGAGAGTGCTGTCGCCACCTAATGGGTTTGTAAAATAGGTTATCGACCTCCAATAGCTACAATATTGTTAGAGGCGACGTAAGAAGCTTAGATCGACACCCCCCCGTCAAAAAAACAATTTGGAGTTACTGACGCCATTTGGCGTCGCTGGCACTGTACGGTAAATTTCTAATGACGCCATATGGCGTCGCTGGCACTCAATGTGTTAACAAGAATGTTAAATGAAACTTGTGGGTTCAGCGTTGCTTCGGTGTGAACGTGGGCTTACACTACTCGTTACAGACAAATGTAATGTGAATACAGTAATGCGTTACTTTATAATGCGTTACTTTGTAATGCGCTACCCCAACACTGAAAACGAGTCACTATAGAGACAGTCCGCATGTCTGGGAACGCCCACAAAATGTTAAACGGCTGGCGCGCGAGTGGGGTAAAACCGCCCATATATCTCATGGCCTGACTCACCAAAAGACGGTGCTGCGGCTCTAAACTACATGTTTGGGGGTTCTAGAGCAGAACACAAGACGTCTGCTCAGATGTGCGTTTACTGCGGTGGTTAAATCCCCGATAGTGTCTGCCTGGGCTGGGCTATCAGCTAAATTCTAACTTTGCTGAATGGATAGAACAGGGGTTTTTACCCCACCCTGACCACGCCCCCAGCCAGGCTGAGCCAGCTAAACCGGCGTCTATGACGAGACATGGCCTCAACCTATAAAGCCACGAGCATTCCTTTGGTATAAAACATATTGAGGTTCTTGTCCAGTGAAGCCTACCTGGCAGATGCGCAGGGCGTTGTCGAGCACGGTCTTGGTGTCGGTTGTGTAGTCGCTGCAGGGCAGGGGGGCATGGCTGAAGTAGGCCTGCAGCAGTAGGTGGGCCTTGGTGTGGGCGCTGTCGTAGGAGTGGGGGTTGACCTGCAGGGGGAGCTGCTGAGCCAGCTGGCTGTTGAGCTGGTCCTCGTTGTGTCTGACGGGCAGCTCGGCGTACTCCTCTGCATCCTGAGACACAGAGCAACAAGTCGAACAGGAAGTCCCAACCCAAAGTCTTATAGACGGTTTTAACTTGACAACATGAACATTCTAAATTGCGCCCCCTAGCTTACTTCTTGTTGCAGTGTTTGCTACAGGAAATGAGCTAGGTTTCAAACTGTTCCATTAGCAACACAATTCCGTGAAAACAGTCTATACAGAGCCAAAGTCACACCCACTTCCAGTTTAGGCATACGAGCCAAGGGATTTCATCTGCCATTTATTTTCCCATAGACATTTCGTAAAATGCTTATAAAAATAGGTTTACCTGGTCAAACCAAGTGATTCAGTTATATTTAGAAACAGGAGAGGCTATATAACATTTCACTAGTCGGACCAAAACTTAAAAAGAAAAACTTTTTTTAATGTCATATCAATGTCATGTTAAAGGGGGACTAACCCCCTAGATATGTATTAGAACAGTGATTTGAAAATACCTATGGAAAAAACCAAGAAATGACATATGCTCTTGTCTATACTGGACTCTTTGGCTGTGTTGAAGTCCAGATTTTTTTTCGGAAATCGACGCCATTACAGTTTGCCTATTGCCTCAAAAATAATTTATTTGAGAGGGGCCATATCTGTATAAATATCAACAAACTAGCCAACGCTGGTGGCCTGTTTGGAAAGAGCTTTGCTCAAAATGGTTGAAAGTTATATCAATTTGGTAATTCAGTGGCGAACTAGAAATTTAATTATTTTTCTGCATGTAACTCTATGGCAGTGTGTTAAACTACGTTACGAGAGCAAAGTGGCATGGGCTCGTTACAGCAGCACACTGCACAATACGACAAACCCCCCGTTCTGGGGTAACACAATGCGAGATTTCTCTACGTCATTCCCTCGTCCAAGTTGCCATATAGTCCCTTTTTCATTTTAGTTTGGGGGCTTTTCGTGATTCTTGTTAAAAGTTGTGCAAAAGTTTTTTCCTCTCAGCGCAGTGCAGGCTGCCTGCGCCTCCTCCCTCCTGCCAGACCCCGGCTGGCGAAACAGCCTGCTGCATGCATGGGGCGCTTGTAACCTCACGGAGCAACAAACAAACAGACAGAAATAGCTGGTGTGCGATTTAGAGAATACAGTCTGAGATTGGGTACAGGATTGAGGGAATCCTGCATCTGTTTGCGAAGGTGCGACTGGACAGGACGCTTTTCACAGACAGGCACAGTAGTCGGAGCGAGGCGAGTGTCTCTCAGGGCACAGCTGCAGATCTTTCCTCCTCCTCCTCCGCGCATTCAGTCTGTCCAAAATCATTACCGATATAATCTCAGTAGGAGGGATGCAGGGAAATGATAGTAGCCGATGTGTTTAGAGAAGCTTTGTCACGTTGTCACGTCGTAGTATAGCGTTATATTTTACATGTGCGCTAAACTGCGACCATATTTGTTTGCGGAAATATCAGACTGCTCTCTCTACTCTCAGAGCACAGAGAGCTCTGCTCTGCTGCGCGCGCCCGCGGAGCTTGGAGCTAGTGCATGAGGTTTACAGTACGACTCTCTCCCGCATGCCTCTGGGCTGGAGACAGCTGCTTCCAACTCGGACTGATAATATATACATCATCATTCGAGCTTATTCAGGTAAGATATTAATAAAGTAGTGACACATTCAGCGGGAAACTAACTATAATTAAGACATGTGCCAACTTTGACAACGTTTGGTTCAGTATTTTAAGAGCAAACTTCAATAAGAATAGGCTTGGAGTTCTGAGGAGCCGAAAGGGTACAGAGGGGGTAGGGGAGTAATTATCTTGAAATCCCATAGTCTTTGGGGGCACTGTGACGTCAGTGTGCCCCTAATCTCCCATTCATTTGAGAGAAAAAAAAAAAGCAGTGTTCGACCCGTAGAGGGCGCTTATGCCAGTTATGCTGCTGAAAAATGATACAAATGGTAAAATGGCAACAGTTTGGTGTCAAATGTGGAAATTCTGACCAGAATTCTTCACACATCACCCCTCAAAGTCATATATATTGGTTAAAAGCTGAAAAAAAGTGTTTTGGAGGTTAGTTCTCCTTTAATGTATTTTTTAAGTTTTCAGCAGAGTGAAATGTTATATGGTCTCTCCCAATTCTAAATATAGCTTGAATCGCTTGGTTTGAACAAGTAAAACTATTTTTACTAGTGGACCCCTAGGAGTTTCTTTTGTAGGGTATGAAGTACTTTAGGTGTGTGAGTGTGTGTTAGGGATTTAGATTGCAAGTCGATTTTCTGATCCATACTGGGAGCAGAATGTGGCAGTAATGCACCAATAAGCTGGATGCTAACGCCGTAAGACAAAGAGAAGAAGAGGAACGTCAAATACGTCGAATTTAAAATGTTTAAGCACGTCTAAAGTATGCACATGACATGTGCACCTATGTGCAGTGAATATGCCACTGTCTCTGACTTGTCTTATCACTCTACTGCCTTATTGCTTGTTGTGTCTCTTGTTGTTTTTGCACTCATATGCCCTGTTATATTTGTACTATGTTGTAAACGGAGTCCACAGCACAAGAATTTCACACGTGATACTTGTACCACGGAGTGAAAATAAAAATCTTGAATCTTGAAGAAGAAGAGACCCTACGAGGACCAGAAGGACAGAATGTAGGGAAGCAGTGGATGGATAAATCCAGAAGGAGATGGTAATGCAACATAAAGGATGCCAACTACCATAAAACACCAAAGAAGAAGAAGAACAACAACAATAATGTCATCATTGCTCGAGTGACATCACATCATTAGGTAATTATGGCAATTAATCGGCCCTAATTGCTTAATAAAAAAATCCGTCTCCATTACGTCACCCGCAGGCGTGCTCTTTACACTTCCCGATTCAGCCAGATCACACGGCATAGCTGTGGCCGAACACAATTCTGCTCACTCACTCACTCACTCACTCATTCACAGAAACATTCTTATTATAGGATACAGTAGGATAAGCATTTTACGAAACGTCTATGGAAAAATGAATGGCCGACTAAATCCCTCGGTTCATATGTATGCTTAACCTGGCTCTCCATTTCAAGCATCTATGCTGTAACAGCTGCGTTCCTCCCCTGCACAAAAGGCTGAAGGGGGAGAATCCTCTGCCTGGGTCTGCTGACCTGCAGACCTCGAGCTACTTATAAAAAACTCCACGAACGACAGATGAGCGTTCTTCGTGAAACTCTTTGAAGTGGCTTACATTTCGGCGAATGCTAAATCCTGAATGACAAAACACCTCCCTTCATTTTCCCATTGGCCCTATAGGAGATGTATTAGGTCACGGGTAAGTAAAATGATGATGGTAAATCAATCTCCTCTTTGTGCGTTTGGCCTTGTTTGTGGTGGTTAGATGGAGAAGATGCGCGGACACGCATGGCTCCTCTCCTCTAATTCACTCCAGTTCAACTTGGCCTAATGTAGGCCCATCAACAGGCATCTGTCACTGCCTCCTCCGCCTGCCCCAGACTGTTAAGGCTGCATCCATCACTGGCTGATGCCAGGGTTTCAAAAGCTGGGGA
Organism: Poromitra crassiceps; assembly: GCF_964638095.1. Classification (NCBI taxonomy): domain Eukaryota; kingdom Metazoa; phylum Chordata; class Actinopteri; order Beryciformes; family Melamphaidae; genus Poromitra; species Poromitra crassiceps. The sequence continues at coordinate 3,352,785 of NC_139640.1, forward strand.
TTGAAGAAGGAGCTGAGGGGGTGGGGTAAGGGATATAGGGAGTAGAAATCACAATGATTGATCTTGTAGTGCCGGTGTGTCTGCATACGGATTCAGGAGATAAAGGTCTTTAAACAGAGATCATAACCAACTCCACATTCATGCTGCCTCTCTCCCCTCTGTTACATGCTGCCGCCGGTCTTCCATTTCCCGCCGGGGGTCCAAGTTGAGCATAATAAGCGCCTGCCTCTTTTTGCCACCGGGGCGTTTTTTTTGAATAAATACGGTTTGTTTGTACTGTATGTTTTTATGTTGACTAAATTCAGTCACTTACGGTAATGACGTTGTTTTGGAGGAAGTCAGGCGGAAGTTTCTCCTCCTGTCAGACAGTTTTATATTTTATTTACACATGCTGTAACCGACATGTTTCAAGTATGCATACCGCATTGTTTAATGCTACGGATTCCTGTAGGCAACGTGCTGGAGACGCTGTCTAACCGGGAGCGGTGGGCAACTTACGCTAACGTAGCGTAATGTTACAGTTGTGCCTTGTAAATTATACTGGACATGTATTTGAAACTTGGCGTCTACCTACCGGTATTTGGTGAGTCTGCTTGTTTTGTCTAGTGCTGAAGTGCTGTTTGTTTGGTTGGCTATTTGCAGTGCAGGTACCAACTATCAAAAGAGAGTAGAGTAGAGGCGATACTATGTGGTGGAAAAGTGCCACGATCCTCAGATTCACCCAGGGGCCTTTGCTCTCACCACAACAATTGTTGCTGATCTGAGGTTTTTGTTGTGGTTATTTCTGTGTTCCCTGCGTTAAAGTGACTTATTTAATCTCCATGCGCCCCCCACTGGTGTGGAGTGTAAATAAACCAATGATACAAAACCGCAGCAAGTGGACACATTTCTTAAAGTGTTAGACTGTGTTTCTATTTCAGGCAGGTCTGACTTGTTTGTATGTACGCAGAAACAGAAGAAGGAAATAGACACAAAGAGAGAGGGAGAGAAGAGGTGGAGAGAGGAGGGGAGGTGTGGGTGTTGCTCGTTAGTGGCCACACTGCAGCAATTAAGGGGAAATGAAGGAGCATGCCAGCGCTTTGTAGCTAACAGAGGGGGCGTATCCGGGGGTGTGGGGGTGACTGGCCTATTGTACTGCAGCCTGCCGGGGGAGGGGGGGGGGGGTTAACTGTCTCCCAGTGGCCCCCCCCCCCCATATGTTCCCATCATTATTTAAGTCAAGTTCAGCCCCCCCCCCCCCCCCCCCCCCCCCCCCCACATGGAGGAAGACTCAACTCAGGGTTTCTGCGGGTTTCAACAAGTTACATTTAAGACCTTTTTAAGACCATTATGAATGCAATTTAAGACCTATTTCACATCCATGCTGGCGAAAAAAAGGGTCTGAGGGATATGAAGGAAAATCGGGCTCCCCGTGTGAAACTATATTTGGGGATGGCTTTTTACAGCAGCTTTATATCTTTAAGACTTCCCATACGGTACAATAATGTTTCCCATTTCAGTGTTTCCTTGCCCAAGGTGCAGCGGCTTCAAATTTGTTATGCATTGTTCATAAACTTGATAAAAGTTATATTAACTTCTATGAGTCAATTTAAAGGAGCATTCTGTTTTTTTTTTACAACCTGGAACTTATTTCCAGCTTTAAATATGACTTTTTTAAATATGGTTTTAAGTCACCCCCTGACAAGAGTTGCTATCTACCAATATGACGGACAGCAAACAGAGCAGGGTGCCAGCGGCACCAATGTAAATAGATTGCTAATTTTCCTGTTCTCTATGATATAATAAGCATATGAGCTGCGTGTCGGGAAAATAAGCTATTTATATTTACTGTACAGGACATAAATACAAGCATTTCACATGCCACGTTTTCAGGGCGCAGTTCAAAACAAATGATCATTTCATCAAATAATATCAAACTGAACTTGTCAGGGTGACTTAAAAATCATATGCTGGAAATAAGGTCCAGGTTGTAAAAAAAACTCTTGAGTCTTTGCTAAATCGCATTTAAAAGGGAGAAAAGGCCAGCACTCAATAATGTCCTTTAGGCGTTTAATACTAAATAGGTACAGCAGCACAACGTACGCGTTTCAGCAGGTAGCCTTCATCAGCATCTCCCTTTTACGTTCTACCTTGGCCCTGCACTTTGATTGACTTTATTTTTGGAGTGTGCTCGCAACTGCTGTGTTTGACGTTGAAATCGTATTTAAGACATCTCTTCTCTACTTCTATAATTGGAGGGCCGATCCAACCGTTATCATCACAGTCACATATCTCCGAATTGTGATGTCATCAATTATGTCACTGGAGCGACTGTGATGTCTTGTGATGTCACTCGAGCAGTTGTGATGTCATTAGTGATGTCATCAATTCTTCCAGGCTGAGGTGCGTGCGCAGTTGAGCAGGCGAGGGCACGCAGATGCTGGGCTGCGTCGATTTCCATAACTGCACCCATGGCATAACCCTTGCAAGTAGTTTGGCGAGGGGGGGGGGGGGGGGGTCACAAAAATCACATAAAACTTTGCAAATTGCGTCGCCATTTTTGAGAAAAGCTGCTGCAAAATCAGGATTTTTGATTGCAACAATCACATAAAAAGAAGTTTTCAACCAGTTCTTCTCTAACCTCTGGGCCTCCTCCCACACACAGCAGTAGTCTTCTTTTAACTGAATGTCTGGCTGGTTAGGTGTCACGTGGTGGGGGGCGGGGTTATATCGCTGATCTTTTGGACGAGAGGTGTGAGACCACTGGCACTGTGTTTAACATCCATTCCCCCAATCGGCGCAGAGGACCTGGCAGCCAGGGCGCACGAGGCCAATCAGCACAGGAAGAAGAGAGAGAGAGTCCTAATGACTCCAGGCTGACGAGAGTTAATGAGGCATCCATAAACACATGCTAATTTGAGGGGAGGGAGTAAGGCACGTGTGTGTGTGTGTGTGTGTGTGTGTGTGTGTGTGTGTGTGTGTGTGTGTGAGTGTGTGTGTGTGTGTGAGTGTGTGTGTGTGTGTGTGTATGTGTGTGTGTGTGTGTGTTCCCTCATGTATCTTCTATCAGCCAAGGCCCATCACCTGCACTAGGCCAACAAGAGAGGAAGAAAACGCATCAATGGCTGTGTTCCATCTAAATGTCAAGTGCATTTTCTGGGAGTTTTTGAATTGATGCAACAACAACAGCAACAACAGCAAAACAAAAAAGAATGTTTCAATCAGCTGGGATGAGGGGAATAAACCCCCGACTGTGGGGAGAGAGATAGAAAAAAACATTCACAAGAAAATTTGAAAGTGTCTTCAGGTATTAGCCTGGCCCAGCCCATTCATTTTTTCATCACAATCATTAAGCACATTTGCATTTTGTCCGATTTCGTCGGTCTGGTCGCCTCCTCATCGAAGGGGGCAGTCCGATCTGGCATTTTGATTGGATTACTCAGTTTGTGGGCAGTGTATTTGTATTTGAAATCCCAATTTAACCTCTGACATTATGCATGGGAGAGACAGCAGAGACACTGTTACATATTCTACAAATGTGTTCTTCCCATCACTGTTTATGCCATGATCTCTGTCCTGGCAAAACACTGCACCGCTTCAAGGGAGAATAAACCAACACTTTGGTGATATTGAGGAAATTTTTACCTGAAATGTGCTTTTCTGATTAGATACCTTAAAGCGATAGTTTCTATTTTTTGATGCGGGGTTGTATGAGGTACTTGCATACATTCAGTGTACTACATGCAGTATAATGCAGCTGGCGTGGTCCCAGTTTGGAGAAATGGAGACCAGCCACATCAGGCAAGTAGAGCTCTCTGTACCTCATAGAACCACACATCAAAATATACAAACTATCCCTTTAAAAAACAAACCCCACTTGGATGGAACACTAGCTAGCCAAATACTGAAGGCAGAAACCGCAGAAGTAACAGTGTAAAGCCCAAGATAAGACTGAATTAGGCTTCATGATGAAATATTACGATATTTTGTGAATACAGTATCAGAATATTCCGTGAATATTGCGATATTTCCTCGATTTTTCAAAGATAAGATGATGGAATACGGAAGAAATAAAATACACAAAAATGGCGTCAAAAAAGCTACAAAACAACAACAAAAAACATTGTGATAATATCATATATGACAATATTTTGGCAGGATAATATTGTGCTATCAAATGTTGGATATGGGCCAAGTCTAGATTGATATGGCTTGGTTGCAGACCCTCCAGGGATGTTTTTGTTTTTGGGCCTCTTCTAAATTAATTCTACTTGACTATAATAAACCAGAGCCCACAAACTACTCCCTTTGTGGGGGGCAACTATAGTTGTCCTGCTCGTTTATATATATATATTCTTTTAGAATCTGTACATTTGTGTCTAGAATACTTTCCTATGTGTGTAAATTTTTATATAACTTCTTTTCTAATTGTTAATTGCTGAACACCTGGTGATCTGTCCAGGGGCGTAGACAGAAATTCAATTATGGGTGGGCCTGGATAAAATTGGGTGGGCCTGGATAAAATTGGTGGGGCAATTGCATGACGAAATTTTGCACGGAAAGCGTGCAAAATTCCTAGATCTCATGAAGTCGTCATGCATTAGACTCTGGAGTTGATGTGCCCTGCGTTTTTAAGCTACAAAACCATTAGCTAGCAAGGCAGCAGCAAGTTTGCCTCTAGAAAACAACCAATTATTATTATTATTTTTTTTGGGGTGGGCCAGGGCAAGAAGTGGGTGGGCCTGTGCCTACCCAGGCCCACCGTAGAAACGCCCCTGGATCTGTCATGTGATGTATTGATACGGGTATTTACGACGGCGTCTCTCTGCCACTTCAGAAAGCGTCTGAGGAAGGGCCGGTGTGGCCCCGAAACGTCACGCTGATTTGCAAATAAAAAAATCCCAACGGGAGCTCTTTTGGTGTGCGGATCGTTCTTTTTCACTGTAAGTTAACCTTTTTGATCCAGCACCCTGGCCCAGTGTGGCCCAGTTTGGATATGGGCCAAGTCTAGATTGATATGGCTTGGTTGTTGTGGTCATGGTAGCAGACTCACGGTCAGGATGGAGAGCAGGTCTTGGACGGGCAGCGTTCCTCTCATGCGCTCCTTAAACATGCGCACGGTCTGGTGCTTCAGGTAGTAGTAGGAGGCGATGCGGCCGTGCGTCAGAGGCTCGATGGTCCGCTCATCCTGCAACAATGGATACAGTATCGGGAAATAAAATATCGCCATATATTGCCGTATCGATTATATTGCCCAGCCCTAATACACAGTGAACTAAACATTAGCCATGACAACTACACACACACACACACACACACACACACACACACACACACACACACACACACACGCACACGCACACCTCCTGTATCTCCATGCAGTAGGAGCACTGCAGCTCTCGCAGGCTCCTCTCCACCAGGCCGGACAGGTATTTGTTGATGGACTCCTGGCTGACATCTTCCAGGCTGTAATAACTGGAAGACAGAGGGACAAAGTGTGTCAATATGGAAAAAGACCAAGCAACACTTCATGTAATAAAAGAGGAAAAAATAAACCGGAATGGCCATTTTCCTTTCTGTCATTTTCATTTTCAAATAAGCACAAGACAATAACAGTTAGGTTCAGAGATGGAGAACAAAATAGACCACCCCCCCAACTCCACATGATTTGGTCTTTTGCACACTTTTTTTTATCACGCTGCTTTTATCGGTCTACCTCCGGATATAGGAGGTAAATACCACTAGACATGTTTAAGATGGGCGGAGCCATGAGTCAGACATGTTTAAGATGGGCGGAGCCATGAGTCAGACATGTTTAAGATGGGCGGAGCCATGAGTCAGACATGTTTAAGATGGGCGGAGCCATGAGTCAGACATGTTTAAGATGGGCGGAGCCATGAGTCAGACATGTTTAAGATGGGCGGAGCCATGAGTCAGACATGTTTAAGATGGGCGGAGCCATGAGTCAGACATGTTTAAGATGGGCGGAGCCATGAGTCAGACATGTTTAAGAAGGGCGGAGCCATGAGTCGGACATGTTTAAGATGGGCGGAGCCATGAGTCAGACATGTTTTGAGATGTGCGGAGCCATGAGTCAGACGCGTGTGTGTCACACTGATCTCAGCCGCCTTCCCTTCTGCATTTGTTTGACTCTGTTATGGTCTAATAGTCATCTAAACCAGTGGTTCTCAGAGTGGGGTCCAGGAACCCCCCAGGGGTCCTTGAGGGGGTTTTAGGGGGTCCCCAGCAAAAAGGGGGATACTTTATTTTCATTATAACTCCATCCATAAGTAACACAATGACAGACTATGACCATAGTCATGGGTTTCATACACTTTCTGTAAACATCTAAAACTAAAGCAAAAAAAACTAAAACTAAATCTACTGTAGACTCCCATAGACTTTGTTGTGTTGAAGAATAAAAGCCGCAGCTGGGAGGAAAACGGCCTGCGCTCATCATCGCCAAATGATTCCCAGGCTCGGCCATTATTGGCTGAAACACGACAACCAGTGGCCAAAATGGCTTCCATGCCCCGGCTCTACTGTGTAAGAGTTACCACATGAGAGAGGCACCACTACCGGGGTCTTCATTAACCATTAATGACACAAAACATTTGCGCATGTACAGTACGTGTGTGTGTGTGTGTGTGTGTGTGTGTGTGTGTGTTTGCGAGAATATGAATGAAAGAAGAAATATGATGTAGGTGGGCTGCAGATCACGGATGCTAAGAAGGGATTTGATATAAAAGAAAAGAAACAAACAGAAGCGAGAGAAGCGAGGGAGAGAGGCTTTTGAATTAGGTTTGTTTCCATCAGCTGGGTTGAAGAGAATAAATCGTCTTCCTGAATATCAAAGAAACAAACAAAACAAAAAAACTAGAAGTGCACTTGGAGAGCGACCGCCAAGGACAATAGAGAGCCGCAGGAATGAGTCCGGAAAACATGGATGCTAACACTCCTGGTTCTTCACTGTTTTCACCTATGGGATTTTTGAATGGGTTTTTGGCGCGATGCTTCAAATAAGGTCTCTGGGCAACGCAAGCTTATTCAAACGCGAACCAGAGTTCAGCAGGATAATCTTCACACATGAGGACCACTTTTATGAGTTTTTAAGCTTTTACGTGCCGTTAAAAGGGCGGCTAGCTAGCAAACTAAATGAGATTACACTGTTGAGTCGACGGGGATATATACGTCAATAACGTCATCACTTCAAAGGACGAACACGGAAATTATCTTTCCCTCACCTGGTTCAGCCCGGGGTAATCAGTGCACACATCAACAACAGTCCAGGTTGAGCGCTGACGTGACGTGGAAGCCTATGCGACAGTGTGTAGTTCTGGATTAGCTTAGCACGAGCTTTTTACTTCTAGGGCTCCCATTTACGCTTCAAAACTCATGAAAGTGGTCCTCATGTGTGAAGATTATCCGACTGAACTCTGGTTCGCGTTTGATTAAGCTTGCGTTGCCCAGAGACCTTATTTGAAGCATCGCGGCAAAAACCCATTCAAAAATTCCATAGGCAGAAACAGTGAAGAACCAGGAAGTCCGGGACTTCCGCGCTCCGACTACATAAAATACGTCATCCCTGCGGCTCTCTATAGCCCAGTCTGCTGCAATATGCACATTTCCTGAGTCGCGTCGGATCCGTTCCAAAATGTAATGGGCTCTTCCTTGGCCCAGCTACAGTACATCCTACATGCTACAGTACATCCTCCCACCAAGCTTCATGAACATCGGCCCAGTAGTTTCTCCGTAATCCTGAAGGCAGGCAGGCAGACAGACAGGCAGGCAGACAGACAGAGAGACAGGCAGGCAGGCAGACAGACAGACAGACAGACAGACAGGCAGACAGGCAGGCAGACAGACAGGCAGACAGACAGGCAGGCAGACAGACAGGCAGACAGACAGGCAGACAGACAGACAGACAGGCAGACAGACAGACAGGCAGACAGACAGACAGGCAGACAGGCAGACAGACAGGCAGACAGACAGGCAGGCAGGCAGACAGACAGAGAGACAGACAGACAGAGAGACAGACAGACAGACAGGCAGACAGACAGACAGACAGGCAGGCAGGCAGGCAGACAGACAGGCAGACAGACCTCCTTGGCGGTGGTAACAAAAACTCAAACACATCCCTCTGGAAAATCTTGATGAGTCAAGCTGTTACTTCTGCCAAAGAGTTGTTTTCAGCCTTTTTTTTGTCTGTCTCTCAGCAGGATATCTCAAAAACATAGACACATTTGGATGAAATATGGTAGACAGACAGATAGGCCTTGAGCCAAGGTAGAACTGATTCCATTTTGACGGTGATCTGAAGCTAGGAATGTCTACAAGACTTTTACACTTAGTACACTTTAAGCCAGTGATACTCAACTTGCGGCCCGCGATAGGGTGAAGAGTGGCCCCGCGACCGTTTTCTAATTCACAATGAAAACTAATGCTGAATAAAGATTGACTGAGCTCCAGCTAAATTGTCAAATATGGCTCGCCACCCAGGCACTTACAGTATTATGTAGCCTATAACTAACTTAACTAACTATCCTGTGTGCACAAAATTGTGAGACTAAACTCTGGCTGACACCTCAAAAACCCAGCTACAGAAAAAAGTATATTAAAGGAACACTCTGCCCACTTTCAACCAGCTTTGTATCATTAGAACATCAGTAGTATATCAGAAAACTGTAAACTGTTTTGAAGTCTGTCATTTAATTTGACAGTTATTGAGTGTTAAAGTGTGGACCAGTGACATCACTGGTCCACACTAACTCAAATTAATAACTCATTAACTCAAATCAACTCTCAAAATAACTGTCAAACTAGATGAATGATGAATAGTTTGACAGTTATTGAGAGTTAATTTGAGTTAATGAGTTATTAATTTGAGTTAGTGTGGACCAGTGATGTCACTGTCATTGTCATTTTGCAAAAGTGGCCCCTGGGCAAAGCAAGTTGATTATCCCTGCTTTAAGCCATAACTATGAAACTAACAGAGATTAAGAGACACTTGACTCCAAAGCCAAAGGGTCAAGAACCAATTTAACTTACAATTTAAGTGAATGCAGTTATGTGTTTGAGTGTGACAGCAAGTTGGAGAACTGTTCAACCAAGATGGCACTTTGCACTTTGAGCGCCTTCTCGACTTGTACTTTTTCACATGCTCTTGTATGTTTACATGTCATGTACAGTATACATAATATGACACTTAGAGAATATACAAAATCTTACCATAGAAATACATACAATTATAGAAACCTCACTCAGACATGCTCTCACATCGCTCCCTGAAAGCATTCAAGGGTGTTCATGTACGCATTTCATGTATAGACCTTTATTGAATTATTGATTGTACTTCCGGTCTGTATGTATTTAGTCGTCATGTCCGCCGTACACAACACAGCGCTGATGAAGGCTTGATGCTGAAACATTCATTGTGTGCCGTCTAGGGATGTAACGATAACCAGTTTGAATGATAACCGTGATAAAATTCCTTATGATAACCGTACCGTTTCAAATTTTCATTATCATTAAAACCGTGGTACCGTGATTACAGTGCTTTGAAAAACATGGTAAATACTGTCCATCAACTAAAGTTGGCAACAGTCTCCCAGATGCAAACGTGCAGCCTTGGAGAAATGATTTCAGTGAGTGTATCTATCAATCCTTTTTGGGTCTGAGTTTTCAATATAAAACGTAAAATGATTTCAGTGAGTCTCTCAGTACTTTTTGAACATTTTCATCAACTTTTTATGAATACCGTGATAATACAATAACCGTGATCATTTTGGTCACGATAATCGTGATGTGAAATGTTCATACCGTTACATCTCTAGTGCCGTCCCAGGTGACTTATTCAATTTCTAAAGGACATTTTGGAGTGCTGGCCTGCTTCTTCTATTAAGTAATAAAAATAGAGTCCGCACACTGGCAGCTGCTACTATTTTTATTTTTATTACTATTTCTATTTTTATTACTTATTTGCACTTCGGTCCTGCACCTGGTTTTAACCCCTCACTGGATGTGCGTGCCTTTTTTGTACTTTTCTGCTTCTTCTATTACTCTTGTGAGTTTGAAGATACAGTAGGCATGATCCGAGCAACCCTTTCCACCCCCCCACACACACACACACTTTACGCCCACCGGCCCACATTGGTTTGAAGCCATGGACGTGGTGGCTCAAGATGGTCTCCAGTTCATGCTTTCATTTGATCACGAAAAAAAAAAAAAAAAAAAAAATCCACATAGCAATATTTTAATGGACAACTAATAACCACAGAAGCACGACGGAGTGACTCAAACGTGTTAAAAACAACAAGGTCCAAAAACAACATGATGAGAGATGAGACAGAGAGGAGCCGTAGGCATCGAGATGAATACCAATAAGTCAGTTAACAGGTGGAGGAGTATTACATGAAGGTAATTTTTACAGTTGTGTGCATAATTCATGCAAACTGGGGGACCCACTCTGACAAATAGCCCACTCCTCATATCACATTAAAACATAAACGATACCTCCGCCATCATCATACAGTCATTTATGGCCCAGCTGGGAAAGACCCGCCTTCCCGGGCCTGGAAGCCAGCAGTTGAGTGGGGCGACGGCCATATTTAATGTGTGTTTAATGTTAAGTATTTCCTTGGCGATCATCGCTCCACATGTTGACAGGGCACCGTTTTTTTGGGGGGGCGTTTATTACCCGACACATTTCACAGTTCTTTACCGGCGGGCGGGCGGCTCCAGGCCTGTCTGATTAAGTCATGGCCATTAGCATCATCACCATTAGGCCAATGATGGGAGTCGGGGGTCCGGACACGTTTACGACACCCGCGGGACCCTGTGTGTGTGTGTGTGTGTGTGTGTGTGTGTGTGTGTGTGTGTGTGTTTTGGGAGAGGAGGGGGGGGGGGTTCACAGCCTGGAGAGCAACAGTGATAAATAAGCTGGTCAGATATAAAACACAGCTGCATAGAGACGATGTGGTGGTAGACGTTACCAGGTTATCTGTGGGGTTTCAGAAAGACAAAATGTAAGACTTTTTAACCTTTGGAATATTTATAATGCTATCTTGAAATGATTTTATGATGAGAGATCTAATGATATACACGTGCCATTTTAAGGTACAGTATACCGCAATATCAAGCAACCATAAGCTTTCCCTGTAATACCGTGCCCACGATATGTTGCACAATATGCTCACTGAGCAAGCTCATTATTTTCATGAGCGGTGAGCTGAGCGCACCTTTTTGCAGATCCATGAGTGTACAGTGAGCTGTGCTCACACCTGGGCGGGTGAACGGCCCTATTATCGTTCTTTGTCTCGCTTTCTTACCTCGATAATTGCCCATTGTGTACATGTGTGTACATGTGTGTACATGTGTGTGTACATGATGTGTGTGGTAATTTACATAGGAATAAAACCGGTTTTCATTTGGCCAGGCTGCTTCCCTCAGCAGAGGCTCTGCTGCTCTCTTCTGTCCCCCCATCGCGCCCAGGAATGTGCTATGGTGCCTCGACTATCTGAAGCTTAATTAATTAGAATTAATATAATTCTAATTAATTATATACACGGGCAAATATCCACGGGCCGAGCGCACAGTAGTGGCAACGTAATGACCGGGAAAGGAAGCGCAAATGTCTCCAGTTGAGATGGAGTGGTGATATTGTATTGTTTTCATCGATGCACGTGGAGACGGCTCATAATAATTGCATGTTGAGTGTGCATGCTGTCACTCTGCCAATGAGGCTATTTTTAACGTTACTCGTTTAAATTGAGTGTTACGCTGTGTAAATTCAAAGTGTCACTTTGATCTTGAGTTCCACGGACAGTTATCCTATATGCGCTAAAAATAAAGAGACTATCTTTTTGATTCTTTTATTTATCACTGAAGGTATCAGGTCTTTTCAAGTCAAAAGGCTCAAGTCCAAGTGAAGTCACAAGTCGTTGGTGTTTAAGTCCAAGTCGAGTTACAAGTCTTTGTTGATTTTGTCAAGTCGAGTCATTAGATTTGTGAATGTGACTGGAGTCCACACCTCTGCTATATAGAATCTATAGATCATTAGCTATAGTAGCCTAATAATCATCACTATAAGCAGATTCCACTGTAGATGAATGTAGGCTATAATATATAATAATAATATAATATATAGGAATTACAAGATGCAATACAAATCATAGCTTACCATAAGTAGGCTGCCAAATCAATATAAGATACAATAGCCTACAAGAATTATAGATCTATAGGATCTATAATTTATGGAAACAGCTGCCTGTGATTAACTGGACTGGGAGGGGGGTGAATAGGCTATGTGTTGAAAAAGCTATGTACTGTATTGTATTTTTAATTGTACATTTTTGATTTTAGAGCAAGATAAAATATGTCTGATCTTGTTGAAGCTTGGGCTAAAAGCCCCTGAATTACATTCATCTTTTAAAATATAGATGTGTTTAAAAAGCTATTGCATGTTAAAAGCTATTGGGCCCTATCTTGGTACAGGCGATATCCCCTATTAGCGCTTGCGCACCTGTTTGCGCGTGCCTTAAAGCAGGGAAGATTACAGTCCGCTGTCCAGGTGTTATGCCGAGTTTTGCACCCCCGCCAGGCAGCAGCAAAACACATCCCCACCTCACCCGTGTTTATTTGATTGAAGATGTACACTGTTGGTCAACTTTTTCAGTACACATGTACATTACTTCTGCATTAAATAGTGCTCCTAAATATCCAAGAAGCTCCCTGTTTTCTCTTGATTATTCTACTTTGGCCTGCTGAGCTTGTTTGGCATGTTGTATTGCCCCTGCTCTGTAAAGCTGTGTTCACACCGAGATATTTATTTTTCTCTCTGTCGCTCAAGTCAACCCTTTGGAATTGCTCTGTCGCTCTGTTTAAATCGCTTGTCAACAGGCACACGAAATGACAGACATGTGGGGGATATAACGTTACGCAATGTCATGCTGTTTGTCCACTACGAGCCACCGTAGATGTTTACAAGCTAAAGCCTATCAGCATGCTCCTAATGCGAGCTCCATACCGGTAGGACAGACTTCACTTCATGTCAGCTCTCAGCCTGTCAATCAGCTGTCAATGTGGTTTGTTGCCACACAATAAACCAGCGGTTTGTTCCAAGCCAGTGTGATCCTTGACTCGCTCTCACACGGCAGCCAATCAGCGTTGAACAGCGAGCGACTGATGCCAGCGTAATTTTGCTCGAGTTGGGATATTTCATCTCGAGCGACGAGCGAATTTTCTCCCTATCGCTCTGTCTCTGCCGCTCGGACGCCCAGCGATTTTTCTCCCAGGCGAATATACGCTCAATCGCTCGTTTGCATTGACTTTGTATGTAAACTCGACGCCAGCGAAAAACTTTAATAGGTCGGTGTGAACGCACCTTTAGTCTGCACTTTTCATAGAATGAATGTGTTTAAATATATAAATATACACAATTGCTTTGCTTGGAATCCTTGACTTGTCGTCTATGGGCATCTTCACCTGAACTGATTCTTGCGTGACATTTTCATTCCACAACTACGTATGAATGATGTATTGTTGTTAGCAATATCATTGTCTGGGGTTTCAAAGTGTTTTGCTGCCCTGTGCTTTAAATGCAACTTCAAAGGCTTTTCCCCGACAACCTGACGAGAAGAATTCTTGGGAAAACGGTGGATCCTCGCCATGTCTCACATGAAAATAGGCAAATTTAGATCACTCACACATTTTCTGGAACTGCACAAAGATAAGGCGGTATTGGGGAAGTGTCAATGTGGAGGTTAAACATATCTTGGTCTATGCCATCCCAAATACATGCACTGTGATGTATCTTGGTAACATCGAACATGTTGTGAGGAGAGAGGATCTCTACTTGACCAAAGTCTTACTCGCAGCTAGTAAGAAGGCCATTACCAGAAACTGGCTAAACGCAGACACCCCAAAACAGGGGCAGTGGTTGGAAATTGTTCGAGAGATCTTTTCTATGGAAAAACGTACATATCTTTTGAGAGTCAAAGAGGATGTTTTTGAAAAGAAGTGGATAAAATGGAACATATATATGAGTCAGGACACCGACTAAATGAACGCATAATTAAAATAACTGAATGAATGTATGAATGAAAGAATATCTCTGGACACTTAATGTGATTTTCTTTTTGGTTATGTGTGTTAGTTTTTTGTTTGTAGGTTTGTTTTGTCTTGAGGCCGATGTGCGGCTGCTATATTGTTTTGTTCATACCTATGTGAAAAACAAATACAAATTTGAGTGGAAAAATAATAATAAATAAAAATAGGCAAATTTAAAGGTAGTGAATATCGGCATGACATGTCAGCATCACTCCGTGATGTTGAGTATGGGCCTTCAGAGAGCCGTATCGGTGGAGCCCTACTGGTCGGGCCCGTGCAGTCAGGGCCTGAGTGGTAAATGTGGGCTGACAGCCGTGTAAATGCCAACAGGCTGGAATGTCCTGGAATGCTCTCCCGTCTCCACAGAGCAGATGTTTGACTCTCCTTCAAGCAAGTCTGTGAGAATCATGTGAGGGAGTCTGCCTCGAGTTTGAGTCTTACTACTGTTGTTACTGTTTTTTGATTTTAGGGTGAGAGCAGCTCACCCTCAAATCAAATAAAAACACCCTCTTTTTCCTGCTAGCCTGTAGTGCTATTTATCGATCTAGATCAGTGATACTCAACCCGAGGCTCTAGAGCCACGTGTGGCTGGTTACTCAAGATAATCCACAGACCTTGATGTGAGCAGTTTCATGTAGGAACTATTTTCTTTTGACCGAACTACTCCCAGTAGCTGCTGCTTTAGTTGTTGCTTCATGCAGGAACTTAGTGCTGCAGATTAGTGAAGGAATCTTTCACTTTGTGATACAAGCATCACATTTTGCACAAAGTTTCTTCTGGACCTACTTTTTCCAAAAAGCCCGTTAGCCACGCAAAAAAGAAAGAAAGAAAAAAGGTCACCTTCGAAAGCCATTTTATGTGGTTTTTGACCTGGATTGTGATTGGCCTCATTGGCCATTCAAGATCTATAATTTAAACCTTTTTATTTTTATTTATTTTTACATTTGATGCAACGGCCATCTTGAGAAATGGCATGCCACATGCCAAAGCAGGCGTTTCAGCGCAAAAATGTGAGGATAGATGGCATTATTCTATATCGTCAGCAGCGCGCAATTACTTTGCGCTAAGAGCTTTGAAAAGCACCTCTTACGTGCTAAATACCTCGCTGCGCTGGAGCGCACCATAATCTCTGTGCTGCGCAGCGCAGTGCAAAGTAAAATTCCTTTTGGATGTCATTACGCACAGCCTTGCCATGCCAGGACATCAAATTCTACTGCTAAAATTGGGTATTAGCAGATAATTCAGTGAGGCAATCAACTATAACTCACTGAGAAACTTTTATCACATCGCAAAGAGGGAAATGAATTGAGAAAACTTGTTGGACAATGGACATAGGCTATTCGCCTTCACCTATCCCATAACCCGGAGGGTCGTTGGCACCACAGACGATCTGTCAATAAGCTCTCTCTGTCCTCGCACAAGTGAGTCCACTCTATTACGCATGGAGAGAATTACAGCATATTGCATGCCTCGCGCAAACAGCGATCGCGAGACGGGAATCTGATTGGTTTTGATTGACGTAATGCCCAGCATTGCCTGGCCACACCTGTGAATAATTCTGGTACTTAAGATCGCCCAAATCCCGTTTGCGTTGGCATTTTGGGGGCGCAGATGATTTTGGCACGGCTCTAATTTGCACCTGCGGCACGTGCCGTGAACGTTTCCGCATCCCCGCCGAGAATTGCATCGCCAACATATTTCGGGGCTGTTTTAACTTAGAAATCAGGGAGGTCACGTCTACCCAGACAATTATATCACTTTTAAACAGTTACATTTCTGTATAAATCATTACAATACAGTATGCTCCCGTGAGGTGGGGATGCTGCCGGGCGGGGGTGCAAAACTCGGCATAACACTTGGACAAATACGCAAAGCGGACTGGTATCTTGCCTGCCTTAACCCATTGATACCTGATGCAGCATTTGTGTGTGTATCCCTTTAAGACCGCGTCACGCGGTTCGCGGTCTTAAAGGGATACACACACCAATGAGGGATATACACGCAAATGCTGCATCAGGTATCAATGGGTTAAGGCACGCGCAAACAGGTGCGCAAGTGCAAATAGGGGATATCGCCTGTACCAAGATAGGGCCCTACGTCTTTTTAGGGTGAGCTGTCCCTTTAAAGAGAGCTGGTGCGAGCGGGGTCACCTGGGGTTCATGACCAGGCGTCTGAAGAAGTAGGTCCAGGTGATGTAGTCCATGGCATCCTGCTTGGAGGCGATGGTCCCTGCAGCGATCTCAGCGTTCAGATGGTCCGACAACACGCTCAGGAGGCTGCAAAGGGACCAAGCACATGATGGGTTAGGGCAGTGGTTCCCAACCCTGGGGTCATGAATTCAAACAGGGTCGCCTGGAATGTCTCATTGTGTGTGTGTGTGTGTGTGTGTGTGTGTGTGTGTGTGTGTGTGTGTGTGTGTGTGTGAGGGTGTGTGTGTGTGTGTGTGTGTGTGTGTGTATATGTGTGTGGGGGGGTGTATTTAAACAGTTTCCTCAACTGGATATAGTTTGGAAAATGTATATTGATAGCGAGTAGCAAGGACCGTTTTTCTACTCCCTATCAATAATTGACAAAAACGATAATTTTTCAAACTATATCCAGTTGAGGAAACTGTTTAAATTGTCTGTTCTGATCTTTCCCTGGGGAATAAATCCTCTGCTACACAGGAAGAGATGTGTTTTACATTTCTGGTTTGTTTGGAATAAAGAGAAGAGCTTTTTTGAATGGATCTTTAGTCAGTTTATTAGTTTTTTGCTTTGCTTCCTCAAACTTCTTCTACTTTTTTATTCAAAGTCAAAACATGCAAGGGGGTGCAATGTAGATAAAACATACATAGGAATTATGAAGTAGTATAAAGAGAAGAGCTGGGTAGGTAGCATGTGCAGTAACAGTCACCATGACTGAACAGTAGGGATGTCACAATATATCGTCCCACAATATATCGCGATATCAAAACGTGACAATATGTATCGTTGAGATGAAATCTCATATTGCGAGAAAAAGAAGCTGAACATGGTGGTTCACTGATCTGCATCTGATTGCATGCCCGCTCTCCTTTTCATTGCTTTGTTTGAACAGACGAGGGACGTTACAGACACGGAGGATGAAAATGGTGAAATGACTCAGATTAGCGTGGAGGATGCCCCCTCAATTTACAAATCCATCGCAAAAAAATATTGTTAAAATATCCTATCGTTATCGTGAACCCAATATCGTGTATCGTATCGTATCGTGACACCCCTACTGAACAGACAAAAAAAGAAAGCGCCCCTACAGAATCTCAAACCTCCCCAGCAGAATGTGGAGGTTTGTGTAAATATGTGCCTCTCACCTGGACTCCACAGGGAAAGGCTCATAGAGGAACTTCTTGTAGAAGTCCTTCTTGACGTCGTGGACCAGGATGACCGCCTTGCCCTGGTCATCATACTGAGGTCGGCCTGCTCGGCCCATCATCTGTAGAACATCTGGAAAGGCACCAGACCAATGGCAAAGACATTAGCCTAGAGAAAACACACTGCCACTCAACATTTCCTATAGGACATGACATTACATAAGGTAGGGCCATATGAAATCAGTTTTATTTCCCCCCTTCCCCCCATGGTTTAGGATCATTATTTTTATAATATAATATATACAATATTATATTATTATTATATTATTATTACAATATAATATATTGTTTTTATGCCTTGGCCAACTCAGACAGCCTCTTCCACATGTTTCTCAAAGTGAAAACCAAGTTGTGAGGTGACAAGACGCAAGACCAACCCCCCTCTCAAAACACAACAGTTTCAGTTGACAACATAACTAAAATGTTAAAGAGCCTTGACACCAACAAGGCCACTGGGCTTGACAACATATCGGCAAGGTTTTTAAAAGATGCAGCCGAACTGATTGCACCATGTGTCACACACATAGTCAATCTGTCGCTTGAGCAAGGTACTGTCCCCTTAGATATGAAACATGCTAAGACAATCCCTCTTTTTAAGAAGGGTAACAGATCTGACCCAGGAAACTACAGACCCATCTCCATACTTAGTGTCACTTCCAAGGTACTAGAGAAAGTAATCCATGAACAACTTTATGGGTACATCAGTGACTCCAAACTACTGTATACTTTCCAGTCGGGCTTCAGGAAGTCCCACTCAACTGACTCATGTCTTCTATACCTGACTGATTTCATCAGATCCGAAATGGAAGTTGGCAAACTTAGTGGAATGATCCTAATTGACCTTCAAAAGGCATTCGACACAGTTCATCACGGGCCTACTCTTTAATAAACTTTCAGCCTTAGGCCTAAGCCCCTCTAGCTTAAACTGGTTTAGGTCCTATCTGTCAGATAGGGACCAAATTACAGACTTTCAAGGCCATCTCTCAAAGGCTCTGCCTGTGACTTGCGGCGTCCCGCAAGGAAGTGTCTTAGGCCCTCTGTTGTTTTTAATCTTTATAAACGACCTCCAAGCTGCTTGTTCTGTAAATCTGTTCTTGTACGCAGACGATTCAGCCATCCTAGCCTCAGATGAGGATGTGGTCAAGTTGAATGCCACTCTCATCAGAGAATTCAACAACGTTAAGACCTGGCTCTCTGATAACAAGCTATCCCTTCATACGGCCAAAACTGCATATATCTTGTTTGGTTCCCAGCCCAGATTACACAAACTTGGCTCACCCAGTATTTCTCTTGGGGGCCAGACCTTTACCGCTAAACCCTCAGTCAGCTACCTTGGCTGTCTGCTAGATCGCAGTCTGGGCGGCGAATCCATGGCTCTTAAGATGATAAGCAAGGTGAATGGCAGAACCAAGTTCTTGGCCAGAAAAGCGCAGTTTCATTTTTAAGATAAAGGTCAAAGCATGGCTTTTAGTTAATGTTTCAGAATAGAATGGTCACCTTTTTTTAGTATTAACTCTTGGTGTGTTTATGCTGTAGGTAGTGTAGCTTAGGATGCTTTATTTATTTTATTGGTGTTAATTGGTGTATTGTATGTATTTGTTACTATGTTGTTTGTCCCAGTCCAGGGACCACAGTGGAAATAAGTCGAAAGACTTTCATGTGTCTGTATCCCTGACGCTCTGATTAACTTGTTGTAACTTGTTTTTTCCATGATTGACGTCTAATAAAATCAAATCAAATCAAATCACCCCAATCCAAAATGGAATACTTTTTCTAGGCCTATTTTACAATTATGAAATCATTTAGGTGACTCCAATAATTAGGTCTACTTTAGATTTTGTTAATTAGACATATGGCCCTAATAAGGATACAGATGCTGCCCTTATTATACTGTAAGCTGTACATTCACACACTCATTTCGTCTAATTCTGGGCACTTCTCATTTGTTATGTGCTGCATACAGTCTTGCATTTCACATCCAAATTGTAAATGTATTTTTTTTACTTTTCATATAAATGTTCTTGTGTCTCACTAAGTTATAGGGAATGGGGGGGGAACGGGCACTGCACTAGTTAGGAATGATGGCAGCAAGTCATGTAGTAGTCGCGCTGGGTCTCCTTCACATGAGAAGAATACAACGCTGATTCAACCACATGACAATAGATCCAAGACGGCACAAACTATGCGTCTTGAAACTCCCCCTATCAATTCTACCAGACCTGGGCCGTTTCTCAATAAGGGTTCTTGTGTGTTCTTGCGTTCTTGTGTCCCTGTGAAACGTCATCAGTCGCAGCCCAGGTACTGTTCCAATACAAAGTTCACATTTCGCCAAGAACGCTTAAAATTCCCGGATGCGTTCTTGACACGCCCACTTTACCGAGGATGCTCTGGGTGGTGACTTGTGTCAACTTGGCAAGGCAGATATCCCAGCATTCATTTTGGCATAAGCGGAGGCAGAACGCAGCAGAGAAGACGCCATAAGCTCCGGGATGTTTTTTACAATTTAAAGTTTTATTTCATCACTAAATTAATTTCTGATGACTTTTGATGCCTACAAGCAGGGTAGTAGGTTTCAATAAGTGCCACTTTACCAATATTTATGGCGAAAAATGGCAAAAAGTTCCAGAGCACAATTGGCTGCATCTACATCAGCTGAGCTTTTTATTTGTGTAGTACTGCAGGCGGCCTCTGCACTGGAATTGCGCAATACCCTCAAGAATGCATCATCTCAAACTGCCAACAGGCGTCATGTGTGCTTGTGACCTCGCAAGTTCATTCTTCCAAGAACGACTAGCAAGAACGTTCTCCCCAAGAACACAATACCAAGAACGCATTCTTGGTCGTTCTTGGTATTGAGAAACGGCCCTGGAGTTTTGGAAAACCCCCAAAAGGCTCTCGGGGGGGGGGGGGGGGGGGGGGGGGGGGGTCAACTCTCAACTCTCAGAGTTGACGGATGCCTCCCTCTCCGGCTGGGGAGGGACGTTCAGGTCCCAGGGAATCGGAGGGTGCCCCTCTGTGCATTTCTGTGCCCCTCCCTGCACATAAATGCCCTGGAACTATTGACAGTGGGTGACTCCCACAATCTTAACCCTCAGTCTCAAGAATCCGTGATAGCTGATAGCTGGAACCAACTTCAGAAAAGCCTTCTTATGGAAAGCTTTGTTCCCATGCGTACAAACACCTTAGAGCATTTATTTATTTGTTTATTTGGACGGGACAGTGCAAAATCAATGAACACAAAGACCATGAAGCAGATACAGTCACCTGGAACATAAGTGTAGCTGCTTCTCCTGATGCTCTCCACCCTGTCCATGTGTCTGTTTATGTCTGCCTGTGTGACTGTGATGGTATGGCCATACTAACATGCCCTGTCTGCCTGTTACCGTGATGTCTGTCTGCCTATATGCTGCCTATATACTGCTGTGTGCTGTTTATGTGCTAACTGTCTACTACAACTGTGTGCTGTTCTGTAAATAACTGCATGATTGTATTGTATAGTGCTGTGTGCTGTTTCTTCTTGCTGTTTTTAAGTGTCTGCTTCTGTGCTAATTGTCTGTTAACTACATGTACTTGCATGCAGCCAGGACACTGAAGCGGTCTCGCAAGATCATGGCTGACCCCTCCCACCCTGGCCACAAACTCTTTAAGACACTCCCCCACAGCAAGAGACTGAGGTCTGCCAAGACCAGAACCACCCGCCACAAGACCAGCTTCTTCCCAACCGCCATCAGCCGGACGGAAACCCCTTCCGCCAAGGACCTCACCAACAACCCCCCCCCACACACACACAAACTCACTACCTCCTCCTAAACTCAACTGAACTCCCCCCCATAAAACTGTAACTCATACTGTATCTAATTTAATGCCTGTCTAACTGGGACTGTAAATTCATGTAAATTCCCTGCACATTTAATGCCTATTTAACTTAGCCTGTAAATTTCATGTACCGTACATTCAATGTAAACTCTTATTTAACTCCGACTGTAAATTCATGTAAATCCACTGCCTATTTAACGTCTATTTAACTCAGTCTGTAAATCTCATGTAAATCCAACGTAAATTCATATTTATCATCCACAGAACACTTCACCACTCATGTACATATTGTACTCGATTTGATTCGATTTGATTGCACTTGCAACTTTGTGATTGTCTTTAGTTATCTTCCTACTTCTTATCTCTGTATATTGATGTAACCGCTACGCTGCATACAGACACTAAGACAAATTCCTCGTATGTAACTTGCATACTGTGGCGATAAAAGTGATTCTGATTCTGATACTGTATGCTACTGCCTCTGTGACTGTTTGTGATGTCCATCTTTAATCGTCCTGTCTTTTTTCCCCTCCTCCCACATCCCCTTCCCCTCAGGAGGTCTTCTGCCTCCTACCAGGCTGTCACACTGGATAACAATGTGTTCTTACAGACTTGCCTGGCTAAATAAAGGTTGATGATGATGATGATTCTCCCATAACCTTCTGAAATGATTCCAGAGAAGATTAATATGCAGCAAACCTGTTGTGCGCTTGCTGGCCCCCCAGTGGGACTTGCCCTTGGTGCTGCGCGCACCTGGAGAGCCCCCTTTTGAGCCGATAGATAAGATATCGCTCAAAATACTCTCATTGAAAACAGCCCTCCTATTGGCGCTTACATCAGCCAAGAGGGTGACTTGTGCGCTCTGTCTGTGGCACCAACATGCCTGGCTATCTGCAGGATCCCTCTTTTATTCCCAAGTCTCTGGATAGCTCATTTCGATCAAGAGCTATCTCCCTAGAGGGTTTCTTTCCCCCTCCGAGGAGGCGGCACACCGCCTCTTCCCAATACGCGCCTTGGCGCAGTATGTATTACGCACGGCTGACATCAGACGGACACAACAGCTGTTTGTCCACTACAGGGTCCAGTCTCCGGGATCCGCTCTCTCCAGGGCCGCTGGAAGTCACTTTAAGCAGGGGGTGCTGGGAGGAAGGGACTCTCGGTGGGACCCTATTGCCATATTTAGAGGAATATCTCCTTTAAAATTAACTAAATAAATAGTGAAGAAAATGTGTTATTTGAGAGCCGAGCAATAGTCACGCCCGAGGTTATACCCAGTTTGCGGATCTGAATGAGCAAGGCTGGCAAAGGGAGTGGTTGACACCATGGATGAAAAAAGTCAGTCTATACGCTGTCGCGTGGGATGTATCCAGTAGGCACTGCCCTAAAAAGGGCTATGCTAATATCTATGAACTTTGGTTTAATCTAAAACCTTTTGTTACTGTATGCACCAATGAGCAAGTGACTTGTGTTGACTAACAGACCTGTGATGGGGTAGTCCACATAGCGCCTGGTCTTCCCATCGTAATACTCCGTTCCTTTGACTATCACCAGGTGAGCGGGGAAGTTCACCCCCCAGGCCAGCGTACTGGTGGCGATCAAAACCTGTGGAAAGAGAGAGGAACTTAGTGAAATGCTCTAAGCTGAGATGGGAGGAAACCTTGGTGATGTTAAAACCTGTGGAAAGAGACAAGAACTTAGTGAAATGCTCTAGGCTGAGATGGGAGGAGACCTTGGTGATGTTAAAACCTGTGGAAAGAGACAAGAACTTAGTGAAATGCTCTAGGCTGAGATCGGAAAAACCTTAGTGCTGTTAAAACCTGTGGAAAGAGACAAGAACTTAGTGAAATGCTGTAGGCTGAGGTGGGAGGAAACCTTGGTGATGTTAAAACCTGTGGAAAGAGACAGGAACTTAGTGAAATGCTCTAGGCTGAGGTGGGAGGAAACCTTGGTGATGTTAAAACCTGTGGAAACAGACAAGAACTTAGTGAAATGCTGTAGGCTGAGGTGGGAGGAAACCTTGGTGATGTTAACCTGTGGAAAGAGACAAGAACTTAGTGAAATGCTGTAGGCTGAGGTGGGAGGAAACCTTGGTGATGTTAAAACCTGTGGAAAGAGACAGGAACTTAGTGAAATGCTCTAGGCTGAGGTGGGAGGAAACCTTAGTGATGTTAACCTGTGGAAAGAGACAAGAACTTAGTGAAATGCTCTAGGCTGAGGTGGGAGGAAACCTTAGTGATGTTAACCTGTGGAAAGAGACAGGAACTTAGTGAAATGCTCTAGGCTGAGGTGGGAGGAAACCTTGGTGATGTTAAAACCTGTGGAAAGAGACAGGAACTTAGTGAAATGCTCTAGGCTGAGGTGGGAGGAAACCTTGGTGATGTCAAAACCTGTGGAAAGAGACAAGAACTTAGTGAAATGCTCTAGGCTGAGGTGGGAGGAAACCTTGGTGATGTTAACCTGTGGAAAGAGACAGGAACTTAGTGAAATGCTCTAGGCTGAGGTGGGAGGAAACCTCGGTGATGTCAAAACCTGTGGAAAGAGACAAGAACTTAGTGAAATGCTCTAGGCTGAGGTGGGAGGAAACCTTGGTGATGTTAAAACCTGTGGAAATAAACTGTGGTTGATGGACATGACCTCTGTTATACGGATGGAGAGACTTAGGTTTCTGAGGACCAACTCACTTAAAAAGTTTTCCACCATTTGGGACCCGTTTCTGGCCTACCTCTATGAGGTTGGGGGTGACGGGTGTTCAATATAAGCAGCAGAGCGTACTAAGACAAATGGAATGAACGGAAAATATACAAAAATATGAAATATATACAGTCGACAATAAGTGAGAAATGGTAGAAAGTACCAAGATATATATGCAATATAAAGACGGTGAGAAAAAGATGGGGAAAATGTCAATTTACAGCGTGTATACAATACAGCATACTGTGCAAAATGTGAGTCGCTTTGCGTTAGCAGATATACAGAGGCCAATGCATGAAATACAGAAAGCACATATATCTGTCACATCTATCATAGCTCAATAAAACAACTCATGTCAACGATAAAATGCACGAGATGAAAGCTTGTCATTTTTCCCACATTTCTGCAGTACTGTGTGCTGTGTGTGTGTGTGTGTGTGTGTGTGTGTGTGTGTGTGTGTGTGTGTGTGTGTGTGTGTGTGTGGGACCGATATGGGTGTTCAAAGGCGTATACAGATATCTTTGGATGGAAGCTGCCAATATTATGTGCTGCTGATATTCAGTGTCTTTGATCTCTTGAAGTGAAACATTTGTCTTTAATTCAAGTTCGTTCCCTCTTCCACAATCAGCCCATTTCCCCTCCTGTAAATAGCAAGAAAGGAATGAGCACATTACACCAAATGGCCAATGTTTCTTGTAACGCTTCAATGCTAAAATCAAATTCCTCGGCTGTATAGCTTAGACGTGTTATTATAGCTTAGAAATTCAATGCAATTCGGAAGAAATAAAATATCCCCCCTACAAAGAAAATGAAAGATATTTTTGCGGGACAATATTGTGATATAAAATGTTGGATATCGCCCCGGCCTAATCAGAAAGCCCATATAGTGGTGTGTAGCTGGCAGTGTTGGGGGTAACTCATTACAAAAGTAACATATTACATGTAATATATTACTTTTAGCTGTAACTCAGTAATATAACTTATTACTTATAGGATTTCAGTAATATTATACCAATTACCTTGTTAAGTAACTCAAGTTACAAATTGAGTTACATTTGATTAACTCAAAGCACATATTTAAAAAGATACAATCATTTCCTAATCAAACTGTGTGTTTTTATGCAAATAACCACTACAGATGACAATAACAAAGGAAAAGAATAACATTTAGAATTTTTGATTGTTTACACTGACTTCAAGGTGGTTGAAATTATTTTTCGGGATGGTTCCGGGGCGGCGATGTCATTCTACTGCTGCTGTTGTTTTGGTAAAAGTAACGCAAAAGTTGTGTAATAAGTAACGAGTTACTCTCCACAGAAAGTAATATTGTAAAGTAACTTATTACTTTCAAATGAAAGTAACTAGTAATATGTAGTATATTACATTTTGAATGTAACTTGCCCAACACTGGTAGCTGGTGTGTATAGATGGCTGAGTTTTTTGTTTTTGTGTTTATAAATGGCTGAGTTGGCACCTGGATCTTGCAGTTGACAAACAGCTCCTCCGCAGTCTTGCGGTCTCGCTCGTGCAGGCCGGCATGATGCATGCCGATCCCAAACGCCAGCGTCAGCTTCAGGTTGGAATCCCTCAGCGTGCCGATGATGTCCTCGATCTGGTGGTGACCAAAACCAGAAGAGCACAGTCACAAACAAAAACATGGTCTGGGTGAATACTCTTTTCTGATTGGCCAGTAGGTGTGCGTTAGTTCGGCTCAAGTTTAGCCACTGTTCTTGATCTAGATTGATCCGCTACCCAACCTGTAACCATAGCAACATTAAACAAAACAAATGTTGCAGCAAGCCTCGAGAAACGTCCTGCTAATACAAGCTGCAATATGTCTGGTGTACAAACCTCTGCTGACATGGCATAAGCTGGCTGCAGACACCTCCACATTAAAAATAAATGAACTGGGGGGGGGGGGGGGGGGGGGTCTGAATATGTTATTTACAACACTGAGTCTGCAGTGCCTCATCCTCTAAACCAGGGGTGGCCAAACCTTTTTTGGTTGTGGGCCGCATACCTAAATACACATAGTTTATTGATGTGCTCACCTATTACAATGGGTATTTCGTATGTTTTCAAATGTTATTTTCCTGTGCCAACAGTTTAAGACAGAGATCATTTCACCAACATTCAGTATTAAAAAGTGTAAAAAAAAAAAAACAGGAAAAAAAATGAATGGACCAGGTCAGGGTACTCAAGTATAACCCGTTAGTTCGGCTGAAGTTTAGCCACTGTTCTTGACTAGATTGATCTGTGTTTGGTTAACCTGGGCTAACATGTGTGTGTGGGCTAAGGTTAGCCCAGGATAAGTTAGCCCAGGGCTATTATAATTTGCATTGTGGAAAGTCCTAAATAATTGTGTTTTTTGTTCAAATGTTAACATATCAACACTTAGCTTGGTAGATCTATTTAAAATTATGTGTCTGACCAACTTGAGGAATTTCAAGTTGATTAATTACTATGCCATGATTTTACAATCAGTTGAACCTTTAGCACAAAGTACAACAACTGATTGTTTATAACTTCACCATTTCTGGACCAATCCCTTAACTTTTCTCAAAGTAAAGGTTTATCCAGTAAACATACTTGCAAGATTTTGTGCCATTCCGATCTGTAGGATTCATGAGAAGAATTTTAAAGGCTTTTCAAAAAAAATCTAAAAATCAAAATCACAAATGCCAGCTTATTGAAGCGCCCCCTACAGGCCACCGGTACCTTCGTGTCCGAGTAACGAGTCACCACGAGCGAAACAGATGTTGATTTATTGAAAAGGGGATGGGAACGGGAGGGTGAAAATCCATGGTGCAGAGGAAGAGAAGGGAAGCCACCTCCAGCAGAGGAAGGAAGAGAGGCAGAGGGGGTAGTTAAAGCGACCCCCCGCTGAGAGCTAGGCAGCTAGCGCCAGCCGCCTGTCAGTCAACCAGCGGGGAGCTGAGCTGCTACACGGGCCAGTACAGAGGTAACAGCAGGGAGCAGCATATATCACTGGAACACACACACACACACACAGAGGCCAGGTTGTGACAATACTAGAATTTATCACTTTGACATGATACCCAGGAAAATATCGATACTCAGGAAAACCATTTTCGATACCACACATGACAACACATGAAGCGGCATACAAATAAGATACCACACATGACAACACATGAAGCGGCATACAAATAAGATACCACACATGACAACACATGAAGAGGCACACAAATAAGATACCACACATGACAACACATGAAGAGGCACACAAATAAGGGAAGACAGATGGACGGACAGATGCACGATTCTCCATAATCTAGGCCTGATAAAAGTCATTCAAAACTTTGAATTTACACAGCAGATTACCCCTGCTCTAGTCATCAGCCTATCGTAACACAGCAGATTACCCCTGTTCTAGTCATCAGCCTATCACAACACAGCAGATTACCCCTGCTCTAGTCATCAGCCTATCAGAACACAGAAGATTACCCCTGCTCTAGTCATCAGCATATCAGAACACAGTAGATTACCTCTGCTCTAGTCATCAGCCTATCAGAACCAATGATAGGGAGGGGAAAATCAGTATGTATTTTTTTTAGTATTGATACTTATCGATAGCATCGATCGCTTTTGCAAATGAGTATTGTATCGGTTTCAAATTTTTTGTATTGATACTTATCCATACTATTGATACCTGTTGCAAATGAGTATTGTATCCGTTTCATATATTTAGTATTGATATTTATAGATAATTTTGAAAACCCTACCGGGGATGCACTGTACATACAGAAAGGCTGGGCTTGGATTGTTTGTATGTGGGCAGTATGACATGCAGGCGCCAGAAAGCCAAATGAAAGATTTTAATAAAAAAATTAAAAGGTGCTCTGTGTACCATTTTTAAAGACCCCCTAAAGTCATGTTTTAAGATGTAGGTAAAATACTCTACGTTGAATAATAATTTGTGTCTGATGGTTTTTCCCACATAAAAAGGTAACATCCTTAAAATAACTTAAACCTCATTAAAAAAAACTAATTAAAAAAATTCCAAAGCAACCAATCAGGGTTACCTAGAAGTTCTAGAACATAACTAGCCAATCGCCGAATACAAACAAAGGCCTTAACTGCTGAATGCTGGACAGGGATTGGCTCCAGTATTTGTGATGTCACAAATCATGCTAGTTGAAAATGGCCTTTACACTGAGCTCAAACGTTCCACTTTCAGCGGATGATTGTGAAAACAGACTTCTAGTGTCAAACTCTGCACAGACATCATTCAAACATTCAACTGAAGGAACAAGAAGAAGAACAGATTTTTGACTTTCAGAGGTCTTTAAAAATCAAGTATATCTTTTGATTCATTGGTATAATTACTGTAAACAAAATTAGACCACAGTGAAGATTGGTAGCCACTATCTCACACCAGTGGTATTGTTTCCCCCCAAATTACGACTACATTTCCCATAAACCCCATTGCTTGCTGCCACCCCCCCCCCCCCCTGTGGTGTCTCTAGCTGTACTGAGGATAAACATGTTGCCATTGCCAGAAACTCTGAAAGCTTTGGCTCTCTTGAGTTGGAAGAACAGCACCCTCCACAGGGTGACATAATGCAGTGTAGGCCAGTACAGGAAGCCAAACTTCTCACTGATGCTTTCATTTAAAATCAATAGAAACCAGGGTAATTTCCTCCCTAGCTGCGAAAAACACCATTTTAGGTGTATTTAGTGTCCAAGCTGGCCCTGCAGCTCGCATCCGCAGCTCGGCCGCTGCGCGGCCTTGCCTGCCCTATTGGCGCGCGCACAATGTCTCCCTCTCTCTCTCCCTCAGTCTCTCCCTCCCTCTCCTCTCTCTCCCTCAATCTCTCTCCCTCTCCCTCAGTCTCTCTCGTGAGCCTCAGACTGATGACATCAGTGATGACATCATCACTGATGACATCAGTGTGTGTGTCTGTCTCGTGTGTGTGTGCTTGTGTGTGCCTGTCTGTTTCTTGTGTGTACAGTGTGTGTGTGTGTGTGTGTGTGTGTGTATGTGTGCATCACTGATGATGTCACAATGGCTCTAACATCACTGATGATGTCACACATTAGTTGCTGAAAATAAGTACAACATTTCTGTAGCCTGGGAACCTGAGGAATGTTCTATTGTGCATTCAACAGATCTATTGTGTTCATGATCTATTTGCTCTGGCAGATGCATCTGGCTCCCTCCCATTTCAACAGATTTCCACCCAGACTCAGGGGCGTGTCTAGGGAGTGGCGAGGGGTGGCACTGCCCCCCTCTGAAATCTGATTGGCCACTCCAGGTGCCAGCCCAAAATCATGAACGCGCTGGTGTCTGTGGCCGACATTACTGTCTTTCAGAGGCTGTATCGGGTTCATTTTTAAAGCCAGAGGGAAGGTATCTTATTAACCCATTGATACCTAATTCAGCATTTGTGTGCGTATCCCTTTAAGACCGCGAACCGCGTTAACGACGCGAGAAGCGTGAACCGGTCCGAGGCGCCAGCCGAGGACTGGTTGCTTCCGTAAAGTCCCTTAAAAAGTGATAATGGACACCTCGAAGTGCATTAACCCGCTTATACCATGGTCACTTGGCAACAAAACAGACCATTCATTTATATTTTCATGTGTTTTGCAATCAAAATTTAGTTTTTATAACCTTGGAGATGATTTAAGAACCGCAGAGAAAATAGTCCCCTCGCTCAGACCGCAACATGGGACATGATGCTACACGTGTTCAGAGGGCAGTTTTGTTACAGTCGGGATTCTGCCTCGCCTGATTCTGAGCAGCTCGTCCCCGCTCAGCTTGCAGAGGCACGCGCGTCACTTAATGGCTCACAGCCGTCAGAGGAGGGAAATCTCCGAAACGAAAATCAAAATTGTAAATAAGAGTTATTTTTGATAAACTGAGCACACGGGTGATTTAAATACTTACTTTGACCGACTCAATTTTTTTTCTCAACTTCCAAAAGTGCCATATTAACCCTTAACGGGGGTATGGAGCTAAAACTGCTCTTGATAACACTGTTGAAACTATGGCGCATTGATATGAATGGTGAACAGACCATTTGGCTGAACAACTTTACCAACTGTACATTATCACTTTTTAATGGACACTCTGCAGCCAATCATAATCGAGTATTCACACGGACCATGGTATAAAGCTGGTTAATGCCCACAGAGCTCGGTGACACATGAATTATACTGTATCTTGGACAGGCTAACAGGCACATAACTTAGAGGTATTGGTGCATTTGACGTTGAATCCCTTATACTGGAGACTTTAAAAGTCACAGTGAGGCCTGGGCCTCATAAAACATGTAAGTTAACATGTTTTATGGGGCTGGTCGCCTTTCACACCGCTAGAAAAGAAATACAGATGGCTGGCATCAAACCCACACTCGTAAAACGTCCTACACACACACACACACACACACACACACACACACACACAGACGCACGCACGCGCGCACGCACGCACTAGGGGGGTCAAAAATAATCGATTATAAGATGCATCGCGATGCGGACGTGCACGATTCTGCATCGATTCACAAATGTCAAAAATCGATTATTATTATTATTTTTTTATTTTATTTTTTATAATCAAATAAAATATAATGGAAGTACATGCAGTTGTTTATTTTAATTATGGATCATAATACAATGCAATTCCAAATGCACTTTTATTTTAAAAGTAGCCACACAGTGAGAAAAAAGAAAGTGAGAAAAAATAAATCATGTATTGTGGAAAAAAGTGATGCATCGATTTAAGATGCATCGATAATCGTAATCGAATCGAATCGTAAGGCCAGTGAAGATTCACAGCCCTAGCACGCACGCACGCACACACACACACACACACACACACACACGCACACACACAGACACAAACACACACAAGCACACACACACACGCACAAACACACACACACACGCACAAACACACACACACACACACGCACACACACACGGACACGCACACAAACACACACACACACACACACACACACACACACACACACAGACACACAAGGTCAACTGCCCGTTAATATATGTGGTAGAACAATTCCACTTCATTTCACAATTGCTGCTCATTGCAGTGCAGTTTGCAGCTCTGTGTGTGTGCGTGTGCGTGTGTGTGCGTGTGTGTGTGTGTGTGTGTGTGTGTGTGTGCATGTGTGTGTGCGTGCATGCGTGCGTACGTGTGTGTGTGTGTGCGTGTGTGTGTGTGTGTAGGTCCGTTACACATGCATGTTGAGGCTTATCAGTCCTGGGTAATTGAGTGCTGTAATAATATTAGCATACTTTTGGAAACGTGAACCCAGAGGAGCCGTTTGTCCACATCTTGAAATGATCCTGAGATATGCAGAGATAATATAATGGAGGATGACACAGGCTTTTCCGCCACAAGTTGGCTTGAATTCCCTCTAATGACACTTAAACCAGCGCTGAGACAGAGCCGGGGGAACGTCAGCACAACTGGGCCAGATAAAGGAGGAAGAACAGAAGAGAAGGAGCCTATAACAATACATGAGATGTACAAGATACAAGATCCATACTAGGTACATACTAGAATTCAGGGGTGGGCAATTCTTTTTCATGGGGGGCCACATGAGAAACCCAGATTGTTGCCGAACAAATATTGTCATGCCGCAACCCAGGCAACTTTGATGATAGAGAGGACCACAAAAAAATGTCCTCGCTACCACAAGGCCAGATTTTGCTGAGGGTTGGGGGCCGAACGGCCCCCTGTTTTAGTGTTGTGAACGTACCTCTCTCTCATCTGTTTTAGTGTTGTGAACGTACCTCTCTCATCTGTTGTAGTGTTGTGAACGTACCTCTCTCTCGTCCTGATGCAGCCACTGCTTGGGGTCGTCCTCGGTTGCCAGGTAGGCGATCAGGTCCAAGGCCGTCAGTCGAGTCTGCCGCCGCGATGAGACGAAGATCAGCACCGGCTTGGCTGGGGAGTGGCTGCGTATCGCTGCGGAGAAGACAGATAACACTGTAGTAGTGACCGTGCAGAACATACAAACAATTTGGGGAAATGAAGTCAACTATGACCATAATAATCCATGACACCTCCATATCACCAAAGCATACTGTAGTATTGGAGAAACAATCAACCACAGGCTTGATGTTCGGTTAAGGCGTTCCTGAGATATTGCGTGAACGAACATTGGACGGACGGACGGACAACCCCCCAAAAAATACCTCCGGCCTGGCGATCGCTGGCGAAGGCATAAAAATTAACCTAGGCAGATACAACAATGAAGCCAGGATTAGCAACTATATGGGCAGGGTGAGTGCCCTGGGGCATCAGCCAAAATGATTCTGCAGCTAATTTCTTTCAGAGGCTGCAGCGGGCTCATTATTAAAGGGAGAGCGAGGGCACTGATATCATATGAAACTAGAAGACTTAAAGGAACACTCTGCCCATTTTCAACCAGCTTTGTATCATTAGAACATCAGTAGTATATCAGAAAACTGTAAACTGTTTTGAAGTCTGTCATTTAATTTGACAGTTATTGAGTGTTAAAGTGTGGCCCAGTGACATCACTGGTCCACACTAACTCAAATGAATAACTCATTAACTCAAATCAACTCTCAATAACTGTCAAACTAGATGACGTCATTCATCTAGTTTGACAGTTATTGAGAGTTGATTTGAGTTAATGAGTTATTAATTTGAGTTTCTGATATACTACTGATGTTCTAATGATACAAAGCTGGTTGAAAATGGGCAGAGTGTTCCTTTAACTGGTTACATACAGGTGTAAGTGCATGTGTGTGTGTGTGCGGATGCTGAATTTGTACCTTGGAAGGCAGGCTTGTTCATGCTGGCCATGCGGGGGCAGTAGTGCTGCCCTGGGAAGCCGTGGATGTGAACCTCCAGCGGGACGGGTCGAACAGAAGGACGGAAGTTAAACAAGCCCACCTGTTGCACGGGGGGATGGGGGATGGGGGATGGGGGATGGGGGGGAGAAAAGAGAGAGTCTTTGGTGAGCAGCTGGCAGCACGGGGGACCATCTGGCTGTAATGTGAGTCTGTCTGTCACTGTCACTGACGCACAGGGCAGACGAGGCAGGGTGTGGTGTAGGGTGGCATGTTATAGTACTGTGGCATAGTCCGTTATAGACAGTGTTGGGCAAGTTACTTTCAAAATGTAATATACTACATATTACTAGTTACTTGCATGTGAAATTAATAAGTTACTTTACAATATTACTTTCTGTGTAGAGTAACTCGTTACTTATTACACTACTTTTGCATTACTTTCACTGTAATAACAGCAGTAGCAGAATGACATCGCCACCCCAGAACCATCCCAAAAAAATAATTTAAACCGTCTTGAAGTCAGTGTAAACCATCCAAGATTCTAAATCTTATCCTTTTCCTTTGTTATTGTCATCTATAGTGGTTATTTGCATGATAACAACACACAATTTGATTAGGAAATTATTGTATCTTTATTTAAATATGTGCTTTGATTAAAAAGAATGTAACTCAATTTATAACTTGTGTTACTTGACAAAGTAACTGGTATAATATTACTGAATCCTATTTGTAATAAGTTATATTACTGAGTTACTGCTAAAAGTAATATATTACATGTAATATGTTACTTTTGAAATGAGTTACCCCCAACACTGGTTATAGAGCTGGGCTCGGCCCAAACCGGTACCGAGGCCGAGAAAGTATTAGTCGAGCCCGAGTTCGACAGGCGTTCAGTTTATTCTGTCCGAGTCAGAGTTTTTCCATTTTCCTTTTTTTACCGGAGCCGAGCAGACATGTAGCCCAGTAATGACGTGGGTCAACCACTCACTGATTGCAACAAAACCAAACTCAATGGATTTTGGTGTCCTCTATGTTCCAAATGAGAGAAAAAAGTTTGAATGAATCCTAAGAGGGGAAAGTTTTGAAAATCACATAAATATGATCCTACCAAATCAGACATTACAGGTGAATAGTAGGTGAATTATATATATATATATATATATATATATATATATATATATATATATATATATATATAAAAAGCAGTCGGGAAGGGGGGGGGTTGCGTAAATTACAGTCTACCCACTTCTCCAGGGACCACTACACCACTGCTAGAAGGTCCTGGGTTCGATTCCCGCCTGGGACGTTGTGGGCGCCGAGGGTGTGTCGCCCCCATATCCTCAGGTGCCCACTGCTGAGCTGGGCTATCTCGTCAAAAAGGGCCCCTCTGCGTGGAGTTTGCATGTTCTCTCCGTGCTCACCAGGGGTTCCTCCATACAACATCGGTATGGACCCCCACTTAAAACATGCAGAAGATCATCATCTGACCAGTGACGACTACAACCGAAGCTGATCCCCGGGCGGGTGGACACAAGAAAGCTGCTCACTGCTCCTGGCCTGCCCCCCGGAGGAAGGACAAGACTGGACGGGATAAATGCAGAGACTATATTTCACCGGCCACCATCAGCATGTGTGTGTGTGTGTGTGGCTGCATGCATGTGTTGGGTTGTCGTGTGACAAATAAAGATGGGTTTGTCCGTCTAGTTCTTCTTCTTTGGGATCTCGGGGTATCATCACGGCCATTCCAATGCCCTAACCTTCCAAAACTACACAAGTCTGTTAGCCATCAAATTTTACTTTCAGTTACAAAACAATAACCTCCCCCCAGCAATTTCAGCTTTACTTCCAAAACCCAGCACCAGACCCTTTCTTGTTACTCGCTCAATCACACAAGACCTTATACCTGTCCCAACTTATAAAAACAACTATGGATTAAAATCATTCTTCCGCACTTTTACTGTAATCTGGAATGAAATACCCCATCATATCAGATCCATCATATCTACTCCGCACTTCAAACGTACTTATAAGCACCTCATACTAACAAAGCAAGTCTGCAATCACTGATACTGTTGTTGGTTGCTATTAATAATGTATTAGTGTATAATGATGCTTTCTAATTGGTATAGTTATGTATATACTGTCTTATTCTATTCTGATTTATTTTATCCTGAACTGTATTTTGAACTGTATTTTAACTGTAACTGTAAACCAGGAACCTGCTGAAAACCAGTTTCAAACTGAGTCAGGCCAGGTCTGACAGTGACTGTAACTGTTGCTTTTAAACCCTTTCCTGCAAATAAACTTAAACTTAAACTTAAGAGGGAGGGGCAACGGAATAATTAATTTAATAGTAATTCCCACCCTGGTGTGAGAGAGATGAGAGATAAACTTTATTGTCACTTCATGGTACAAGTATCACGAGCGAAATTCTGCTTGGTTCGCTCTCAGAGTCGGAGAGCAGACCTTGTCGCCATTGAACAGCGCCAGCATTGGACAATGCATTGAGCAAGAGTCCAATGGTGTGTGTGTGTGTGTGTGTGTGTGTGTGTGTGTGTGTGTGTGTTCAAGTGTGATGTGTTGTGTTGTGTGTGTGTGTGTGTGGTGAGGCCTGGAGCGTGTCTACACATATCTTACAGGCCTGGATAATGGATTGGGCAACTAAACACAGCGGGCCAGACCAAACAGCAGCTAGCCAGATTTATGGACGGCCCAGGCAGCCGATCCGGCTCGCCAACGCTGATCCCCCCCTGCTCCCCTCCCCCCCCACACACACACGCACACACACACACACACACACACACACACACACACACACACACACACACACACACACACACACACACACACACACACACACACACACACACACACACACACACACACACACACACACACACACACAGGCCTTCCTGTAGCACTGAGGAGGCCTGGCAGCGGAGCAAAAGTCAAGCTATAAAATGAGTTGTCATGATGAAAAGGTATGGTTAGTGCCTACAGATACTATATGGTAAGTTGATATTATAATGGTCAGTGGCACTGGCCCAAAAGAGGAAACAATGTGGAGGTATAAGTGGGGTCATTTTGGTCATTTCAGGGTTAATACGTTGGGTTAGACTGAGTGATATGGGTTTGCTGATAAACGGGCCAATATTATTGGTCTGTTTTATATATTACATATATTAAAATCAGTCTAATATTGAGGTATCAAGCCTACGGCTGGGTGATCTAGTTTATCAAACTATTTTCTTATTGTACTGATAAAGTCTCTAAGCCTGACAGTTCCTATGTAGTACTTTGTACTATGTAGTACTATGTAGTACTTTGAGCTGCCTTATGAACTATGGAAGTTCCAAGGAAAGGAGCAGTAAGCCAATGTTTCCACATAGTAGTTAGTCAGCAATGATTTCCCAGCTTACTACAGTCATGTGCTACTGCTAATCATGCTAATATAGTAGTTACGGTACTCCTTATTACATGGTTATAGTGATCAACCGCTTATATGGATCAAAAAGTTTGGTACAGAATCATTCCTATACGCATGCTGTTTGAATAATTTGCTTATAGCAATCAGGATTCCGCGTACAGTACCGTAAATTCCGGACTATAAGCCGCGGCTTTTTTCCCGTTTTTTGGCCTTTTTTGGCCCCTGCGGCTTATATAACGGTGCGTCTTATCTATGGATTTTTCCCCCCAAAAAAAAAAAATCTCTCTTTTTTAGCACTCTTTCTAACTATAAATCCACTTCTGTTTTAATTTCCTCTCTTGCCCTCTTTTAACAACATAACATAACATAACATAACATAACACAACACAGGTAAGCAGAAAGAAAAAGACGAAAGAAAGAAAGAAGCAATCACCGCCATGAATGAGGAAATGACTCACCTGCTGGAGGCTGGAGATACACGGCTTGGGCTAAACTTTTATTCCGTGAAACACTATCGATTAAGTCCGACATCGCTCAGAGGTTTGAGCAGCTTGAAAACAAGTTTGAAAACGTGCAGAAGTCCATCCACTCACTCACTAAAGAAAATAATGCAACCGTGAACAGAGTTTCTAAAAAAAGCGCATCAGCGCACTGGAGGACAAAAACAACACAGTGAGTCCGAAAGTGGATAAAATGCAAAAACATCGAAACGCTGCAGACGCAGGTTGATGACTTAATCAGCAGGAGTAAAAGAAATAACATTCGCCTGATCAATGTAAAAGAGGGAGCTGAGATTGGTGACATGGACGCTTTCGTGGCAAAATCCTGTGTTACATCCTGGACCTGAAGGAAGGCGAGAAACCACCAGAGGTGGACAGGGCACACCGGGCGCCTCGGCCACGTCCAGACTCTGGCCTGCCACCGAGGGCCATCTTCATCTGCCTACTCCGCTGGCCCGACCGTCAACTCATCCTCCAGGCTGCGGGGAAGAAGCCCCTCACCTGGGAGGGTACGCGCTTTTTCGTCCGGCAGGACCTCTCCGCGTTGGTGCAACAGAAACGCGCAACATACAACAGCATCATCGAAAAGGTTAAAGTCAATGGATATCGCTTTGGCGTACTGTACCCAGCGAGACTCGTCATAACCATTGATGGACAGCGGCGGAACAAGAGCTCAAAGTGAAACTGCCGAATATCTTTTGAGTTGGACTGGTCAATAGTACTGTGAGTAACTAAAATAAAAAAATAAAAAACGGAATTCTCTCTTCTTTAGCACTCTTTCTAACTATAAATCCACTTCTGTTTTAATTTCCTCTCTTGCCCTCTTTTCACCACACCGCGGACACTGTGTGCACTGTAAAAAAAACAAAAAATACCATTAAAACACCCGCGGTCTGGGGATTAGTGACCTGACTTTTGTTTTGTTGAAATGTTAATAAATGGGAGCTTCCCCAAACAGCCATCTCTTTCCCGACAATCCCCTCTGTGCACGAAGCCTTACATATGGTAATTAAACATCAAAACACCCGCGGCTTATAGACCGGTACGGCTTATAGAAGAAAAAAATAGTCACCTTTGAAGGTGCGGCTTATAGACCGGTGCGTCTTATAGTCCGGAATTTACGGTAATCATTTTAGGTCTTCTCATACATTTTTTTTTTAAACTACACTAATTCTATGATTTATTTGTATTTTGAAAGTCAATCAAATTCACCAAATAGCAAAGCTGTCTGTTTCATTACTTTACATGTACTGTCTTCATGTAATAAATATAGAAATCTCAATTAGATGGTAATCTGCATGAGACAAGGAAAAAGACAAAGACAAAAATCGGTTACAAATGACAATGATCATCTGCTTATACTGTAGTGATCAATTCATCCCGTCCCAAAGTAATGACTAAAAGAGCAGTCCACTGTACCAGAAATGACTTCCTTTCTGATCATGTCTATGTGATTTCTATGTTATTATCCAGTAACATGTGTACTGTAATGTAAAGTGCTACCACGCTTATTTCACATTGGCTTCATAAATAGTTAAACAGCCACCCATACATTTCAGCTGGACTGAACCTTCATCAGTGTGTGTAAAAACATTGGTATTGCCCTACAGAAACTGTGTATGGGTCAAAGCCCTTCCGAAACCTTGTATGGGTCAAAGGTCAAAGCCAAATTTGTCAAACAGATAAATTCGGTTGTAAAAACCAGCTTCTTCCAGCTAAGGCTGTTAGCCAAGATCAAGGCCTATTTATCTCCACAAGACCTTGAGAAAGTCATCCATGCCTTTATTACTTCCAGACTTGACTACTGTAACTCCTTGTATGTAGGCCTGGACCAGTCCTCGCTTCAGCGACTGCAGGTAGTCCAACATGCAGCCGCTCGGCTCCTAACTGGGAAAAGAAAGCGCGACCACATTACGCCTGTGTTGGCTGAGCTTCATTGGCTCCCGGTCCGCTTTAGGATCACTTTGAAGATTTTGCTAATTGCTTTTAAGGTTCTAAATGGACTGGCCCCCTCTTATCTAGCGGATCTCATCCACATCCATACTCCATCCAGAGCACTGAGGTCGACAAACCAGATGCTCTTAGATGTGCCGAGATCAAGGAGAAAAAACAGAGGCGACCGAGCGTTCGCTGTGGCTGCCCCTAGTCTGTGGAACAGCTTACCTGTCCACATACGGACTGCCGAGTCCCTAGAGTCCTTTAAGTCGCTCCTAAAGACTCACCTCTACTCCGTGGCTTTCAACTCGAGCTGAGCTGTCCCTTCAACTCCATTTTTACTGTGTTTTTGTGCCCATTGCTTTACTGTTTCTTAAGTGTTTCTTATATCTATATATTTTGTATTTGCTTACATGTTAAGCACTTTGGTCAACTGTGGTTGTTTTAAATGTGCTATATAAATAAACTTTGCCTTGCCTTGCCTTGTAATAAGGATCCTTTGCTATAGCTACGATGCTTCTCTCACAGGGCAAGTCATCCATCCGCATCGCTGCAGCAATTTGGGATGATTATGAGAGCAACTTAAGCATGCTGTCCAGAGACACAGGACTCCAGACGATTATAGAGATAAACTACATCAGCTCTGGGCCAAAAGTATCTGTTTATCGTAATAACTATTATTATATATGCTCAATCAAATATGAAGGAGGAGGCAACAAATGAACCGTGAAAACACGGAGCTACGTGTGGTTTTCGGCTGGCTCGGCTGCAGCAGTGCTCTTGGTGCACAAAGTCATGCTCACTATCTTTCAAACAAAGGTAGCTTATGGAGACGATCCTTCACTCTGAGCCAAGAACAGGGGGTCAAGAAGGTGAGAGGAATATATTCAAGACAATGTACTGTCTATGGGAAAACCCGTGCGCTGGCTTTTTTGCCGTCGGAGTGGATCTGACCTGTCCGATTCCGAGCCAGTCGGCCAGGTCTCGGGCATTGGCCAGCGCGGTGGACAGTCCGACCATGCTTACCTTGAAGGAGAAATTTGGTATTTTCCAACGTGGATGTAATTTTTCGTAATTTTTTTACTAACTAACTAACTAATCAGAAATGGATGCAGTATTGAGCCAGATCTAGCTGCACAATGGGCTGGAACAGAAGCACACAGGGCAACAAGGCACCATGCATGTACGTCCTGTAAAAAGCTTATTTTCTGCCATGCACCGGCTCATGTCCTTATTATATGATACAGACAGAACTGGGAGTGCCATATCCTGGGACTGTGTGGGACCTGAGTTGAGAAATACAGAAATGATCCTTTAACTTAAGTTAACTTAACCTTACATAACTTAACTTAAGGATGTCTGACCTGTCCGATGCCCAGCCAGTCGGCCAGGTCTCGGGCGTTGGCCAGCGCCGTGGACAGGCCGACCACGCGGACGCTCCTGGAGGTGTGGGAGGAGATGAAGTTGGTCCTGGACACAATGACCTCCAGCACCGGGCCTCTGTCCTCCCCTGGAATCAGACACAATGGTACAGTCCCAGGGGTTATATGGGACAAACGCCAAATGTTCCACTTATGTTTCATACAAACTCTTCAGTTTTGCTCCTCTCTTTAAAGTGATAATCTCAAAGATTTTCGTGTTAAATAAATGGCTATTAAGTCACTATCTACTGT
The DNA here is from genome assembly GCF_964638095.1 of Poromitra crassiceps. Taxonomy (NCBI): domain Eukaryota; kingdom Metazoa; phylum Chordata; class Actinopteri; order Beryciformes; family Melamphaidae; genus Poromitra; species Poromitra crassiceps. Next base: position 3,393,114 of record NC_139640.1, read on the forward strand.
ATCTCCGACTGTTACTGTAACACAATGGTGATTGAGCCTATGGCCCATTGATGGAAGCCTTTTCAATTTTCATTAAAAGATCAATATTTCGATATAGGGATTTATGGATCGATAAATGAATATTGATTCGATATTGATATATCTTTCTTTTTTTTTTTTACCTAGCCCTAATGCACACTTTTGGTGCAGAATACAATGGGTTTGGTTGGGGAGTCTTACCGAGCAGGTGGATCTCGTCGATGATGAGGATGGCTACCTTCTGGACGTAGCTGCGGTTCTGCCAGCTTCGACTCACGCCGTCCCACTTCTCTGGTGTGGTGACGATTAGGTCGGCCTGGGCGATGGACCTCATGTCTGGGGTCACGTCGCCCGTCAGCTCCACCACTCTGGAGAGAGAGATGGACAGAGACAGAGAGAGAGAGAGACAGATGAATGAATAACTATTTCAGTTTCTCCACAACTGCCCTCCGCCTCTTCAACGAGGCCCAAAAGCCCCCATGAATAGAGAGCCGCAGGAACGAGTCCGGAAATCATCGATGCTAACACTCCTGGTTCTTCACTGTTTTCGCCTATGGAATTTTTGAATGGGTTTTTGGCGCGATGCTTCTAATAATCTCTCTGGGCAACGCAAGCTTAATCAAACGCGGACCAGTGTTTAGTAATATCATCTTCACACATGAGGACCACTTTTATGAGTTTTGAAGCTTTTACGTGGCGTTAAAAGGACGGCTAGCTAGCAAACGGCTAAATGAGACTACACTGTTGAGTCGACGGGGATAGATACGTCAATAACGTCATCACTTCAAAGGACGAACACGGAAATTCTCTTTCCCTCACCTGGTTCAGCCCGTTCAGCCCGGGGTAATCAGTGCACAGCAGCGCACACATCAACAACACTCCAGGTTGAGTGGTGACGTGACGGGGAAGCCTATGCGACACTGTGTGTAGTCCTGGATTAGCTTAGCACGAGCTTTTTACTTCTAGGGCTCGCATTTACGAGTGGTCCTCATGTGTGAAGATTATCCGGCTGAACACTGGTTCGCGTTTGATTAAGCTTGCGTTGCCCAGAGACCTTATTTGAAGCATCGCGGCAAAAACCCATTCAAAAATCCCATAGACAGAAACAGTGAAGAACCAGGAAGTCCGGGACTTCCGCGTTCTGACTACAAAAATACATCATCCCTGCGGCTCTCTATAAGGTTTTGTCTTTCCTTGTTGGGGAGGGTCAAGTGTGTCTGATCCCACTCACTTCTTTCCCAGTTTCTCCTCGATCCTGACCTTCCAGTCCTCAATTCTCTCTCTGACCAGGGCTTTCAGGGGGGCGATATACACCACCTGAAAACACAGGAATATAGGATCAAATAAGCAGAAGAAACATTAGCAGGGTTTCCACCCTTAGCCTGGTCAAACCATCTCCACACCTCCACCTCCACAGATCAGTCTGGACTTCCACCCTTGCCCCCCGTGATTTCCAGAAATGACAATGCAACCTGCGCCATAGTTGCCAACGTAATCAGCCTATCAGGGACGCCGCTAGCAAAACAGTAATGGCGTTCCCCCAGAGCAAGAGCACGGTAACGTTAACGCTAGTAGAGTCAACAAAAAAGTGAGTTTAGTTATTGCAGAAATAGACTGAAATGGCCACTGGGCGGCTGGAAGTCCAGACTGATAGGTGAAGCTAAACAGGATGTGAGGTCTGTGAGGATGTGAGGCTTAATGTACAATTCCACAACTTCTCCATGACTTAAAGGGACAGTGCGGATTATTGGACATAAGGTTGTATGAACTCCATACCAGTTGTAGAGTGTATCTATCTCTAGCTCTATCTTGATCTGAATGGAGAAAAACAAGTCCCGATGGACATTCTAGGGTCACGGAGTTATCAAGTTTGCCTCCTAAAGAAAGCATGCATGTGTTATGATATCTTATTTCATCAATAAAACTGCAGTCTTGCTGTTGATCAGACCGCGCTATTTATTGGCACTACTTTCTGGCTCCGCACTGCATCCGCAGCGGTCACTAACACTGTGTACAGGTGTGTGTCAGACACACCTGTGGTTTTATTGATTAAATCAGATGTGATAACACATGCATGCTTTCTTTAGGAGTAAAACTTGATAACTCCGTGACCCTAGATAGAATGTCCGTCGGGACTCGTTTTTCTCCACTCAGATCAAGCTAGAGCTCCGCCCCCGGGACTCATGGATCAGCATGTCAGCTCCCCATACACTCTACAACTGCTATGGAGTTCATACAACTTTATGTCCAATAATCCGCACTATCCCTTTAAGGACTTAATCAATCATTGGTTCGTTTTTCACAGCAGCCATTTTGTGTCTAAAAGGCAGGGATTATAGGTGCAACAAAAACATTGATGAGGGCCAAAGCAATGGATTGGAAGTTGGACACCCTCATTAATGTTTTGGTTGCACCTGTGTTTACCCTGCCTTTTAGACACAAAATGGTTGCTGTGAAAAATGTCAATACATTATAAAAAAAAACTGGTTTGTCCCTTTCAGAGATGGGAAGTACAAATACTTTGTGATATTGTACTTAACTATCTGTGCTTTATTGAGTACTTATTTTTCTGATAACTGATAACAAAATACAATACAAAACAATACAATGCAATATAATAGAATCCCACCCCCCCCCACACCCCAGGACCTTCTACAGGATTATGATGGAGAAAGATACAAGTTCATTTGCAGAGAGAAAAACAGAAAAAGGAAAGAAAAGGGAGAAGGAGAAGGAGACTAAAATAAAGCCTTCAACTTTTCAACATCTAAATGCCACTGGATCAAGTTATCTTCCTTAATCCCGTTTATACGAGCACTTGACTGTTCCATATGAATAATATCAAGAAAAGTAAGAATCCAGTGAGTCATTGAGACTTTGTTGGGTTGTTTCCAACGCATTGCAATTCATTTTTTAGCTGCCGTTAAACCTGCCAACACAATTCGCTTCAAATATTCCCAAATTGTTAATTGTGAGAGGTCGTTTAAAATCAAAAATGGAACAGAAACAGGCACATTTATGGAAAACATATTCTCCAGATGAGCGGCTACATCGCTCCAAAAGTTAGCCACAGGCTGACACTCCCAGAACATGTGGAGAAAGGTTCCATCGTGGACGCCCAGAGGGCATAGGGAACAGAAAGGATTGGTTACGATTTTCATGAGATGCATTTTCCTACATGGATGCCTTTCCTTTCCCACTTTGAAAAAATAATTGATCTACGGTCAATGAGGAGTTGCTTGTTTTTAAAGATTGGAGAACTGAGATGCCAGAAACACTGAATTGAACATAGTTTCTGTGTGTATCATCTGCGTGATAAGAAGCCAAACCCAAGCTGGCACTGTTTGATTGAAATGTTTGCAAAAATGATGTCTTGTAATCTCCATGGGGAAACCCTGTCCTCCTCTCGTGCAGAGAGGGAGGGGCCAAGAGAGGGAGAGAGGGAGGGGCCAAGAGACATGAGGGAGGGGCCAAGAGACATTCGAATGGAAGTCAAACCAATTAGCTAGGTGTGTGTGTGTTTATTTGCGTTTTTATAACATAACCGCTGTGAAACTATCAGGGGGAAAAAGGTTTAATCCCTGCGTTTGAACGGTTTACCGGCACTCTCTCTCTCCACATAAACACAGCCTCGCTCAACCAGATACAGAACACAGCAAAACAATATCGCATCACGAAAACACACAGAGGGCGCAGTGTCTCTCAACATAAACACACTATTATATGGGCCAGAAGTGATCGTTTTGAGGGGAAACTTTTGCATAATTATTATATAATGTTTTTTTTTATGAAATAGTTGCATATAGTATATACCTTTAAGTAAAGTCTGCGTGTACTTTTCCCATCTCTGATCCCTTTGAACAGAAAACCCTCAAAGACAAACAGCAAGGCATACAGAGCAGCACAAACCTTGGCTCCTGGGTACTTGTTGAAGACTCGGAACATGGCCATCTCCGCGGCGATGGTCTTGCCGGAGCCCGTGGGCGCCCCCAGCAGGACGTTGGTGTCGGTGTGGTACAGCGTGTGGAAGATCTGCGTCTGGATGGGGTTGAAGTGGCTGAACTTGTACAGGCTCTCGAACTCAGGGTTCCCCAGAGCGCTCACCGGCAGCGGCTGCAGGTCCAGCAGCTCTGAGACACACAGGGATGGTAACGTTGTTAGGGATGGCAATTGCCAGACGTCAGACTTTAGACGTCTTTGCACTTGCATTTGATAATATTGCTGCTTAAACAAAAGTTAGGACATACATATATAAAACCTATTAGCCATGCGAAGATCACGATGTTACCAAGATGACCGCCATTTCCAGCCCGGAAATACTATTTTGGGGGCAAGTTCGTGTAGAATTGTCCAATATGAAATATCATACCATACATTTATGACCACAGAGAAGCCAGATTTATTCCATGTACATTTAAAAAGGCTGCCATTTTAAAAGATGGCTGCCATTTCAAAAGATGGCTGCCATTTCAGCCATTTTTACCATAGAATTTCACTGTTCTGGGCTATTTTGTTTGTTTGCTTATTTAGATCCCCATTAACTACTGTATTGTAGCCTGCTACTCTTCCTGGGGTCATCACCCTCACTGATGACATCACAATTGATGGAGTGACATCACTCGGAAGGCTGACTGACTCACAACCCTGAGGACAAAATGACGTCATCAATGGCTGGCAGCCAATCTGCTTGGCAGTATGTTTCCCAGGCAACCAGATGACGGATGACGGATCAGTGATGTCATCAGTAACACACATGCTGGCTGGCATTATAGCAAATTCACTCATGTTTAGACATTAAACTCAGCACTGGTATCAAACTAAACATTCAACAGTAATATGTGTGTGTGTGTGTGTGTGTGTGTGTGTGTGTGTGTGTGTGTGTGTGTGTGTGTGTGTGTGTGTGTGTGTGTGTGTGCTAGGGCATTCACAGACTAGTCGACTAGTAAAACCACTAGTCGACACTGTGCTTAGTAGTCGACTAGTCGTTTTTTTATCTTTAAGAAAGAACATAAGGTATACACGACATACATGGACTATCATATCCCATATCCCATATCCCCCACAAAGAACATCAAAACACAACAAAACAAAACAAGAAAACTGCATAAAATACACAATAATGCAAGAACAAACAAGACTATTGGACAAACAACCAAACAAAAACAATGCATTCAAAGTAAATACATAGATCTTGCCCTGTTGGCAGCTAGGAAATGCATAGCTTTAAATTGGAAAGCATCCAATCCCCCAGCTGTAGTTCACTGGTGGAATGAACTCTCAAGCTGCCATACGTTGGATAACATTTACTACAAGAGCAAAGGCAGATTCTTAGACATCCCCAAAATATGGCAACCACATACAGAGTTTGACTTTAAGAACTTTTTACCCCAGTGTCATTAGGCTTATCAGGATAGGAGCTGAATGCATTGACTAGTCGACTAGTCTACCTTTAGGGACGACTAGTCGACTACCGTAGTAAAATTCACTAGTCGTGAATGCCCTAGTGTGTGCATACATATACTGTATGCGTCTGTGTGTGCATGTGTGCGTGTGCATGTGCGTGTGTGTGTGTGTACCAGTGTGCGGGGGGTGTCTCTCAGGAAGGATGAGGTGCTGGAAGTTGATGATGCAGACGGCCTCAGCGCCCAGCCAGCGGTCCGACACGGCTCTGATGTAGTACTGAGACGGCAGAGGCTCAAAGATGGGGATGGTAAACACAATGTTCTGGGGCTCTCCTGTTACCACCTACAAGGACGCACACACACGCAGACGCACACACACACACACACACACACACACACACACACACACACACACACACACACACACACACACACACACACACACACACACACACACACACACACACAGGCATGGGTAAAGTTGCAGGACATAAGAACCAATGTTGGGCAAGTTACTTTCAAAATGTAATATACTACATATTACTAGTTACTTTCATTTGAAAGTAATATGTTACTTTACAATATTACTGTCTGTGTAGAGTAACTCATTACTACTTATTACACTACTTTTGCATTACTTTAACCAAAGTAACTGCAGTAGCAGAATCACATCGCCGCCCTGGAACCACCCCGAAAAATAAATTTAAACCGTCTTGAAGTCAGTTGTAAACCGTCCAAAATTCTAAATGTTATCCTAACAAAAACGAAACAAAAATAAGTCTAGAGCTGCAAAAAAAAAATAGCCTCATACTGAAGGTAACAGTCTATTAAGTCTAAATAAGCCTATTAACATTATATTCGGTCTGAATGAGCATGACACATTGCAGGCAGTTGAGTATGCTGGAGCTGAACTGATGTCCTCAGTTTGCTGACTGGTGATGTCTGTTGCTATTCACCTTATGTAGCCACGCCCATTTGACCCGGTTGTGTGGCCGTATCAAAACTTCCGGCTAAAAATAATAATAAAATAAAATAAAAAATGGCTGCGCTGCTCCAATATCATATAACTCTGAATTAACTAATAATTTAGCCAATTGTATGTAACATACCAAATAAAAGCAAACAGCAATGTCTAAGAATGCAACGCCATGTAACTGGCTCGTTAAGTCTTGCATTCCAGGGAATTACGTTAACGTCTGCGGGTCTTATAGACGTAAGTGGCTCGCGCTGCCTCGGAGGAGAGACAACTATCTGAAGCTTTCTTTGTTGGAGTCCAGGTATGTTTTACAAGAAAGTGCTCGTCATTGTCGACGATAACGTTATCTGACCTGGCTAACAGTGGATACTCCGCTTGCTTGCTGTGTACCGAGCTCAAAGTAGCAGGTTCTTTATTTTACCCCCTGCACTGTCCGCTCCAAAAACAACTCTCTTATTTTGCGCCGTGACCGCCGGAAGTGTTAACAGGACCCGGAAGAATTTGGCACCACTGTAAGGTCTGAACATAAGGTGAATAGAGAGCCAAAGTCAGCATAACTTCCTGCTTCAGCTATGAACCAGAGTCCGGAAAAATATGAATGGTGGTCAATATGGAAACGATCTATTTTCCATCCCGTTTGAATTGTGCCATGAAGTACACCTGTGATTTTTCCTTGATTTAAAAGATAATTTTTCATGTCAAGAAAGCCGCAGTTTGTTGTAAAACCGAAACGTAATGTTTTGTTTTGTATGAAAGAGCTCAATCAACTACATCTCTCGTCTCACACAATATACATCACACCAACACCAACATGGCCTGGTGGGAGAGACATCACTTACTGTATGCGACTGGTTGTGTGTAGTCGTTCTGATTTAGATAGATGATTGCAATTACTGCTAAAAGCTGCAGGTCTGGGGGATGGTTCCGTAATACGGATATACTCACAAGAGGGTGAGGTGATGCGTCAGGAGGGACGCACGCGTATGGGAAGCTTAAAAGTGTGTGTGTAGTCATGTTTCTTATATAGTGATGATGTCGGGGGACTAAATATAGATAAATTGATTTATTCTATTATGCAAACCCAATGAGTCTTCTGTAAGTTTTTAGCTCTTTTTGCAACTGCTGCGCCTGTTGCTTAATGCACTTTTTATACCCTTTTTTTAAGTTTTGTTGTGATGCTTTTAAATTTTATTCTTTTATTTTCCTGTCGTCCATTTTATGTGAAGCACTTTGAATTGCCTCTGTGTATGAAATGTGCTATACAAATAAACTTGACTTGATTTGACTTGATTTATAACTTATAGTGCAACAGTTTTACCACAAACTAATAGTGTTTCTTCATATTAGAAATGCATGTGCATATTTATATATAAAAACTGCTCTATTGTCATCATCATTCCTGCTCCCGCCTGCTCCCATTGACTTTTTTCCTGTCCCGTCCCAATCATGTGATGAATAGTGAAACTGACTAGGAGAAACTGACTAGGAGAAAATGACTAGGAGAAAATGACTAGGAGAACAGCCACCTGTTTCTTCTGCAGGAGGAGGTACTCAGAGTGGTAGATGTGATCATTGACAGGATCCTCCACCCACAGCCACCAGGGCTCGCCCACCGAGCCGTGCACCTGAGAGACGCACACACACACACACACACACAGCACGCACACACGCATACACACACACACACACACACACACACACACACACACACACACACACACACAGCACACACACAGCACACACACATACACGCACACGCACACACACACACACACACACACACACACACACACACACACAGCACACACACATACACGCACACGCACACACACACACACACGCACACGCACACACACACACACACACAGCGCGCACACACACACACACACACACACACACACACACAAGAGAGAGGGAGAGGAGATTGGACTGTTATTTTAAACAAGCGCTGCGCCTTTGGCCTCAGAGGCATTAGCAGAGAGCTGGTGAGATGTTCAGGAGTTCTATATAAAATAGGACGATCATTAATAATAATAAATATAAGAAGTGTATTGCAACGCTTACAAACAAAACACTGACTCACACATGCGTATGAAGCCAGTCCACGTGACAAAGGTAAACTGATTTATTGATTATCAAATGCAGATTCGACAATTTCTATGATATTTTTGGTGCTGAGAGAGAGAAAAAACGCCTAGTAGTATAAGTATCACAGCATTTGTTGGTGGAGGAGGGTCAACATTTTTCATGTTTCTTATTTTATTCACATTCATTTCAAATATCATCGTATTCAAATGTAATTTCTGAATATTGAACCATAATTCACTCCATACGTTAGCTGTGAGAGACAGCAGGCAAACAGAAGTATAGTATGAAAAAGTCTGTGTTGTGTTGTGTGTGTGTGTGTGTGTGTGTGTGTGTGTGTGTGTGTGTGTGTGTGACAGGCTTATAGATGACAAACAGTCAGTCCGGCTGGCTGCAGGAAGGCTTAGCGGTGTAGCCGTTAGCTCGACTCAGCCACATTACAGCAGACGACAGCTAATGCTTTTCTGCTACTGTGGCAAGAACTGCTGGCTAACTGCCAGATACAGGTTTATGACACGCTCCAGTTTCCACAGAGCAGGGCTCCCACACCTTCTTAACCCATTGATACCTGATGCAGCATTTGTGTGTGTATCCCTTTAAGACCACGAACCGCGTTAACGCGGTTCGCGTCTGTCTCTGTCGCTCGGACGCCCAGCGATTTTTCTCCCGGGCGAATATACGCTCAATCGCTCGTTTGCATTGACTTTGTATGTAAACTCGATGCCAGTGAAAAACTTTAATAGGTCGGTGTGAACGCAGCTTAAACGGTGCAATAAATATTTTTCACTGGAGCCCGTGCAGTGTGCGAGCTGTTTTATTTATTCACTGTTCCAGCCTCTCTCCAGCTCTGCACCTGCCGGATTCCACCTGGATGTGCGTGTTTTTAACTTTTCTCTATTCATACACACTCCACCAGATGGGTGTGTGGTACCCAGACCAAAATCTAACTACTTGAAGAAAACTGTTATATACAGGTCCATGACCTATATTATATTATAATATAATATAATATAATATATTATAATATTGAATTATTTATCATTCAATATTTGTTCAATCAAAGGGAGGGCTTGTTTTAAAAGGAGGCTCATCTTCACTCACAATGATGTTGTAACTTCACTTTTGTCTTTTCTAATATATATAGAGTATTATAAAATGGCTCTCTCAAATCAAGCAATCTGATTGGTTCACAGCCATTGTATAATTCCAGTAACCGAGTTCAATAACCCATGGCCATGGGTTATTGGTTGCCATGGCAACTCTCTTACTAAGAGAGTAATAATAAGGCTTACCTCAAATGACAACGTAGAAAAAAAAAATGGCGGAGACAGCTGTCAGATCCTTGTGAATCGATCTTCGCTTATAACTTTACTAATACTTCGCAGAAAATGATGTTTTGTACAAGAATAGATGCGGGCTAATGTCTTCTTTGCAAAAGAAAGGCTGTTAACTCCGCATTTAACCCCGCATTTAACCCCGTAACGTTAGTTGGTGTGTCGGGCAAGCCCTGAGAATGCAACGCTGCGCTCGAGCTGACTGGGTTTCCAGAAAGCTCTCAGCCAAGCGCCAGGATTGGCCAATGTCAACTTCAGTCTCCAGAACGATCCAATCAAATCACCCGCACGTCTATCTTCTTGCTATAGGTCCCGCCTTACAGTAGTGTTTCAACTGACTCTCAGAATACCATGCCAGTCGGACTTATAGTGTTATTATTATTATATTATTATACTTGGAACCCTTTTATAAAAGCAATATAGCACTCGAGCAGCGTGTGTTGTGGAATATATCCCCCTGATCAGTTGTTATCCCACTCGGCCTGCGGCCTCGTGGGATAACAACTGATCAGGGGGATATATTCACCACAACACACTTGCTCTCGTGATATATTGCTTAAGTATACGTACACTATTTTAATATTTGGGTTTGGCCAGCTAGAGGGCTAACTGACCAAGGTATTGTCTGTCTTACCTTAGATTTGCTTTTTATTCTCTCTTCTGTTCCTTTACCTTGTGTTTTTGTATTTTAATTATTGTTTATCATGTAATGTGTTTTTGTCTTGGACCCCAGGAAGACCAGCTGTCACCAGGGGGCAGCTAAACTTGAGACTTGACTTGGACTCGCAAAAAATGACTTGTGAGCGCATCTCTGCTATCTGTGTATCTGGGAAGCGACACGACTTCTAGTCCAGACACTTGTCATCTCCCGCCTGGACTACTGCAACGTTCTTCTGGCTGGACTACCTGCCTCTGGCATCAGACCGTTACAGCTCATTCAGAACACTGCAGCCTTTCTGGACACTGGCACCACAATGGTGGAACGAGCTCCCCCCCCTTCTGTCAGAACGGCCCAATCACTGCCCATCTTTGTCAGAATGGCCCAATCACTGCCCATCTTTCTGTCAGAACGGCCCAATCACTGCCCATCTTTCTGTTAAAATGGCCCAATCACTGCCCATCTTTCGGCTGAGACTAAAAAACACACCTTTTCAGGGTATATATGGACCCTTCTTGAACAACCTTCTTCTTCTTCCAAATAAAAACTAAAAAAATCCAACTAATGCTACTTATTTCTTCTTAAAACTACTTTCTACAAATGCTATGTACTCTATTCCTTAAAAAAAAGTCTTACCTGACATTAGACTGTGTTGCACAGTAGATTTCACTACTGTTGACAAAATGTGATAAATGATGTCATGTAATGTAATGTTGGCGTTGGTAATGAGTCAGTAGGGGTCTTGGTTTCCTGGGTGCCGCGGGTTAGAGAGCAGGCTCATGTGTCGGGACATGTGTCCTGGCCGTGCAGGAGGATCAGGGCTAAGCCAGCTAGTGTTGCGTTACCGCTCTCCCAGGAGCCGAGCATGCGTCGCTAATCGGACATAAACATCCATCTTCATATCGAGCCCCGCTACAATGAGCTTCCTGTTCCGCTCCCATTCCATGGCAAACTCCGGAGTCAGCTTCCCATGATCGCCCTGGCCCCGCCTTCTCCCATGATCCCCCTGGCCCCGCCTCCCCATGATCCCCCTGGCCCCGCCTCCCCATGATCGCCCTGGCCCCGCCTTCTCCCATGATCGCCCTGGCCCCGCCTTCCCATGATCCCCCTGGCCCCGCCTTCCCATGATCCCCCTGGCCCCGCCTTCTCCCATGATCCCCCTGGCCCCGCCTCCCCATGATCCCTCTGGCCCCGCCTCCCCATGACCCCCCTTGCTCCGCTGGCCACTGGGGTGGGACGCGCCTGCGAAGGCCTGGAGACATCCTGGCCGCCGCACTCGAGGACAGGTGGAGGGCTCGCCTCGCGGGCCTCGATCTTTGCAATAACAGGACGGAGCAACTGGAAGCCGAACGCACACAACAACTCAATGATGGAGGATGGACCTACACAATCAAGACTTTGCCAGCCCCTCCCCCCCTTGATGCCCCCTGAGCAATCCCGCTCTGCATCGACTTAATATATTACATGGACTTTTACATGGTCATTATATATATATACATATATATACATATACATATATATATATATATATATATACATAATACATACATATACATACATATATACATACATATATACATATATATATATATATATATATATATATATATATATAATCCTAATCCTAATATATACAGTATATATGTTAGACACGCTCTCATTTGCCATCCAAACAAAATACAGAGATCCGATGTACGTTTACAAAAAATGATTCATATTTATTTTCCAAACAAATACTATTAGATACAACAGCCCCAAGGCTCTATGCAGAAAAAACACTCGCTGCGCTTGATCGCACCATCATCTCCGCGCAGCGCAGAAACGTCATTACGCTCGGACGGCAGAAACGTCGTTGGCATCACAGCCGATCTGTCACAAGCTCTCTCCTCTCTCTCTGTCCTCGGCGGTAGCTCAGTGTTTCACCGAGTTTTAATTGAGTCCACTGTAAATCCTCCAATATTTTCTTTTGTCTCCGCCGTTTCTATTATCCTTAGGGCAGTGATACTCAACTTGCGGCCCGCGGGCCACATGCGGCCGTGGGCCAGTGCACCTTAACGCAACATGCAAGATACCCGCTGAATAAGTGTCCAAATGTTCATGTCATTCTGGCCAATACTCCACTTCTGTTATAGCATTTCAGTCTGGAATATGGAATATCTTTCAATAATGTATGATTTAGCTGCTAAATTGTCAAATACCGCCGTCTGCTCGCTACCCAGGCACTTATGTAATCCGCTACAGAAAAATGTATATTGTTTGTTTATTAACTGGCCCCTGGCCTTCTATCATTTCACGAAAGTGGCCCCTGGGCAAAGCAAGTTGAGTATCCCTGCCTTAGGGAATGGTAGGAAGGGGCTGTCTGTAGCAGAGACTTTTGTAAGAGAAAACTAACTTTAATGTCCCTTTAACAGACAGCGCAGATAAGGCATTTCCTGAAAAGAAAATCTACTAATGTAAAAAAGGGAAAAGCGCTCACGGGACTTTGTACATACAAACAGTGCAGGGGTTTTTCACCAGCTGTTGGCGCGTGTTTATTTTCAGAGCCAACAGGGCTTGTTTCACACTTTCACTCACGCGTCCTCTTGACGGTAGGAGAAACGGAGAAAAGCACAGCGCGCTTTTTCAGCAACGCATTTTGTCTGGTAAAACAAATTCTTTGTGGACACCGGACCCAACAAAAACCCTGTAGCCTACATGGGATGGGTCCATCTCCCCATTATATGGCAACCCAATCGCCAGAATCAAATGTTGGCATTTCACTAGTCTCACTTGCCAGACTCTCTCCCGCTGCAGGGAGAGAGTCAACTTCAGTCATGAATAACTGAAGTTACATTTTCACAACAATACAACTTTTTGAATGGTGTTCAATTAAGAACAGACTTCACTCACCATCTTCATTACTCTACTCCAAGTCAAGGTTGCACAAGATCTAACCCTCTGTCTCATCACTATGTGATAGGTGTCAGGTGTTGGAGGGTACACTATCGCATGCTTTTTGGTTTTGCCCTTCGCTATCTGGATTCTGGGCCAAAATATTTGATTGGTATTGTAAGGCCTACAAAATAACTCTTCAGCCGGAGGCAGAACTCGCCATCTTCGGCTGCTCGGAATCCTCTCTGCTCCTCCCAACGGCTGTGCAACAGTCTCTGACGCAGGGGACGACTGTCGCCAAGAGACTCATTCTGAAGGAGTGAAAGTCCCCCTCTCCACCTTCTTTTCAGCTGTGGCTGACGGACATGGTCTCGGTTATACGTATGGAGAGACTCCGGTTCCTGAGGACCAATTCGATGAAGAAATTCTCAATCATTCGGGACCCGTTTCTGGCCTACTTAGACGAGGTTAGGAGTGATGGGTGATTCGCCTGGCTGACTTTTTATGGACCCCTTAGGTGGGATCCCACACTCTCACAAGCACACGAGCACTTGACGCGGCTGGTTAGTGGTAACATTGGAATGTTGATGATGTATGTATGTTTTTTGGTTTTTTTTTTTGTCTGAGCCTGTTTGTTCCCTATGTTCTAAAAATTGTAAAATAAAATATTAAAAAAATAAAATAAACTTGTAGGAAGTAACTTTTTCTACACCGTGATGCAGTTTGGTCTGAAAGTAACACCTGGCACCTCCGTGTCACCCGTGTTTACCTGGTCATGCCACTTGAAGTCAGGGGTGATGATGAGGCGTACGCGGAGGACGGTGCGCGTGATTGGCTGGATGCTGGCCTCCATCAGGATGGAGGGGATCTGATGGACGCACTGTTTGACCTTTAACCCGATGTTGACGTGGTGCAGCATGTGACCTGGGAGCAGGAAAGAGGACCAACTCACGACTATAAACAATATTCACAATTTCTCATCAATCATGTTCTTAATGGTGTTTTGCAAACAAATGCAGTTTAGCGAAAAGTTGAATTGAATCAGCAATTGAATGTTTTTTTTTAAGACTATAGTCGTGTCTGGAATGGTTCACTCATTAACTCCCTCACTATGCCCCATGTAGTATCTTGCGAACTATATGGGGAACGATCAAACAGACACTGGCTCACTCTTCTTCTCCTTTGGTAAACACGACCGCATTGCATTGTGGTATATGGGAGAAAATGTAAGGTTCATTCTCTGTTCACCAGAAATTGCAGTGCAGCGTCCAATCAGGCTTTTCAGTAATTCTTTAGTGAAGAGAACCAATCAGGACCAAGTGCAGTTGTGACATGTTGGGTAGAGTTAAGCGTGACTTCATGCTTAACTCTACCCAACAGCTCGATGTATGGACTGTCGCACGGAAACGAGAGGCAGGGGAACCTGACGAGGAAAGGTTTTGACCTTTTATACTTCCTGTTTCTCCTCGCGGAAGTGACCGTCGTTTTAGAAATCTCCACTTTGTCCGCCTAGCCACGTCCACGTAGTTACACATTTTGGTCTGTGCACGGCCAGGTGAAAACTCACCGAACGAACGGGAGCCTCGCGAAGGGCCGTGTCTGCAGGTGTGACCTCACTTGGCCACACGGACACTCGCAGTCCTCACGGATACGTCAGGTAGAATTTGCGCTTTAGTCAGATTAATGATGAAACTGCAGAATTAATGATGAATTTAACAATGTCTTCATTAAACATCTTTGATCATATGTATGTGTGTAAATAAATAATAGTATTAAATAGAGGATAATTTGAATTCCTATATGGGACATCGAACTGGTGCCAAACACAACACCATATATACCCCTTATTTTTTTAAGCCCTCGACAACTGAATTTAGGATTTTAAGTTTGAAGCATTTCTTCTTATACCCATGCGGTGTATCAGGCTGCACAGCCATTGTGCAACATCGCAAGTTTGGCAATTAATCTGCACAGGCCTCGCTCACGGAGCAGCCTATCCTCTCTCTCCCCAGAGAGGTTTCATCGTCCACCTCCCTGGCTGATTCAAACTCTGCTCCCCTGTGAGCTCCTCCACTCTGGAGCTCTCCGTGGTGCTGAACCTGTCTTGAGTCATTTTGGCCACTGATTAGTCATTTTTGCCCATTTAGTCGGCCCTAATTATTACCTGATTAAAAAAATCCAGCTACGTTGGGTCACCTGCAGGGGTGCTCTTTACACTTCCTGGAAGATTCAGGGCTATCACACGTAAAATGGCACAATTTCTGCTCACACAGTCACAGACACTTCCCATTCTTATTATTCACCTTATGTAGCCATGCCCATTTGACCCGGTTGTGTGGTCGTGTGACGACTTCCGGCTAAAAAAAAGAAAAAGAAAATGGCTGCGCTGCTCCAATATCATCTAACTCTGAATTAACTAATAATTTAGCCAATTGTATGTAACATACCAAATAAAAGCAAACGGCAATGTCTAAGAATGCAACGCCATGTAACTGGCTCGTTAAGTCTCGCATTCCAGGGAATTACGTTAACGTCTGCGGGTCTTATAAGACGTAATTGGCGCTCGGAGGAGAGAAAACTATCTGAAGCTTTCTTTGTTGGAGTCCAGGTATGTTTTACAAGAAAGTGCTCGTCATTGTCGACGATAACGTTATCTGACCTGGCTAACAGTGGATACTCTGCTTGCTTGCTGTGTACCGAGCTCAAAGTAGTAGGCTACATTCTTTGTTTTACCCACTGCACTGTCCGCTATGACGTTCTTTCATATTTGGCACCGTGACCGCCGGAAGTGTTAACACGACCCGGAAGAATTTGGCCCACCTCAGCGTCTGAACATAAGGTGAATAGGATTATATTATTTCTATTGTGTTCATTTTCTTATTACTAACACTATGAACAGTATTCAAGGACTTTTGAGGCTTGAATTTCAATGATCTGAAGGCAGTTTCAGACCCTGCTATAGAGGGTTTTCACAGAATGGCGTTGCTAGGGCCCAGTTTGAAACCTAGGTTATTTCCCGTCACCTATTTTATTAGCAAACACTGCAACAAGAAGTAAGCTAGGGGCAATTCAGAATGTTTATGTTGTCAAGTTAAAACCTGTTTATAATGATTTGCCACTACTAGTCTAGTTGTTAGGGGTGGGGGGAAAAATCAATACACCATAGTATCGCGATATTTTGCCTGACGATATTGTATCGATATTTGGACGCCAAGTATCGATATTGCAAAAAAAAAAAAAAAAAAAAATGTTTTTTTTTGCAGGCCATGCCAGGCCACCGGGCTACTATAAACTTTAGTTCCAAGGCCAGCAGTAAACAAACGGTAGCATATTTTCATTTTGTTTTAACAGTAACAGTTTTGTCATAACAGTAATTTACAAATTCCCGAAGTTACTGAATGGGCTGCACAAGATGTTTTGTGTAAGTGAAGTTGCATTGTTCAAAAACTACCTAAGTACAGTAGTCCACACACACATCCAGTTAAGGTGGACTGTAAGTAGACTGTAACAAACAGTTCAGTTTGTCAGGTGCATGCAACTATGACATGACTTTATGAAAGTTGTTGGTCTGTCTACTTGACAATGTTGCTGCAATAAAATGGTTGAAGTCAGATGTACAGACTGAAAAATTGTTCTTATATAAACCAGATGTTGACAAAGTATTCCTTTGGTGACAGTTGAAAGTTTGATTTGCAGTTGAAAAAGTAAGAAATCGCAATATATCGAAATATCGCAATATTCAATATATCGCAATATTCAATATATCGCAATATTCAATATATCGCAATATCGGCGATATCGCAATATCGCAATACTATCGTATCGTGACTCAAGTATCGTTTTAGTATCGTATCGTGGGCATCTGGTGATTCCCACCCCTACTAGTTGTCCTCACCGATCTCATCCTTCCTCATTTCCTTGAGTTTGTCCACCGTGAGCTTCCTCTCCTCCAGGCGTCTCAGGACCGTGTGGGGGAGGGTGTGGAACTGGTGCAGGGGGTGGGCGAAGCCCCACAGACGCTTGTCGATCACCTTGCACAGGGTGAGCAGGCGGTAGGTCATGGCTGGCCAGCGCTTCCTCAGGGCGATCTCAAACAAGGCCCGGACGATCCGAGCGGCATTCTGCAAAAAGCCATGAAGACAGAGAGTTAGGAGAGGGAGAGAGGGATTGAGTAGTATCTACATATCTAGTATTTATATATATATATATATATATATATATATTTATACAACAGGTAGTTCCGGCCGAGCAATTTGATTGGACAAGAGGGATCTTACGAGTGCCTATATTTCACGATAATGCACTGGCGCTTCACTGTGTGTAGAGTAGGCTATATCACTCCGCTTCACAGCTGCTCTAATCAACACGCTTCACAGCTGCTCTAATCAACAAAACAAACACCAGTCACGTTACATACGTCATTCAAAGCGTAACCGAGAGCGCAAAGATGGATTTTTTTACTAACATAACTTTTGATTTAAACTATGAATGCTCGTCAGAAGAGGACGAAGGGGAGCAACATTCTTCTACGGAAACCTCCAGGTTTGCTCATATTTCACCTGCAGGACTTGACAATTTGGAGAAAAACAAAAACGAAGCAAACACTGTGAAGCAAACAGTCTGGGCTGTGAACTGCTTTCAAACTTGGCTACGTTCAAAAACTATGACCATCAACTTCCAGTCAATTGAGAAGACAGAGCTGAACACTGTTTTGAGGGAGTTTTATGGATCCGTACGGACGAACAAAGGAGAGCTATATGGGATAAGCGGTTACCTTGGGCTTCGCGCTGGTTTAAATCGCCATATCAACGAGCCG
Source organism: Poromitra crassiceps (assembly GCF_964638095.1). Lineage (NCBI taxonomy): Eukaryota > Metazoa > Chordata > Actinopteri > Beryciformes > Melamphaidae > Poromitra > Poromitra crassiceps. Next base: position 3,411,274 of record NC_139640.1, read on the forward strand.
CCTCTCAGCCGTTCATGGAATTTAATGCAGGATGCTGAATTCCTTCCAGCTAATAACGTTTTCAAAGGCGTTGTGAAACAGATCAGACGAGCCGGGAAAGATACAACAACACATCACCCGGCAATTTCAACTGAAGACCAGCTCATCTTAAAGCAATCTGCTGCTTTACGCCCAGACAATCCAAAGGGTTTACAGAACAAGGTCTGGTATGACATTCAGTTGCATTTTGGACGCAGGGGCAAAGAGGGGAATCGGGCTCTCAAACCTGATTCATTCACCCTAAAATACGACGAGAATGGAGCAAAGTTTTTCACAATGACTTTCAATGAAGAAACAAAAAATCACAAAGACCCTTTGGAGAGAGACAGAGAAAATAGGAGGGGTGCCATGTTTGAGGAGCCAGGAAACCCCCTCTGTCCAATTGTTTCTCTTGAAAAGTACTTGAGCAAACTTCCACCTGACGCAAAAGCCCTCTATCTGCAGCCCAGGAGGAATGCAGCTGTCACAGATAGCGTCTGGTACACCGCAACTCCGCTTGGAGTAAACCAGTTGGCACAGATGTTACCCAGGATGTGTAAAGAAGCGGGGACACGAGCCTCTTACACCAACCACTGCCTCCGGGCCACCGCCATACAGAAGCTGTCTGATGCAGGACTGGAAGCCAGGGAGATCATGGCAGTGAGTGGGCACAGGTAAGATGATTAACGCCTATAAATACAAATTCGAGGACGGGATGACAACGAGGATGGTGATTAGTGATACTTCGCCACACTTTTTTGTCTTGCAGGTCTGAAAGCTCGTTAAAAAGTTATTGGCGACCATCCACGGAGAGCAGGAAAAGATGGAGCAACATACTGTCAGATCAAACAAGCTCATCCTCGGTATCCGACATGCCTCCTGCAAAGCGACAGTCAACCATGCCGTCACCAGACTCTGTTCTCTTCACTGGCTGTACAATAAATGGAAACGTGCAAATCAATGTGTATGACAAAAAGTAGACAGCCTGCAGTTAATTAGGCTGATTAGGCTACATTTTCTGCAAAGGGAAAGCTGGGGGGACTATTTTTGTTGGCGGAGGAATAAATACAAAAATCATCTATTTTCTCAGCTTTTTGTCATTTTTTTAATCAGCTTTGTTTAATAATAGAACTGTTGTATAAAAGCAATATCACACTCGAGGTCGTGCATTGTTGGCTAATATAGGCACTGCTGTGATTATCTACGGCACTCGGCCTGCGGCCTCGTGCCTGCGACCGAATCACAGCAGTGCCTATATTAGCCAACAATGCACTCCCTCTCGTGTGATATTGCTTAAATATATATATATATATATATATATATATATATGACCTATAATATGACCTATGCGCCAAATATTAAAACTTTAAAACAGTTTGGGGTTTTTTAGCTTGAAAACAGCTTTTTGGCAAGTCTAAATGACTGCGGTAGGCGTACTCTACTTCCGTGGTTAAAACCAGAAAGGCGATTACGAAATTACGTCATGCAGTAAGCGTCCTTGTATGGGCAAAGAATAAGGTGATCACACTGCCACCTAGCGACCTGGCATGTACATTACGGTGTTTTAAAAATTCAACAGCGCTCATGTAAACAGGGGGAAGGTGTGAAGGAAAAGGTGTGAAGGAAACGCTATTGTGTCGTTTCTTCCAGAAACTGTCCTCGTGTAAAGGGCCCCTTAGCCTAGGTGTCTCTTAAAGGGTTTTGATGCTGTAGATATGTAGGTGAGCCTTGGTGTCTCTGCTCTACTGGGCTGTAATAACGTTTTTTCTCTCAGGGTCAGTCCCGCTGTTTTGCGGTCAAAAACTGCAGAACTGCTCAATCCTACAGTTGCTAAAGCCATTGCCACAATGTGTGGTTGCATAAGCAGTTGCGCGTGCATGCATGACTATACAGTATGTGCATACACACGGCTGTATGCCAGAGTGAATGTGTACATGAGTGTGAGTGAGGTTTGTGTAGGAGGTTTAGTTTAGTTTAGTGTCCTCTAGACTAGAGAGAGAGTGGCATCAGCGGAGGACCAAAATGCGAGACTCATTAGCCAATGAACAGCCAGGAATGGGTCTCGCGCTACGTTTGCATGCTGAAATAAAGCTGATAATGTACAATTTGATTTAAGGGGGAAAAAACCCTTTCAGAGTACAACACAAACTGTCTATTTTGCTGCAACTCGACAGTGCTGCTTAATCCAGGACCTAATTCCTGGAACTCTTGAGAATAAAAAACTGGTCCATTGGAGTGAATGGAGATGTCGGAACTCTTCTATTATATGGCTCTGGTTTAGTTTATTAGGATCCCGATTATCTGCAGTACATGCCACAGCTATTCTTACTTGGGTCCGACACATACAATTATAGAGTACATAACACAAAATATACACATACAACATAATACCGACATAGCAGGGTGAACTAATACACTGCAGTGCAGTCATTCAAATTGTGTAAATTATATAAATGTCCTTTCAGTCGTCATTGCTCATCACAATCATACATTTTTCATGTCACGCTTTCATATCATCCTGCGGCCGGCAGTGTGGAGTCTGGATTTCACATCAGATACACATCGCCCGCTACGGCGGCCATCCCAGACTCCCTGGCCCGCACATCTCAAATCAGCCGAATTAGGAGCAAAGAGGGAATCTGCCTGAACTATTCCAACTATTCGGCCACATGGAAGCGCTTATTTGCGGGGAAATCTTGGAGAGATGGCTTCACCAGAAGATGAGAAGAGTTCAGGGAAGAGTAGGGGAGGGGGATCAAGAATCCGGTCCAATTTTAAAATATGTACCCGGGGAACATATTCATTTCCAGATTTGTAAAATCATCTGACAAAGCCGTGATGCCTGCTTGCCAATGAAATATGGCCGTTCACCAGAGACTCTTAATACACCCAAACAATGAAAGCGCTTACGGGACAGGAAACATATCAATTGTTTGTTCCGATATGATTATTTAGGATGAACCCCTGATTGTACATAATGCTGGAGACTTTCTGTTGTACACATCTGAACGTCTCCAAGACAAAGGAGATCATTGTAGACTACAGAAGGGGGGGGGGGGGGGCGCACCCCCCCCAATCACCATCAACGGCACAGTGGTGGAAAGGGTGGACAGCTTCAAGTACCTGGGAGTCAACATCCACCAGGACCTGACTTGGGCCGGTCACACCGCCACTGTTGTCAAAAAGGCCCAACAGCGACTACACGGACTCAGGCGCCTGAAGAAATTCGGGCTAAGGCCAAAAATCCTCAGGGACTTCTACAGAGGCACCATTGAAAGCCTGCTGACTGGCTGCTTCACCACCTGGTACGGGAACTGTACCACCATGGACCGCAGGGCGCTAAGAAGGGTGAGGCGTGCGGCCCAGCACGTAACAGGATGTGAGCTGCCAGAACTGCAAGATCTGTACAACCAGCGGTGCCTCAGGAGGTCCCTGAAGATCATCAAAGACACAAACCACCCCCACAACAGTCTGTTCTCCCTGTTACCCTCAGGGAGGAGATACAGGGTCCCAAGAGCACGCACAAATCGCTTGAGGGACAGTTTCTTCTTGCAGGCCACGAGACTCCTTAACATATACAAATAGTGTAGTAGCCGTACTGTACCGCACTGTAGATGCTACCATTATGTATGACTAATGTTCAATAGTATGTTTAATTAGGTATATGCTATTTGCACCTAACAGAATGTTATTATGTTTAATTATGTTTACAGTATGTTCATGCCATTTGCACTATGGGCAGTGAATACGCCCGTGTCTGTGGCGTGTCTACTGCTTTATTGCTCGTTGCCTCTTGTTTTTTTTTTTTTTTTTTTTGCACTATGTTGTAAACGGAGTCCACAGCACAAGAATTTCACAAGTGATACTTGTACTACGGAGTGACAATAAACAATCTTGAGACATCATTTTTCTATTTTCTCCCATCGGATTCCTGCTTTCTAAGCAGCTCCGCCTCCATTCTCAAGATACCAACGAAGCTCGAGAGAACGTTTGACTATTGGATGCTTATAAAGGGTAGCCAACAGAAGGAGTGTGTGGACGTTTGTTAAGAGTGTTTACATGACTTTAAATGTCCTGATATGCCTGTAAGAAAAGCCCCCCTCCAGCCAGTGTTCGGCCTGTGTAAATCCTGGGTGTACTACAGTGGAAACGCAAAGCTGTGCACACCGTAATAAACTACGTCACCAGTCATTTTGGTCCAAACGACACAGCTACACATGAAATATCTTAAAAATGACAAAACTGAACGGAGGGGGGGGGGGGGGGGGGGGGCTTTAAAGGTTTTTGAAGGATTTATATAGGGGTGGGGGAAAAAATCGATACACCACAGTATCGCGATATTTTGCCTGACGATATTGTATCGATATTGCAAAAAAAAAAAAAAAAAAAAAAAAAAAAAAAAAAAAATTGCAGGCCATGCCAGGCCACCGGGCTACTATAAACTTTAGTTCCAAGGCCAGCAGTAAAGAAACGGTAGCATATTTTCATTTTGTTTTAACAGTAACAGTTTTGTCATAACAGTAATTTACAAATTCCCCAGTTACTGAATGGGCTGCACAAGATGTTTTGTGTAAGTGAAGTGAAGTTGCAAAAACTACCTAAGTACAGTAGTCCACACACACATCCAGTTAAGGTGGACTGTAAGTAGACTGTAACAAACAGTTCAGTTTGTCAGGTGCATGCAACTATGACATGACTTTATGAAAGTTGTTGGTCTGTCTACTTGACAATGTTGCTGCAATAAAATGGTTGAAGTCAGATGTACAGACTGAAAAATTGTTCTTATATAAACCAGATGTTGACAAAGTTTTCCTTTGGGGACATCATTTGCAGTTGAAAAAGTAAGAAATCGCAATATATCGAAATATCGCAATAATCAATATATCGCAATATCGATATATCGCAATATCGAAAATATCGCAGTATCGCAATACTATCGTATCATGACTCAAGTATCGTTTCAGTATCGTATCGTGGGCATCTGGTGATTCCCACCCCTAGATTTATATAACTACTGTACATGTTCTCGTGGGGGAAACGACCCGTAGTGCTGATGTCTGGAGCGGAGAAAGGAAAGGCCAGTTTGAAGGTGCCGTGCTTCGTCTCGTGGTGCTGCTGGCTAATATTACTAGAATCTTTCTAGCGTCCCTCACCGGCTCGCCCGCTGAACTGGCGGTGCTCATTTGAGACACAAACACACAAACACAAAGTTCCTTGTTTCATCACCTTTTGTAAACCACAGACCTTATTTCGAGCGTTTAAACAAAATCCCTATAGAAAAATCCCATTGACTTTTACATGTAAGAGGCCGAAGTGCTAAGCTTCCAGGTCGTCCGGAGTCATTCCTGCTGTACTCTATTGGCAAATTGAGATAATGGGATGGGTCTAACCTACTATAGGTGTGTGTGTGTGTGTGTGTGTGTGTGTGTGTGTGTGTTGCACATCGTGCTGACCTGAGCTCTGTGTGTGTGTGTGTGTGTGTGTGTGTGTGTGTGTGTGTGTGTGTGTCTGTATGTGTGTGTGCTGACCTGAGCGACGTAGGACAGGTCTGATATGAGGGAGAAGTTGTCCACCTCCCCTCGACTGACGTAGGTCTGCAGCAGGATGTTGATCTTGCCATAGCCGTTCTCCACGCCGCCAGCAGCGGGCAGCTCGCAGTAGTTACTCAGCAGTTGCTCCAACTCCTCTATCTCCTCGTCACGGACCTGCCCACACACACACACACACACACACACACACCGCCCAAACCAATACATTTAACTCTTCCCCCTCCTCGTCACCAGTGTTGGGCAAGTTACTTTCAAAATGTAATACTACATATTACTAGTTACTTTTGTTTAAAAGCAATAAGTTACTTTACAATATTACTTTCTGTGTAGAGTAACTCGTTACTTATTACACTACTTTTGCATTACTTTCACCAAAACAACAGCAGCAGCAGAATGACATTGCCGCCCCCGAACCATCCCGAAAAATAATTTCAACCACCTTGAAGTCAGTGTAAACAATCCAAAATTCTAAATGTTATTATTTTCCTTTGTTATTGTCATCTATAGTGGTTATTTGCATAAAAACAGTTTGATTAGGAAATTATTGCATCTTTTTTAGTGCTTTGATTTAATAAAATGTAACTCAATTTGTAACTTGAGTTACTTGACAAAGTAACTGGTATAATATTACTGAAATCCTATAAGTAATACATTATATTACTGAGTTACTGCTAAAAGTAATATATTACATGTAATATGTTACTTTTGTAATGAGTTACCCCCAACACTGCTCGTCACAGACCTGCCCACACACACACACACCACCAACACATTTTTTAAACACACATGGGCTGTTTAGAAAAGTCTGACGGTGATTTTATGCTTGTTTTGGATCTCCAAACAACCTGCCCTTTTTTTTCACTCTGTTTAGTGGTCTTATAAACTTTAATGGACGTTCAACTGAAATGGAGGTGTGTAGATTAAATTCTTCATTTTGGCTGAACCAGTCCTTTAAAGTACTGGTTCAGCCAAAATGAAGAATTTAAAGGGATAGTTCACATGAGTCTAGTCCTATTTGCTACTTAGCAATGATGATGTTGATTGGTAGAGCTACTATGAGGAACAGCATGGACTGTGCTGAGACATAACTCAATAACAATCAACATCATCATTGGTAAGTAGCAAATAGGACTAGACTTTAAAAAAAAATTAACTATCGCTTTAAAGTTGAAAGGACTGGTTCAGCCAAAATGAAGAATTGAATCTGTCGAGTCTAGATTAAAGCGGTGACGGCCTCACCTTGACCTGCTCAAACTCCTCGGCCTTGGAGACGATGCTGAGGATGTCGGCCTCCGTTCTCTGGGAGTTAAACATCTCGTTGAAGGTCTTCACACAGACATGGAGGACAGAGAGGAGAGGAGATCAGGAGAACATAGCATGTTCAGATGTTGACAGAAGTTTCACAGTGGATGTCACAGTCTTGACCCCCCCCCCCTCCATTAAAAATCAGATATGAGCCATAGTTGTCCACCTACAGTACGGAGGTGCGTCCCTGAATGCAGATAGTCAATAATGTTTGTATAATGTTTTTATAATAATAATAATAATAATAATGATAATAATTATAATAATTATTATTATTATATCGATATTTTCCAAATCTTTTGGCTGATTGCCAATGCCGATACAGATATTATGCACACATTTTCCCATGATCTCTGCAGTCATGGGCACCTAGTTATAGTTAAAAGTGGTGGAGCAAGATTATAGTGACAGGCAAGGAGAGGTATTGCATTACCTGCAATATATAGAGCCTTCAATTATCAGGAATACAGCTGCTCAGCCCACCATACAACAGCTTTTAGCTATGTTTAATTCAGTGGTTCTCAAACTTTTTCACATCAAGGACATCTTAACTGACACTAATTTGACCCAGATTTTGTCCCAGTATCCCCCATCTCATAAGATTTCTGCTTTTAGATGTTTTATTTCAGAAAGTGTATGAAAGCCATGACCAAAATAGTCATACATTCTGTATGGATGGATGGAATTATAGTGAGAATAAATTAAGTCCCTTTTTGCTTGGGACCTCCTGGAACTCCCTCAAGGAGCCCAGGGGGTCCCCGGACCCCACTTTGAGAACCACTGGTTTATTTCAAGGGAAATTACGCTGGTGTGTGGAAATGAACGGAGCTTTTCCTCCGTGATGGGCGTGGCCTATCTCATGCAGTGTCTCTATGGTGTCCTATGGTTACTAAACAAATGAAAACAAATAATAAACAAATAAAGAAAACGATGGCGACCTCTATAGTGCTGTATGCTTACCTCTGTAGTGTTGTATGGTTAACTCTAGTGTTGTGTGGTTACCTCTATAGTGTTGTATCTGATGTAGAAGTGGCTGGCGGTGCGGCCCAGGTCGGTGGAGGCCAGGTATCCGGTGCGCTCCTCGAAGCGGATCATCCGGGCCTTGTCCAGCTTCCTGGCCGACGCCTCCACCAGCTCCTTTCTGTACATCAGCAGAGCCGGGTCGAACTGCACGCACGCACGCACGCACGCACGCACGCACGCACACACACACACACACACACACACACACACACACACACACACACACACACACACACACACACACACACACACACACTAAGGTTGTCACGATACTATCAATAACATATTATTAATGATAACACACATAACATATTTTTACAAAAAAAATTAAATGGATACAATACTCATTTGCAACAGTATCAATACCAGCAGTGCTTTCTCTTAATGAAAACATACTACTGATTTTCCCCTCCCTATCATTGGTGGGTATATGTTGCTTCAACAAGCTAAAAGTGTTCTGATAGGCTGATGACTAGATTCTGGCTGGTGACTAGAGCAGGGGAAATCTGCTGTGTTCTGATAGGCTGGTGACTAGAGCAGGGGTAATCTGCTGTGTTCTGATAGGCTGGTGACTAGAGCAGGGTGCAGCCTGCACCCTGACGAAGGCACTTTCGCCGAAACATGTTGGTGTAATTTATTAAACACAGCAGAGGAGATTTTGGAATGTGCGACTTCCTTTCTTTATGTTACTTTGAATTTTCGTTAGTCTGCACCACTTCAAACTTTTTGGGTGTGCTATGGGTTGAGGCCACGTCTCGTCATAGACGCTGGGTTAGCTGGCTCAGTCTTGCTGGGGGCGGGGTCAGGGTGGGGTAAATTCCCCCGTTCTATCCATTCAGCAAAGTTAGAATTTAGCTGATAGCCCAGCCCAGACAGACGCGATCGGGGATTTAACCACCGCAGTAAACGCACATCTGAGCAGACGTCTTGTGTTCTGCTCTAGAACCCCCAAACCTGTAGTTTAGAGCCGCAGCATCGTCTTTTGGTGAGGCAGCCCATGAGATATATCGGCGGTTTTACCCCACTCGCGCGCCAGCCGTTTAACATTTTGTGGGCGTTCCCAGACATGCGGACTGTCTCTATATTTTGAAGCAGTTGCTCCAATAGCAAAACTTGGAAAAGTTGCTGAATGGGGCTTTAACTAACCTGAACTGACAACAGCTGTCACCAGCGTTGGCAAAGCTTTGGTTAATAGCTTTGGTTAGCTTTAGCAGCTTTAGCTTATAAATCTATAAGATAGTTTCCTTTGGTCCAAGTTATTTTTCTTGTGTAACAGGGAAATCCCGGAATGGAGTATTTTTGTTGAGTGAACTGAACTGCATTGAACTGGTAACATGGAAATCCCGAAGTGGAATATTTTTGTTCTTTTATAAACTGAACTGAGGGAAGTGGACTGAACTATAAAGAACATTCTTCTAGCCACTTAGTTCATCACAGTCTTGTGCTCCAATTATCTGACAAAAATCATGTTGGTGGTTTCCTTTAGCCTACACAATATAAAATATCGATGTAGGAAAAAAAGAAAATGTGTTGCACTTTCAATTTGATGCATGAAATGTAGGCCTATATGTCGAATGGAAACTGTTCTATAATAGACTGCTATAGCTGCTTAGAAAAAAATCGGTGATCGGTCGGGCAGATATTTCTCATGGGTGACCGGTGGCAAAAAACGAGATCGGAGCACCCCTAGTTCCCTCGGATCATTACCTCCATACGCCGAGCGTCTGTCCGTCCATCTGCGACGATATACTTATCCGCCTGAGAGCATTCTGGAGCCAGGTAACATCAGCTGAGATGGCCGGCCGGCTGTGCGCTCTCATAGTTCTCGAAAATTATATTTCCAAATAGGTGTTATTTTGAAAAACAGATTGCATATTGGGGGTCAACTAGTTTGACGTTTGACTACTGACACTATTAAAAACTTCATGAAGTGCCATATTAACCATAGATACAGCCCAAACTAAACAGAAACAGTTGCCTTTGGGGAGAAAATGGCAGAGCAGAGTTTTCTTTTCTCCCGTCAATGCCGAAATGCATTCTGGGCAGTGTCGAATTATCGTACCAGAGGGTCAAAATGCTATTGGTTTTGGTGGTAAATTATCGTACAAATATGATAATTATCATACATCTGCGAATGCTGATTGTGGGTGTTTTTGGCATGCTGTAGCCTACACATTGACTGTATATTATTATTATTACAGTAAGTACAGTAACCAGAGTGACGTCAGAGGTGTTATCTACCCAGATGGCTTTTTTTAGCATGTACATCATAATGCCACCCTTTTCTCCATATGTCTGCCCTGGGAACATGTTTTAATTTTGTTTTTTGTTTTTTGTGGTATTTTCATAATAATTTTCCTAACTATAAATAAATAAAAAGGTTTTACCTACACCATGCTCTTTAAACCCTTGGCTTTTCATTTGGAATGGATATATTTGCCCTAATGATCATAAACATTTCGGAAAATCTGTTAGAATTTATTTTTTGGGGTTAAAGATACAATACAAAAAATAAATGTTAATGAACATTATGGCAAATATAATACTTCTTACTACTGAAAACCAAAGGGTTAAGCTCTCAAATGCTTTTTCTTTTATGTTTCTAGGTGCTACAGAGCCTGAGAAATCAAGGTCTTAGTGAACGCCGACCGCTCTGTCAACTTGTCCACAAAACCTCAGGTTTAGAGGGGTTGTTTTCAAACTCGCATTAGGTTTAGAGTGCCATTCTAGAGCAGACGCTTAGGTATCAATGGGTGAAGCCCTTTTTAAGACCTGTTCAATATATTTTAAGACCACAATGCCACTTAAGTCACATCACCGATATGGGGTGTAAATCACAAGTTTCATCACGGTACGATGATATACAGTATACTGTAGATTCTTTGGACAACGATACCATATTTGCTGATATCACAGTCTGCCACAATACGGTTTCCATCCCCCCCCCTATTCTCTCCCCAATAGACCAAATCACCGTGACGTCACCATGTAAACAAATTTACTTCCGGGTACCACTTGGGGAAGGCGGCAGGTTTAAATGTGCGTGTTGTCAAATAAATGCTGTCAAACCCTCTCGTTGTTTTCGGCCGACTACTTTCAATTTAAATGGTTAAACGGTTGGTAAACATGCTTGTCCGACGTATCTAGCCTTTCTTCTGTGTTTGTTTTATGTAGTGTTAGCTAGCTAATAACGTGTGTTTGTCTGTCAAACTCGCTGTTTTTTTACGTTACAGACAGAGTAACCTCGCGTCACCAGGCTCTTCTCGGCGAGAAAGAGCCTGGTACAGACAGAGCTACTGACGCCACGTCAATTTAATTTAGCTTCAAGTCTACTCTAGTCTGGTCCAACAGGTAAATTAGCTAGTCTGGTCTCCACTAACGTTAGTGAAAGTGTTGTTATGAATGATATTAAACAACAACACAACACGGACGAACCATTTTTGTCTTGTCTGTTTTTGTCTTCAACACGTCAGTTTGTGCCGTCCACCGCCATTATAATGTGTGGACCTCAGGGGTACCCGGAAGTAAATGTAAACATCCCGCTGATTTGGTCTATTGACCCTTTTCACAGCCACCATTTTGTGTCTAAAAGGCAGGAAGTTTCACAGGTGCACCAAAACCTTAATTAGGGTGTCCAACTTCCAGTCCATTTAGGTGTTCCAGTGCTGGGGCCCTAATTAGTGAGTTGGTTGCACCTGTGTTTCCCCTGCCTTTTAGACACAAAATGGCAGCTGTGAAAAGGGCTAATTGTACTTGGCCAATTTCCCCCCTGCACGGACATAGCACGTGGGAGGACCACGCTATTCCCACCAGTTCCCTTCCCTCCCAACAGGCGCCCCGACCGACCAGAGGAGGCGCTAGTGCAACCACAATATTATTTCAATTCAAATCAGGTGTCTGCGATCGATATGAGGCGATATCATATGCCCTTTTAACACAATCTGCAAAATAGCTACAAAATGTAATACCTCATAAAAAGGCAACTAAGACCTTTTAATACTTTTTAAGGGCCTTAATTTTCCATAAATTGATTTATCCACTTTAAATACTTTTCAAGACCCCATGGATACCCTGTCAAATAGAATCAATAGATGGGAAAGCCTGGTGTTATAAGAGTAAGAGAGAGTGTAGATGGTTAACCTGGCAGGCCTGGTGGTTGATGCCATACACCAGTGGGTTGGCCCTCATGCGGACGTAGAGGTAGGTGTAACTCAGCCACTTCACCGCCTCGTCCACGTTTGTGACGGTCCCCAGGGCCACCTGAGCAGCAGGGGAGAGGAGAGAGACTCATCAGACATGAGCAACGGCCACCGCTATCCTCTGCCGCCATCTGGTGGACAGTTCAGACATCTGCAGGCTGAACAGAAACAGTCTGGTCTGTTTTCTATCTGCTCCTTTAAAGATTTGCCTTTCCCAAACTGAGGTACACTGCCCATCAAGTTTGGGGGAACACAGCATTTATATTTATTTTTAACATTTTCCTAATTTTAGAATGATAGTAATCATCAAAACTATGAAATAACACAACTTGTTCTCAGTGACCAAAAAAGTGTCAAACAAACCAAAACTATCTTATATTTTAGATTCTTTAAAGTAGCCACCTTTGGAAAGAAATCAATACATAGGATCAACATAGGATCAATCAAAGAAGCACATTTCAAGCCATTGAAGAGAATGAAAAACATCGTAGCCGACAATAAATTCTTTCAACATGAGCTCACAGTTAGGAACAGTTCATAGAACCCCCAGACATTTCAAGGCAAAATGAAACAAGATCAATCTATTAATAATTCCTACAGTGACTGTCACGACAATCAAAACTTTACAAGGCCGTGCTGACCGACTCGTCCACCAGTGCCACTGGATTCTTCAGGCCTTCTCTGGCTCCTCTCCATCTCATTTGAGCATATTTAAGCCAGACGAACACTGGAAGCAAAATGTAGCCACAAATTGAGAAGCGACTGAGCAGAAGCCACAGCCAGACTTCTCCACACACAGTATGATGTGGGGCACAGCATGCCTTGTACAAGACTTTTAAACCCCCATCTCTGCATATTTAACCCCCCCACACACAGACACCCCCCACTCCCATACCCTCCCACTCCCCGCAAACAAAGGCACCCCCCCCACCCTACACACACATACACCCCCCCCCCCACACACACACACCCACACACACACACACCCATCCCCGCCACAAACACAGACACCCCCACACAAACACAGACACCCCCCACATCGATATCGGGTATCGATATCCATACCGATATCAAACAAAAGGCAGTGGGGAGTCGACTCACACTCTTCTTTGGTGACTTAGATTTGGACTCGATCACTGGGGAACAAGTTACTTTCAAAATGTAATATACTACATATTACTAGTTACTTTCATTTGAAAGTAATACGTTACTTTACAATATTACTTTCTGTGTAGAGTAACTCGTTACTTATTACACTACTTTTGCATTACTTTTACCAAAACAACAGCAGCAGCAGAATGACATCGCCGCACCGGGACCATCCCGAAAAATAATTTCAACCGCCTTGAAGTCAGTGTAAACAATCCACAATTCTAAATGTTATTCCTTTCCTTTGTTATTGTCACCTATAGTGGTTATTTGCATAAAAACACACAGTTTGATTAGGAAACGATTGTCTCTTTTTTAAATATGTGCTTTGATTTAATGAAATGTAACTCAATTTGTAACTTGAGTTACTTGACAAAGTAACTGGTATAATATTACTTAAATCCTATAAGTAATAAGTTATATTACTGAGTTACTGCTAAAAGTAATATATTACATGTAATATCTTACTTTTGTAATGAGTTACCCACAACACTGCTGGGGAATGGAGACTCAACATGGACTGGAGATATAGTGACATTACTACAACACTGGCCTGGAGATATAGTGACATTACTACAACACTGGCCTGGAGATATAGTGACATTACTACAACACTGGACTGGAGATATAGTGACATTACTACAACACTGGCCTGGAGATATAGTGACATTACTACAACACTGGACTGGAGATATAGTGACGTTACTACAACACTGGCCTGGAGATATAGTGACATTACTACAACACTGGACTGGAGATATAGTGACGTTACTACAACACTGGCCTGGAGATATAGTGACATTACTACAACACTGGACTGGAGATATAGTGACATTACTACAACACTGGACTGGAGATCTAGTGACATTACTACAACACTGGCCTGGAGATATAGTGACATTACTACAACACTGGACTGGAGATCTAGTGACATTACTACAACACTGGCCTGAAGATATAGTGACATTACTACAACACTGGACTGGAGATATAGTGACATTACTACAACACTGGCCTGGAGATATAGTGACATTACTACAACACTGGACTGGAGATATAGTGACGTTACTACAACACTGGCCTGGAGATATAGTGACGTTACTACAACACTGGCCTGGAGATATAGTGACGTTACTACAACACTGGCCTGGAGATATAGTGACGTTACTACAACACTGGCCTGGAGATATAGTGACATTACTACAACACTGGCCTGGAGATATAGTGACATTACTACAACACTGGCCTGGAGATATAGTGACATTACTACAACACTGGCCTGGAGATATAGTGACATTACTACAACACTGGCCTGGAGATACAGTGACATTACTACAACACTGGACTGGAGATATAGTGACATTACTACAACACTGGCCTGGAGATATAGTGACGTTACTACAACACTGGCCTGGAGATATAGTGACGTTACTACAACACTGGCCTGGAGATATAGTGACGTTACTACAACACTGGCCTGGAGATATAGTGACATTACTACAACACTGGCCTGGAGATATAGTGACATTACTACAACACTGGCCTGGAGATATAGTGACATTACTACAACACTGGCCTGGAGATATAGTGACATTACTACAACACTGGCCTGGAGATATAGTGACATTACTACAACACTGGCCTGGAGATATAGTGACATTACTACAACACTGGCCTGGAGATATAGTGACGTTACTACAACACTGGCCTGGAGATATAGTGACATTACTACAACACTGGCCTGGAGATATAGTGACATTACTACAACACTGGCCTGGAGATATAGTGACGTTACTACAACACTGGCCTGGAGATATAGTGACATTACTACAACACTGGACTGGAGATATAGTGACATTACTACAACACTGGACTGGAGATATAGTGACATTACTACAACACTGGCCTGGAGATATAGTGACATTACTACAACACTGGCCTGGAGATATAGTGACATTACTACAACACTGGCCTGGAGATATAGTGACATTACTACAACACTGGCCTGGAGATATAGTGACATTACTACAACACTGGCCTGGAGATATAGTAACATTACTACAACACTGGCCTGGAGATATAGTGACATTACTACAACACTGGCCTGGAGATATAGTGACATTACTACAACACTGGACTGGAGATATAGTGACATTACTACAACACTGGCCTGGAGATATAGTGACATTACTACAACACTGGCCTGGAGATACAGTGACATTACTACAACACTGGCCTGGAGATATAGTGACATTACTACAACACTGGCCTGGAGATCTAGTGACATTACTACAACACTGGCCTGGAGATATAGTGACATTACTACAACACTGGCCTGGAGATATAGTGACATTACTACAACACTGGCCTGGAGATATAGTGACATTACTACAACACTGGACTGGAGATATAGTGACATTACTACAACACTGGACTGGAGATATAGTGACATTACTACAACACTGGACTGGAGATATAGTGACATTACTACAACACTGGCCTGGAGATATAGTGACATTACTACAACACTGGCCTGGAGATATAGTGACATTACTACAACACTGGACTGGAGATATAGTGACATTACTACAACACTGGACTGGAGATATAGTGACATTACTACAACACTGGCCTGGAGATATAGTGACATTACTACAACACTGGCCTGGAGATACAGTGACATTACTACAACACTGGCCTGGAGATCTAGTGACATTACTACAACACTGGCCTGGAGATCTAGTGACATTACTACAACACTGGACTGGAGATATAGTGACATTACTACAACACTGGCCTGGAGATATAGTGACATTACTACAACACTGGCCTGGAGATATAGTGACATTACTACAACACTGGCCTGGAGATATAGTGACATTACTACAACACTGGACTGGAGATATAGTGACATTACTACAACACTGGCCTGGAGATATAGTGACATTACTACAACACTGGCCTGGAGATACAGTGACATTACTACAACACTGGCCTGGAGATCTAGTGACATTACTACAACACTGACCTGGAGATATAGTGACATTACTACAACACTGGACTGGAGATATAGTGACATTACTACAACACTGGCCTGGAGATATAGTGACATTACTACAACACTGGCCTGGAGATATAGTGACATTACTACAACACTGGCCTGGAGATCTAGTGACATTACTACAACACTGACCTGGAGATATAGTGACATTACTACAACACTGGCCTGGAGATCTAGTGACATTACTACAACACTGACCTGGAGATATAGTGACATTACTACAACACTGGACTGGAGATATAGTGACGTTACTACAACACTGGACTGGAGATATAGTGACATTACTACAACACTGGACTGGAGATATAGTGACATTACTACAACACTGGCCTGGAGATATAGTGACATTACTACAACACTGGCCTGGAGATACAGTGACATTACTACAACACTGGCCTGGAGATCTAGTGACATTACTACAACACTGACCTGGAGATATAGTGACATTACTACAACACTGGCCTGGAGATCTAGTGACATTACTACAACACTGACCTGGAGATATAGTGACATTACTACAACACTGGACTGGAGATATAGTGACATTACTACAACACTGGCCTGGAGATACAGTGACATTACTACAACACTGGCCTGGAGATCTAGTGACATTACTACAACACTGACCTGGAGATATAGTGACATTACTACAACACTGGACTGGAGATATAGTGACATTACTACAACACTGGCCTGGAGATCTAGTGACATTACTACAACACTGGCCTGGAGATATAGTGACATTACTACAACACTGGACTGGAGATATAGTGACATTACTACAACACTGGCCTGGAGATATAGTGACATTACTACAACACTGGACTGGAGATATAGTGACATTACTACAACACTGGCCTGGAGATCTAGTGACATTACTACAACACTGGACTGGAGATATAGTGACATTACTACAACACTGGACTGGAGATATAGTGACATTACTACAACACTGGCCTGGAGATATAGTGAAGTTACTACAACACTGACCTGGAGATATAGTGACATTACTACAACACTGGCCTGGAGATCTAGTGACATTACTACAACACTGGACTGGAGATATAGTGACATTACTACAACACTGGACTGGAGATATAGTGACATTACTACAACACTGGCCTGGAGATCTAGTGACATTACTACAACACTGACCTGGAGATATAGTGACATTACTACAACACTGGACTGGAGATATAGTGACATTACTACAACACTGGCCTGGAGATATAGTGACATTACTACAACACTGGCCTGGAGATATAGTGACATTACTACAACACTGGACTGGAGATATAGTGACATTACTACAACACTGGACTGGAGATATAGTGACATTACTACAACACTGGCCTGGAGCTATAGTGACATTACTACAACACTGGACTGGAGATATAGTGACATTACTACAACACTGGACTGGAGATATAGTGACATTACTACAACACTGGCCTGGAGATATAGTGACATTACTACAACACTGGACTGGAGATATAGTGACATTACTACAACACTGGACTGGAGATATAGTGACATTACTACAACACTGGCCTGGAGATATAGTGACATTACTACAACACTGGACTGGAGATATAGTGACATTACTACAACACTGGACTGGAGATATAGTGACATTACTACAACACTGGCCTGGAGATATAGTGACATTACTACAACACTGGACTGGAGATATAGTGACATTACTACAACACTGGACTGGAGATATAGTGACATTACTACAACACTGGCCTGGAGATCTAGTGACATTACTACAACACTGGACTGGAGATACAGTGACATTACTACAACACTGGCCTGGAGATATAGTGACATTACTACAACACTGGCCTGGAGATATAGTGACATTACTACAACACTGGACTGGAGATACAGTGACATTACTACAACACTGGACTGGAGATATAGTGACATTACTACAACACTGGCCTGGAGATATAGTGACATTACTACAACACTGGACTGGAGATACAGTGACATTACTACAACACTGGACTGGAGATATAGTGACATTACTACAACACTGGCCTGGAGATATAGTGACATTACTACAACACTGGACTGGAGATACAGTGACATTACTACAACACTGGACTGGAGATATAGTGACATTACTACAACACTGGCCTGGAGATATAGTGACATTACTACAACACTGGACTGGAGATACAGTGACATTACTACAACACTGGACTGGAGATACAGTGACATTACTACAACACTGGACTGGAGATACAGTGACATTACTACAACACTGGACTGGAGATATAGTGACATTACTACAACACTGGACTGGAGATATAGTGACATTACTACAACACTGGCCTGGAGATATAGTGACATTACTACAACACTGGCCTGGAGATATAGTGACATTACTACAACACTGGCCTGGAGATATAGTGACATTACTACAACACTGGCCTGGAGATATAGTGACATTACTACAACACTGGACTGGAGATATAGTGACATTACTACAACACTGGCCTGGAGATACAGTGACATTACTACAACACTGGCCTGGAGATATAGTGACATTACTACAACACTGGCCTGGAGATATAGTGACATTACTACAACACTGGACTGGAGATATAGTGACATTACTACAACACTGGACTGGAGATATAGTGACATTACTACAACACTGGACTGGAGATATAGTGACATTACTACAACACTGGACTGGAGATATAGTGACATTACTACAACACTGGCCTGGAGATATAGTGACATTACTACAACACTGGCCTGGAGATATAGTGACATTACTACAACACTGGCCTGGAGATATAGTGACATTACTACAACACTGGCCTGGAGATATAGTGACATTACTACAACACTGGCCTGGAGATATAGTGACATTACTACAACACTGGACTGGAGATATAGTGACATTACTACAACACTGGCCTGGAGATATAGTGACATTACTACAACACTGGCCTGGAGATATAGTGACATTACTACAACACTGGACTGGAGATATAGTGACATTACTACAACACTGGCCTGGAGATATAGTGACATTACTACAACACTGGCCTGGAGATATAGTGACATTACTACAACACTGGCCTGGAGATATAGTGACATTACTACAACACTGGACTGGAGATATAGTGACATTACTACAACACTGGCCTGGAGATCTAGTGACATTACTACAACACTGGCCTGGAGATATAGTGACATTACTACAACACTGGACTGGAGATATAGTGACATTACTACAACACTGGCCTGGAGATATAGTGACATTACTACAACACTGGACTGGAGATATAGTGACATTACTACAACACTGGACTGGAGATATAGTGACATTACTACAACACTGGCCTGGAGATATAGTGACATTACTACAACACTGGCCTGGAGATATAGTGACATTACTACAACACTGGCCTGGAGATATAGTGACATTACTACAACACTGGACTGGAGATATAGTGACATTACTACAACACTGGACTGGAGATATAGTGACATTACTACAACACTGGACTGGAGATATAGTAACATTACTACAACACTGGCCTGGAGATATAGTGACATTACTACAACACTGGACTGGAGATATAGTGACATTACTACAACACTGGCCTGGAGATATAGTGACATTACTACAACACTGGCCTGGAGATATAGTGACATTACTACAACACTGGCCTGGAGATATAGTGACATTACTACAACACTGGACTGGAGATATAGTGACATTACTACAACACTGGCCTGGAGATATAGTGACATTACTACAACACTGGCCTGGAGATATAGTGACATTACTACAACACTGGCCTGGAGATATAGTGACATTACTACAACACTGGCCTGGAGATATAGTGACATTACTACAACACTGGCCTGGAGATATAGTGACATTACTACAACACTGGCCTGGAGATCTAGTGACATTACTACAACACTGGACTGGAGATATAGTGACATTACTACAACACTGGCCTGGAGATATAGTGACATTACTACAACACTGGCCTGGAGATATAGTGACATTACTACAACACTGGCCTGGAGATATAGTGACATTACTACAACACTGGCCTGGAGATATAGTGACATTACTACAACACTGGCCTGGAGATATAGTGACATTACTACAACACTGGCCTGGAGATATAGTGACATTACTACAACACTGGCCTGGAGATATAGTGACATTACTACAACACTGGCCTGGAGATATAGTGACATTACTACAACACTGGCCTGGAGATATAGTGACATTACTACAACACTGGCCTGGAGATATAGTGACATTACTACAACACTGGCCTGGAGATATAGTGAAGTTACTACAACACTGGCCTGGAGATATAGTGACGTTACTACAACACTGGCCTGGAGATATAGTGACATTACTACAACACTGGCCTGGAGATATAGTGACATTACTACAACACTGGACTGGAGATATAGTGACATTACTACAACACTGGACTGGAGATATAGTGACATTACTACAACACTGGCCTGGAGATATAGTGACATTACTACAACACTGGACTGGAGATATAGTGACATTACTACAACACTGGCCTGGAGATATAGTGACATTACTACAACACTGGCCTGGAGATATAGTGACATTACTACAACACTGGCCTGAAGATACAGTGACATTACTACAACACTGGCCTGGAGATATAGTGACATTACTACAACACTGGCCTGGAGATATAGTGACATTACTACAACACTGGCCTGGAGATATAGTGACATTACTACAACACTGGCCTGAAGATACAGTGACATTACTACAACACTGGCCTGAAGATACAGTGACATTACTACAACACTGGACTGGAGATATAGTGACATTACTACAACACTGGCCTGGAGGTATAGTGACATTACTACAACACTGGCCTGGAGATATAGTGACATTACTACAACACTGGCCTGGAGATATAGTGACATTACTACAACACTGGACTGGAGATATAGTGACGTTACTACAACACTGGCCTGGAGATATAGTGACATTACTACAACACTGGCCTGGAGATATAGTGACATTACTACAACACTGGCCTGAAGATACAGTGACATTACTACAACACTGGCCTGGAGATATAGTGACATTACTACAACACTGGCCTGGAGATATAGTGACATTACTACAACACTGGCCTGGAGATATAGTGACATTACTACAACACTGGCCTGGAGATCTAGTGACATTACTACAACACTGGCCTGGAGATATAGTGACATTACTACAACACTGGCCTGGAGATCTAGTGACGTTACTACAACACTGGCCTGGAGATATAGTGACATTACTACAACACTGGCCTGGAGATCTAGTGACGTTACTACAACACTGGCCTGGAGATATAGTAACATTACTACAACACTGGACTGGAGATATAGTGACATTACTACAACACTGGCCTGGAGATATAGTGACATTACTACAACACTGGACTGGAGATATAGTGACATTACTACAACACTGGCCTGGAGATATAGTGACATTACTACAACACTGGACTGGAGATATAGTGACATTACTACAACACTGGACTGGAGATCTAGTGACATTACTACAACACTGGCCTGGAGATATAGTGACATTACTACAACACTGGCCTGGAGATACAGTGACATTACTACAACACTGGACTGGAGATATAGTGACATTACTACAACACTGGACTGGATATATAGTGACATTACTACAACACTGGACTGGAGATCTAGTGACATTACTACAACACTGGCCTGGAGATATAGTGACATTACTACAACACTGGCCTGGAGATATAGTGACATTACTACAACACTGGACTGGAGATATAGTGACATTACTACAACACTGGCCTGGAGATATAGTGACATTACTACAACACTGGCCTGGAGGTATAGTGACATTACTACAACACTGGACTGGAGATATAGTGACATTACTACAACACTGGCCTGGAGATATAGTGACGTTACTACAACACTGGACTGGAGATATAGTGACATTACTACAACACTGGCCTGGAGATATAGTGACATTACTACAACACTGGCCTGGAGATATAGTGACATTACTACAACACTGGCCTGGAGATATAGTGACATTACTACAACACTGGCCTGGAGATATAGTGACATTACTACAACACTGGCCTGGAGATATAGTGACATTACTACAACACTGGCCTGGAGATATAGTGACATTACTACAACACTGGACTGGAGATACAGTGACATTACTACAACACTGGCCTGGAGATATAGTGACATTACTACAACACTGGCCTGGAGATATAGTGACATTACTACAACACTGGCCTGGAGATATAGTGACATTACTACAACACTGGCCTGGAGATACAGTGACATTACTACAACACTGGACTGGAGGTATAGTGACATTACTACAACACTGGCCTGGAGATATAGTGACATTACTACAACACTGGCCTGGAGATACAGTGACATTACTACAACACTGGCCTGGAGATATAGTGACGTTACTACAACACTGGCCTGGAGATATAGTGACATTACTACAACACTGGCCTGGAGATCTAGTGACATTACTACAACACTGGCCTGGAGATATAGTGACATTACTACAACACTGGCCTGGAGATCTAGTGACATTACTACAACACTGGCCTGGAGATATAGTGACATTACTACAACACTGGCCTGGAGATACAGTGACATTACTACAACACTGGCCTGGAGATATAGTGACATTACTACAACACTGGCCTGGAGATATAGTGATGTTACTACAACACTGGCCTGGAGATATAGTGACATTACTACAACACTGGCCTGGAGATATAGTGACATTACTACAACACTGGCCTGGAGATATAGTGACATTACTACAACACTGGCCTGGAGATATAGTGACATTACTACAACACTGGCCTGGAGATATAGTGACATTACTACAACACTGGCCTGGAGATATAGTGACATTACTACAACACTGGCCTGGAGATATAGTGACGTTACTACAACACTGGCCTGGAGATATAGTGACATTACTACAACACTGGCCTGGAGATATAGTGACATTACTACAACACTGGCCTGAAGATACAGTGACATTACTACAACACTGGCCTGGAGATATAGTGACATTACTACAACACTGGCCTGGAGATATAGTGACATTACTACAACACTGGCCTGGAGATATAGTGACATTACTACAACACTGGCCTGGAGATATAGTGACATTACTACAACACTGGCCTGGAGATATAGTGACATTACTACAACACTGGCCTGGAGATATAGTGACATTACTACAACACTGGCCTGGAGATCTAGTGACATTACTACAACACTGGACTGAAGATATAGTGACATTACTACAACACTGGCCTGGAGATATAGTAACATTACTACAACACTGGCCTGGAGATATAGTGACATTACTACAACACTGGCCTGGAGATATAGTGACATTACTACAACACTGGCCTGGAGATATAGTAACATTACTACAACACTGGCCTGGAGATATAGTGACATTACTACAACACTGGCCTGGAGATCTAGTGACATTACTACAACACTGGACTGGAGATATAGTGACATTACTACAACACTGGCCTGGAGATATAGTGACATTACTACAACACTGGCCTGGAGATATAGTGACATTACTACAACACTGGCCTGGAGATATAGTGACATTACTACAACACTGGCCTGGAGATATAGTGACATTACTACAACACTGGCCTGGAGATATAGTGACATTACTACAACACTGGCCTGGAGATATAGTGACATTACTACAACACTGGCCTGGAGATATAGTGACATTACTACAACACTGGCCTGGAGATATAGTGACATTACTACAACACTGGCCTGGAGATATAGTGACATTACTACAACACTGGCCTGGAGATATAGTGACATTACTACAACACTGGCCTGGAGATATAGTGAAGTTACTACAACACTGGCCTGGAGATATAGTGACGTTACTACAACACTGGCCTGGAGATATAGTGACATTACTACAACACTGGCCTGGAGATATAGTGACATTACTACAACACTGGCCTGAAGATACAGTGACATTACTACAACACTGGCCTGGAGATATAGTGACATTACTACAACACTGGCCTGGAGATATAGTGACATTACTACAACACTGGCCTGGAGATATAGTGACATTACTACAACACTGGCCTGAAGATACAGTGACATTACTACAACACTGGCCTGGAGATATAGTGACATTACTACAACACTGGCCTGAAGATACAGTGACATTACTACAACACTGGCCTGAAGATACAGTGACATTACTACAACACTGGACTGGAGATATAGTGACATTACTACAACACTGGCCTGGAGATATAGTGACATTACTACAACACTGGCCTGAAGATACAGTGACATTACTACAACACTGGCCTGAAGATACAGTGACATTACTACAACACTGGACTGGAGATATAGTGACATTACTACAACACTGGACTGGAGATATAGTGACATTACTACAACACTGGCCTGGAGATATAGTGACATTACTACAACACTGGCCTGGAGATCTAGTGACATTACTACAACACTGGCCTGAAGATATAGTGACATTACTACAACACTGGCCTGGAGATATAGTGACATTACTACAACACTGGCCTGGAGATCTAGTGACATTACTACAACACTGGACTGGAGATATAGTGACATTACTACAACACTGGCCTGGAGATATAGTGACATTACTACAACACTGGACTGGAGATATAGTGACGTTACTACAACACTGGCCTGGAGATACAGTGACATTACTACAACACTGGCCTGGAGATATAGTGACATTACTACAACACTGGCCTGGAGATATAGTGACATTACTACAACACTGGCCTGGAGATATAGTGACATTACTACAACACTGGCCTGGAGATATAGTGACATTACTACAACACTGGACTGGAGATATAGTGACATTACTACAACACTGGCCTGGAGATATAGTGACATTACCACAACACTGGACTGGAGATATAGTGACATTACTACAACACTGGACTGGAGATATAGTGACATTACTACAACACTGGCCTGGAGATATAGTGACATTACCACAACACTGGACTGGAGATATAGTGACATTACTACAACACTGGACTGGAGGTATAGTGACATTACTACAACACTGGCCTGGAGATATAGTGACATTACCACAACACTGGCCTGGAGATATAGTGACATTACCACAACACTGGCCTGGAGATATAGTGACATTACTACAACACTGGCCTGGAGATATAGTGACATTACCACAACACTGGCCTGGAGGTATAGTGACATTACTACAACACTGGCCTGGAGATATAGTGACATTACTACAACACTGGCCTGGAGATATAGTGACATTACCACAACACTGGCCTGGAGATATAGTGACATTACTACAACACTGGCCTGGAGATATAGTGACATTACCACAACACTGGCCTGGAGATATAGTGACATTACTACAACACTGGCCTGGAGATATAGTGACATTACTACAACACTGGCCTGGAGATACAGTGACATTACTACAACACTGGCCTGGAGATATAGTGACATTACTACAACACTGGCCTGGAGATACAGTGACATTACCACAACACTGGACTGGAGATATAGTGACGTTACTACAACACTGGCCTGGGCGTATGAGACTTGCCTCTGCATTGAGGTTGTCAGCCAGGCTCTGGAGGAACTGGCTCTCGATGGGGTTGTGCTGGGTGAGCAGGGTGAGGTAGTGGCTCAGCTTGTCGTGCGTGGTGATGATGGTCCCCTCGCCGTACTTGTCGAACTGTGGCCGCCCGGCACGCCCGAAGATCTGCATCACATCCAGGATGCCCAGGTCCACCAGGGTGCCCCGCTTGGCATCGTAGATCTGAGTGCCCTGGGAACGCGGGGAGACGAGAGGAGAGACATTTTGATTCTTGTCCAAAACTACTTTCTCGCTGCTACTCCTCCTACAAATTTGGTCTAATCTTAACCAAACCACGACACACGGCATGTCTGGACTGTCCTGCACAAAACTTAGGTTAGGTTAGGTATATAACCCCGGTTTTATGAATATGAGTGAGATAACTCAGTATTCAGTTCAGTTCTTTATTGTCCCACTGGGGGAAGTTTGTCTTGTGACAGAGCACAAAGACGACAGTACACACAATAACAACACATAACAGCACACCAATAACATCTAAAAAGATGGATCAATAAAAAGGATAAGATAGGATAATGTGTGAGCAGAAAGTGCATAAGTGCAAGGTAACAATCACCTATTGTGGAAGTTGAGTACACGTATTGCACTTAAGACAAAGGAAAGTTTGACTTTATTGCACTTTATCCTGGGAACTCTGTCCTGAAGGAAGAGGAGAAACTCCCTAAAATCGAGTTTGCTTTCCTCAGGGCCTGGCCATCAAAGATGTTTGACAAGGAGAGCTGCTGCTTGCCAATGATCTTTGCTGGCCGCCTTCTTTTTGTTTGGGACATTCAGGTTGCCATAGCAGGATCCTAGTGAAAAGGTTAAGACTAATTCAATGACTAATTCACTCTCACCACCTGATGGCGGTCTGTCAGGAAGTCCAGGATCCAGTCACACACAGTGCTGTGTTCAGACCCAGATCCTTGAGCTTGCTGACCAACCTGGAGGGTACTACTGTATGGTGTTGAATGCTGAGCTGTAGTCCACGAACAGCATTCTCACATAGGTGTACCTACCCTCCAGGTGGGACAGGGCGGTGTGGAGCACGTGTGCTACTGCATCCGCCGTGTTCCTGTTGGGGCCGGTATGCAAATTGTAGAGGGTCATGGTTGGGGGAGGGGGGGCAGATGTGTGATATGACCAGCTTCTCCAGGCACTTGCTGGCTATGGGAGTGAGCGCTATGGGACCACTGTGGGGCGGCTGTAGCTCAGGAGGTAGAGCGGGTCGTCCACTAATCGCTTTGGATAAAAGAGGTCGGTGGTTCGATTCCCGGCTCCTCCAGTCTGCATGTCGAAGTGTCCTTGGGCAAGACCCTGAACCCCAAATTGCTCCCGTTGGTGTGCCAGCACCCTGCGTGGTAGCCTGCCGCCATCGGTGTATGAATGGGTGAATGTACCTACTGACTGTAAAGCGCTTTGGATAAAAGCGCTATATAAATGCAGGCCATTCACTGTGAACCACTGTGAACAGTTAAGCTGGGTAGCAACAGAGAGTGGATGTGTTTCCTTCGTGGACGTCTGGACGAGAAGATGGCTGAAAATGGCGTTACCACGCCCCGCCCGCACCTTCAGTGGGAATTTCATCATTTTTTGGGCAAGGCCATTTGGCCTTCGACTTGGCCATTTTTTTTTAGAGCACAAAGACACATGCCAGGGCTCAAAGGCATTTCACATTTTTATGACAAACTGGGAATACCTTGTTAGCACTGGTACTGTGACTTGTTTATTGATTACAAATTAGGGATGTTCATTTTGAAAATTTTCCAAAATCGATAATCGGTGAAAATTAACGATCAATTATCGATCATCGATTTTATTAATACTTAGAAAATTTTCAATTTTTTCAATTTTTTTTTTTTTTTTTTACAAAATGAATGCCTATGGCAGAAAATACGAAAGACAACGTGTTCTCCTCAATGAACTCTTTATTTCAATGTGTCTCCTCTCCAACACTCTGCTGTCCCCGGCGCATGCCGGGGTGAATTCCCCATGTTTAAAACAGTTTTGTTGGCACAAAGGCCCGTGCCCAGCCAGAAAACTAGAGACTATATGAAGCTCCACCTCACGTTAGTCGGCTGTGCAATGGAGTGGGGCGAGGAGGAACGAATTCCACCCAAACCTAGTCCACAATTTTTTTTTTTTTTTTTTTTTTTTAATAATTAAAAAATCGATCCAAATGCCACAGGATCGATTCCAATCCTTAATGATCGATTATCGATTTTCGATAATTGATGAACATCCCTATTACAAATACATGATATTAGATCAATCACACAGTATCAAGGTAGGCCATACACAAGTTGTCATGAAGAAAAACTACGTTCCAAATGATCGACTCATTCCGAGGCGAGGGGCACACTGTGTCCCTGTGCGCTGCTGCGGCTCTTTTCACATCGTGAAGAGCGATCTTTCTGAAATGCGTGATATAACGAGCCACTTACACATCCAGGGCATACATTCAACTGAGACCACTGATGCTTTAGCAGGCTGGTAGCAGGGCAGCAGTGCACAGCTGCCAAGGTGGCCTTAGGGATTTCAGGTCATCACAGCCAGAGGGAGGGGCAGCGGCAGCCATGGCCTCCATGTGATTCCCACCCTACCCGCACCTATATAGACCCTTTTCGTCGGGCGAGTCTGGATGGGGCTCGCTCGTTTCTTGGGGTTTCGGTTGAGAGCTTTGATGAAGCTTTTTGCGATTCTGGGCTTTATGCTGCGTGTTTCAAAGTGTGTTCCACCCAGTCTATTTTTGGAACCCCCCACCCGTTGTGCGCCACCGTTGTGCTCCAGCGCGAAAGCGTTTTCGCCTACAGTATGAGAATGGCTTCCTCACGCTATTCCCTGCAGTTTTGGCTCGGCTTTCAATAGTCTGGAGAGCACTGTCGCCACTTAGTGGGTCGGTGGAATGGGTTGTACACGTTCGGTGGCTCTCATATTTTTATAGGAGATGTAAAAGGGTTAGATCAACGTCCCACCGTCAAAATTTTTTTTTTTTTTTTTTTTGACGAGTTGACTCGCCATTGGCAGTCAACCGTTGGTTTCTGCTTGACGAGTTGACTCGCCAATGGCAGTGAACGTGTTAACTGGACCTTTATGAATTTTAATTGAGTAGCCCTGGTCTATATAAAGAATGGTGCTAGCACCCCTAGTGGTGGAGAGTGTAAAATGTAATTTTGTCCGACCCCAATAATATGAGGATATTGGTGTTGATGTAAATAGTGCTTCTGTAGGGTCACAGAGGAGTCACTTCCACATAGTGAGTTGTCTCATGATTATTAAGAAATAAAACCTCTGTCACGGTGTTTTTGAAAGACCACACCGTTTGCATATAATCCACTTCCAAAGTCTGGTGGGTGGAGTTTATTTCACCAGCAACCAGGTGACCTCATGCAACTCGAGGAAACTACATCTTTCAACAGCCCAAGTTTGGTACTGATGACATCATCACTGATGAGATCACTGATGACATCATCACCGTTTCAACAGCCCAAGTTTGGCACTGATGACATCATCACTGATGACATAATCACTGTTATCCATTCCTGACTGACTGACTGAATGAATGCCTGACTCACCCCAAAATGCCTTCTCTTGACCACGCGCTGTGCAGGCTGTGCAGGCTGCGCAGGCTGTGCAGGCTGTGCATGTGGTAAAAAGTCCCACTATAAACCCTCATATCTGTGTTGTTTCCCCTTTGATTGAAAAATGCTTCTGCCAAACTAAAGACAACACATTACTTGATGTTGAGTGATGTTTTTTTCATTTCTCTCTAAATGTGCACATTCGTTATTTTCCTTGTTAGGCGTAGCCGTGCCTGGCAGAGATTTGCACTCTACTGAGTGCACTTTTCTCGTATTATTTCTTGTTCTATTCTTTGTGGGAATAAACAACTCAAGTAAAGTAAACTAAAGTATGCTGAGAGAGAGAGAGAGAGAGAGAGAGAGAGAGAGCAGACCTTGATGATGACGGCGTGGGCTGGCAGGTTGACCCCCCAGGCCAGGGTGGCGGTGCAGACCAGCACCTTGATGTGTCCTCTGGAGAAGGTGCTCTCCATCAGGCTGCGGTCAGAGCGCAGCATGCCTGCATGGTGGATCCCAAAGCCCTCTGGGAAGATCTCCCGCATCTGCTTGTTTCTGGAGCGCTGGATCTGGAAGTGAGAGAGGGGGGCGGGGCATCAAGAGGTGTCAAGGTTGGTAGACGAGCACAGATTTGAAATGGGCAATCGGTTTAAAGGGACAGTTCACCCCCCCCCCAAAACAAACAACAACAACAACAACAACAAACAAAACAAACACAAATCAAAATATATTTTTTTCCTCTCACTTTCCTCTCACTTCCTCTCACGTGCTATTTATCCATCTAGAAGGCTTTGGTGTGAGCCGCTGAGTTTTGAAGATGTCGGCCATAGAGATGTCTGCCTTCTCTCAATACAATGGAACTGGATAGCACTCGGCTTGTGGTGCTCAAATCGGCTGTATATATATATTTATATATATATTTATATATATATATATATATATATATATATACCGTATATTAGGGATGTCACAATATATCGTCCCACAATATATCGCGATATCAAAACATGACAATACGTATCGTTGAGATGAAATCTCATATCGTGAGAAAAAGAAGCTGAACATGGTGGCACTGATCTGCATCTGATTGCATGCTCGCTCTCCTTTTCATTGCTTTGTTTGAACAGACGAGGGACGTTACAGACACGGAGGATGAAAATGGTGAAATTACTCAAATTAGCGTGGAGGATGCCCCCCTCAACTTACAAATCGATCGCAAAAAAATATTGTTACAATATCGTATCGTATCGTATCGTTATCGTGAACCCAATATCGTGTATCGTATCGTATCGTGAACTGAGTGTATCGTGACACCCCTAATATATATATATACTTATTAAACGAGCGCACCTGGTTCAGACTCAGAGAAGTCCCCCTCCTCCGCTCTAGTGCTCCTCTGCACTGGGTGTGCTTGTACGACGCCGGGGCGTCCCCCACGAGTCACGGTAAGTGGACTTGGTAGTTTTTATTATTAAAACGGCAAAAATTTAATTCGAACAGATAATTAATTACGATGATCCGATGTAGAAGGCTCAGAGGTCGATGGGGGGTCGGCCCATCACGATGGTCGATGCCATCGTCCATCGTGCCAACCCTAGTGGGAACCTCCCTACAAGGGTTGGTCGCTCGAGGCCATATGGTTTCTGAGATACAGAGTTCTATTTAATACCTTATCACTTATATTTTATTACCTCTTCTATCTAACTGTTGCCTTACTGCCTATTTGCTGCTTGCTGTTTTTGCACTATTTACCTACTGCACCTTGTCTGTAAGAATTTCACATGTGTGTACTCGTACAACGGAGTGACAATAGACCAAATCACCGTGACGTCACCATGTAAACAACACCACTTGGGGAAGGCGGCAGGTTTAAATGTGCGTGTTGTCAAATAAATGCTGTCAAACCCTCTCGTTGTTTTCGGCCGACTACTTTCAATTTAAATGGTTAAACGGTTGGTAAACATGCTTGTCCGACGTATCTAGCCTTTCTTCTGTGTTTGTTTTATGTAGTGTTAGCTAGCTAATAACGTTTGTTTGTCTGTCAAACTCGCTGTTTTTTTGCAGACTCGTTAACGTTACAGACAGAGCTACTGACGCCACGTTAATTTAATTTAGCTTCAAGTCTACTCTGGTCTGGTCCAACAGGTAAATTAGCTAGTCTGGTCTCCACTAACGTTAGTGAAAGTGTTGTTATGAGTGATATTAAACAACAACACAACACGGACGAACCATTTTTGTCTTCTTTGTCTGTTTTTGTCTTCAACACGTCAGTTTGTGCCGTCCACCGCCATTATAATGTGTGGACCCAGGGGTACCCGGAAGTAAATGTAAACATCCCGCTGATTTGGTCTATACAAATCTTGAATCTTGAATGAATAAATAAATAAATACATAAATAAATAACATAATATCGCTGTTTTTAGGACTTTTCTCCATTTCTGTAGTTAACAGGGTGTGATGGAGTTGAAAGCCCAGCCTCCCCTTTTATCATACAGATTAAAACACTATACCTCTGCAGCCGACACGGCATGTGCGCACGCACACGCACGCGCGCACACACACACACACACACACACACACACACACACACACACACACACACACACACACACACACACACACACACACACACACACACACACACACACACAGATTGAGCTGTGTGTAGCTGACTGGCAGGCAGGCAGGGCAGAGCATGACCTGGCGGGGCGTGCGAGGCTTCCTCATCACAGAGCTTTATCTCTCTCTCTCTGGGCTGCATCTAAATGGAGGTCAGTGGCCACCAGGAGAGAAAGCCCATTACAGACAGCACCTGTCTCCCTTTTAAGAGAGAGAGACAGACAGACAGACAGACAGAGAGAGACAGAACGAGACAGAGAGGGATAGAGAGAGAGACAGAACAAGAGAAACAGAACGAGAGAGAGACAGAGAGAGAGAGACAGAGAGAGGGATAGAGAGAGACAGAGAGACAGAACAGAACAAGAGAGATACAGAGAGAGAGAGAGAGAGAGAGAGAGAGAGAGAGAGAGACCGCTGTGTTTGAAACAGCTGGAGGCCTAGGCTAACTTACTGTATTATTTTGAAAGTCAATAATATTCAGTAAATAGCAAACTTGTCCGTTTATCTTTTCTTTTTTTTCAGGCATTGTGACTTTATTGGACAGGACAGCAGGCAGACAGGAGAGGTGGGGAGAGAGAGGGAGGATGACATGTGGCAAAGGACCACGGGTCGGACTTGAACCCGGGTCAGCCGCGCAAAGGACTAAGCCTTTGTGACACACGTGGTACCAGGTGAGACACTGGGATGCCCCAGCCCCAGTCTGTTTCATTGCTGTATTCATGTGATAAATATACATGTAATAAATACCCAAATGTCAATGAGATGATAATCTGCATGAGAAAAAAGAAAAGAAAAAGAAAAAAAGAAAATAATCCGCTTATACACTAGTGATCAATTTGAACCGTCCCAAAGTGATCACTATAAGAGGAGTGAGTCCACTACATTTCACTAACTAATGGCCACATCATACACCACATTAACCCATTGATACCTGATGCAGCATTTGTGTGCGTATCCCTTTAAGACCGCGAACCGCGTTAACGCGGTTCGCGGTCTTAAAGGGATACACACACAAATGAGGGATATACACGCAAATGCTGCATCAGGTATCAATGGGTTAAACATGGGGGAAACAAGGCAGCTGACATTTCTGGGACGTGCTGGTGGGCATATTGTACATACCTTCTCAGCGTCCAAACCACTTGGGAAGTGTTGTGCAATGCGAAGGAGCCATTTGTCACGGTGAGAAATGCCAAGCCTGCGTCATTATTTTGTCACATGATTTCTTTATCAACAAAGACGTTTCCAGACTCAAGCCAGATTGTGTCACTTCTCATTCAGCCTGTCTAATTCAACACATCATGGTTCACATCAACGTCCTCGGATGGAAACACCTGCCTAGAGATTTGATAAAGATCCACCAATCACCAATCATGTGTCATCTTTCAGTCATATCGTGATGATATGTCAATTGCCAGGTAATTATAATATATGATAATATGATTACTAAACATGACTTTGCTTACATGAACAATAGTGATATATGTATCGAAACTGACTCCTGTGATTATTGTGATAGTGATTTCAACCGTATTGTGTATCATACTACTACTACTATGTTTTAACTATGTTTCCCATACATCCTAGGCCTAGGGGGTGATTACGTTTTGTGGTCTGTGACAACTAGGAAGTAGGGATGTTCATCAATAATCGATAATCGATAATTCATCGTTGAGGAATGAATTCGATCACGTGGATTTTTTATCGATTATTATTATTTATTTATTTTTATTATTTTTTTGCGGACTAGGTTTGGGTGGAATTCGTTCCTCCTCGCCCCACTCCATCGCACAGCCGACTAACGTGAGGTGGAGCTTCATACAGTCTCTAGTTTTCTGGCTGGGCACGGGCCTTTGTGCCAACAAAACTGTTTTAAACATGGGGAATTCACACCGGCATGCGCCGGGGACACAAACAAACGCACCCAGCGGTCTGCGGACCTCAGTGAGGCTCAGGCCTGTTGATTTGACTCTTGTGCTGTCGGCTAAGCTGGAAGACGCCGATTGCCTTACATCATGTAACCTGACATGTAACATGTTTGTTTACCTGGCCACAGCGCTAGTGTCTGATATTCTTACTACACAGCGGCATCGCCATTATAGCTGACCGAGAACGCGCAACGTTATTACCAGACCAGAGTAAAAATATATATATATATATTATTATTATTATTATTATTATTACGCTATCGATAATCGATAATTGATCGTTAATTTTCCCGAATTGCGATTATGGAAATTGTTCAAAATGAACATCCCTACTAGGAAGTGAAGTTGTGTTGTTGAAATAAACAAAGGGCGATCTTTTAACTCTTCAACAAGGAGTTGTCTCCGCATTTCCCTAACATTTCCCCAGCGCACATCTTGCACAGTACCATAACGTCCCTTCTTTTGAGAGAGAGAACAGAAACACAGGGTGTAGCTGAAGCTTGGCGGTTACAAGAGCGTGACGTTATAAACCGGGGTTAACGGCGAACTCGGTCCATCGCTGCATCCCTAGTAGGGATGTCACGATACTAGAATTTCTACTTCGATACCAATACCCAGGAAAATATCGATACTCGATACCATTTTCGATACCACGCAGCGGGATGACGACAACAACACATCAAGAAACATACAAAATAAACAAAGCTAATAGTCAGCTAATTGAAATGCTATGGCTGAGGCCTTGCTTTGAGGTGTCGGCGTGTGTTACGGCCGCCTCTCGGCGTTCTAATAGAAGGTGAGTTAGCGCTGACGTCTGCTGTGCCATGGCTGCATCTGAGGTGGCAGCACCCTAAGCTCCTGATCAGCTCCCATTAGGTCCCCGCTGCTCCAGATCCATCCACAGACAGCTGGGCTCACCCTCACAGGTGTGAGGCCCACCTGAGGTGAGACGAGTACTGACAAACCCTGCTCAAGGACAAGTATGGTTACTTTAGTGAAAATTAACTCAAGTACATAAGTAAAAGTACTAGTCCAGGGAATTACTCAAGTACGATTAAAAAAAGTAGCCTCTTCAAAAGTACTCAAGTAAAAGTACATTTGCGTTACTTTTCAAATGTTTTATGTTTGAATTATTTACCCTAATACATTTCACACATCCGGAGCATGTTAGCAGTGTTATCTAAGCTGCCATGTCTTTGTCTGTCTTGTCTTTCATACTGAACAGCTTGTTCAGATGCAGCAGGGATGCTCAGTTTGGTGATTTTCTCTTTGCCAGACGAGCTAGAGCTGCTAGCAACAGTAATAGCTCTAGTTACAAGTGCGATTTAATTGAATTGAATTGGTCACTGCACTAACGAGCCACCAGTCTGGGGGCCCTACTGTAAATGTGGAAGTGATTCTGGACCTGTTAGCATAAGCAGTCCCAATGCTACTGTGCTGCTTTCATAGTGCGGTGTGCAAAACAGAAATCTGAATTTACCAATTTACTCAGTGTACATTTAAAAGTACTTGAGTAGTGAGGTATTTTTTTGTCATATCAATTGCTATTTCACTATTTATGTACGTATCGTGGGACAGACAAATCAATTGTGATATTACAGTAGCTCCATTTTATTCTGCTGTAGTAATCACAAATGAGATAGCTTGCTCATCACGGCGGTTTCACAAGCTCTCCATCCAAATTATATTATTTGCACATTGTGGTGATAGTGACATTTTTAAATTGCTGTTTACATTCCAGCAAGCCAGTGCCCTCGCTAGAAAGATTTACATCTCAGACATAAACAGAATTCAGACTGTGGTTGTCAATGAAATGATATTCATCACACCTCCTGAATCCTGCAGACCTGGGCAACGGCAACCGCCTTTCAACAGATCTAGAGCCATCAGTCATCACAGGCACCAGGACCACATGACAATGGGCCTTTTTCACTGCAGCCAGTCTGTGTCTAAAAGGCAGGGTAAACTCAGGTGCAACCAAAACATTATTCATTAATACACAGGACAAGATGTTACTATCCCTTGTGCCAAAATCCGAGGAAAAACACATTTAGAAGCCCAATCCAGAATAAAACAAGCTAACAGGCTAACAAACTAATAAACAAGGCACAAATCACCAGTTACCTACCCTAGCCAACAGCAGTATGAAGCATGTCATTGGGGTTTTCCAGTGGGCACCTTCCTTCACCGAGGTTTCGTTAAGTTAGGCCCACGACACCTCAAGAAGGCTTAAAGGGTGTAATCCAGCGTCCTGGAAACACCTCCCTCCATGCTACCACCGCACAACTGCATATTACCTCACTATCTAAGCCTAGCTATCCAGGTTGAGAATTGATTCTAGATTCTTGCATCGAGAATCGTTGGAATCGAGAATCGATTCTGGAATCGGATCGTGACCCCAGGAATCGGATCGGATCGTGGATTAGCCGGATTGGAGCACCCCTATTAATGAGGGTTTCCAATCCAATTTAGGTGTCCCAGTGCTGAGGGCCCTCATTAAAGTTTTGGTTGCACCTGTGTTTACCCTAACCTTGCTTGCAAGATGGATAACCTCGCGAGATCAAAAGAGATTCTCTCGACGTAATCCATCTTGTCATGCACAGGCAGTTAAGATGATTGGCCGAACCATGGCCGGCTCGACGAATCAGCGGCAGCCTTAGGCGGGCTCAGGCTCGTCTGGGCAAGTAGTGGGTACATGGTCTTTGTAGTTCTTTTCACTCGTCAACATGGCTGCCGCCGCGGAAGTGACAGGCAGTCTGAATTAAATTGAATGTAACGTTCCCAATTCTATGTATTAAATTCTAAAAAACGACCCTCAACATTTGGGAAGGCTAAGCCACACAACTAGTTCGTTATAATCTAACGTCATGTTTCGAAGGCGACTTTGCGACGATGAGGACGGTGAGGACTCAATCAATGAATACCACGGAGATCAGGCACCTTCCTCCGGTTGCAAACGTGACGTCAGAGGCATGGCGATCTGATTGGTTGAAGTTAACACGGGTCATCCAATCACCTGCCAAGGAGCTTGGAAAAAGTGCCCGCCTCCGTCAGCGGGTCGGGTTACTGCATTCCCAGATCGACTGGTTTAGTGAAACGTAATGTGAAGCTAAACCGTCCATCTGGCAGCGTCAGGTTATGTTTACCCTGCCTTCTAGACACAAATGGCTGCTGTGAAAAAGGCCCATTTCCCTACGCAGGGGTGGCAGAGACATCACGAGTGGAGCTTCCAAAGTGTCAAATCACAAATGACACTGCTGGCTCTGTGGTGATGAGTAGCACATGAAGCGCTGCGGTTCCCGAGCGTTGCCACCGACACCACCTCCACTCGCTCCTATTTGTTTACTTTGTCAGACTGTGGCAGGGTGGCTAATTGTTGATTTCATTGAGTGGCCCCTTGATAGTCATAATGTTTGGCCCTGGCGGTGACAGGCTTTTAACGCTGGATGGGTAAAGAGAGAGAGAGAGAGAGAGAGAGTGGGAGTGGGAGGACCAGCTACTCACAGCCACTAGCATCCACTTATCTGTCCCCATCATCTCCCTCTGTATCTCCCACTATCCCGCTCCGCAGAGGTGCAAAGAGTACTGACAAATCCTACTCAAGTACAAGCATTGCTAGTACTTTAGTGAAAATTAACTCAGGTACAAGTAAAAGTACTAGTACAGGAAGTTACTCAAGTAAGAGTAAAAAAAAAGTAGCCTATTTAAAAGTACTCAAGTAAAAGTACATTTGTGTTACTTTAAAAATGTTTAATATTTTAATTATTTATGCTAATGATTACATTTCACACATCCAAGCCACCAGTTTAGTTGCCCTAAAAGTGGCAATAATTCTGGACCTGTTAGCGAGCAGTCCTAATGCTACTGTGCTGTTTTCATAGTGTGGTCTGCAAAACAAAAATCTGAATTTACTCATTTACATTTAAAAGTAGAATATCTATTATTAAAATGACTCAAGTAAAGTATAGCATTATAAAAAATACTTAAAAAGAACATGGTGCAGGTTGGAGATCGCATTGCATTAATATGTGGGACTGGTACAGTATGTAGCAATAGGATTCTCTTTTGTTTTTTCACACATAGCTGCATCTAGAGTTGTTTTTTGTAAAGCAGATGGCACGCGCGCCTGAAAACCTGTCAATGGAACATACGTAACACTTGTGACATCACTCACCTAGCCAGGCTGCTGTACTTACTCTAGCCTGGGCACACTGCTGTTATGATCTGGGGCCAGGCAGCCTGGGCTCATGGGGGGGGGTGGTACGGCGGAAAAGTGCACGCTCCGGTCAGCTGTTTTAATGCTGATGACGAAGCAATGAAATAGGAAAATGGCCGACGGCTCCCTGAGGTTACAAGAAGACGCAGACGCTGGCTGGACTTGAGTTTTCTCTAACTATGTCCTGCAATGATCCAGTGTTGTTCCTATTTAAGGAGGCTTTTTTTTCAATCTTTTCTTCACAGCGCGTGTGTCATATCACTATGTAACACCTATTTCCATCTTGCCTTTGTTGGTTGGGCTCATCGTCGTTGATGATGGGTGGACTGGGGGTATGGTGTTTGGATATTGTGACAGCTTGTCACAGATCTGAAGCAGTGACAGGAGCGTGGTGGTGGACGTGTGCGTGGTGTAAAAATAGCGCAGAATGAAAGCAAACAGAGACATTAATGAGCGTGCTCCCGTGTCGCCGTGGCGTCCCTGGAGGCTGCTCGCTCGCGTCGTGTCTGCGCCGGCGAGAGTGCCTCTTGTCAAACAAGATGACATCAAACACCACACAGTGGTGGAGAGTTGAAAGAGAGACAGCCTTCGAGATGTCCTCGTGAGCCAAGTGCAGTGTTGGGCAAGTTACTTTCAAAATGTAATATACTACATATTACTAGTTACTTTCATATGAAAGTAATAAGTTACTTTACAATATTACTTTCTGTGTAGAGTAACTCGTTACTTATTACACTACTTTTGCATTACTTTCACCAAAACAACAGCAGCAGCAGAATGACATCGCTGCCCCGGAACATCCCGAAAAATAATTTCCACCGCCTTGAAATCAGTTTAAACAATCTAAAATTCTAAATGTTATTCTTTTCCTTTGTTATTGTCATCTATAGTGGTTATTTGCATAAAAACACACAGTTTGATTAGGAAATGATTGTCTCTTTTTTGTGCTTTGATTTAATAAAATGTAACTCAATTTGTAACTTGAGTTACTTGAGAAAGTAACTGGTATAATATGACTGAAATCCTATAAGTAATAAGTTATATTACTGAGTTACTGCTAAAAGTAAGATATTACATGTAATATGTTACTTTTGTAAGGAGTTACCCCCAACACTGGTGCTGTCTGTCTCTACTTTAACGTCACATCGCCCCAGAGTACCTCTCCACAAACTCAACGGTCCTCCCTTAAGTCCCCGGACGTCCTTACTCGTCCCCAATACAGATCTTTGATACAGCGCGGCAGCATGCCGATGCACAACGGCTGTCCGATGCATAAATTAGCACCTCGATGTGTTTGAGTTCTCGACGGACCTCGGCGTTCCACAGTAGGTGTTTTTGCAACACGAGCCGTGCTGCAATGCGCCAATGGGACCACACGGGGTCTCTTATCCTCCACAGTTATTTCTTTCTCCTCTGGAATGAGCAGAGACGAGCTTGTACCTTTCATGAGAGTTGGAGATAAAAAAGGGGGGGGAGGAGGAGAGGAGGTGGAGGCAAGGATCCTCCATCGGAGCAAATGAAAGTCAGGGGGGGCTGTAACACAGTCTTCTCCCTGGGGAGAGCCGTGGTCGTCGGAGGCATGCTGCACACTGGTACGAGGCAACATGGTGATCTCACAATGTCGACGGTGATAATTTTTACTGCCATATTACCTTCAACAAGGACGTACGGACTTTATTATTCTGCACTTTAATATCCTGCACTTTAAATTCCAGCCAGATGATGGGGCCCTATTCACATGTGTATTTGTCTCTTTTTATTGTTTTACTCTCTTGTATATCTAAATGTTTTTACATGTTGTCGGTGTGATTTGTTGTGTATGTTTTTAAGCTCTTTGCGCCCCAATTCCAATGTAGTTTCTACTACTTAAATAAACTAACTGACTCTGACTCTTGATGCAGTACACTGTACCTCCAAACCCATCTATCATTTTCATTCAGATTTTTTGCTATAGTCGTTTACAATCAGTGCTTTCACCCATCTTTTTGGTTTCAAGTTTAACTTACTACTAACATTAAAGGGTACCAGGGTTTCAGAACACCAAATGTCCGTTTGAGTCCTTTCAAAGGCCTTTATAATGCTACATATAATTAAATTAAATTTAAATTTAACACCCACAACAAAGCAAAGATATGTCGACATTTTGGCCATTTGCAGCTGCTTTCTATAAAGAAAGCATTCAAACTATAAAGGTATGAGACAAACAATGGACACTAATGAATGTAGCATTACGGTACATTACATTTTTAAATTTGGTATGAGCCAGCACTAGAGGCCATGATCTACCTCTTATCAGACTGTAAATGAATAGTTTACTTACATGATTATGTTTGCTAAAGCAGGTGCGACA
This sequence comes from Poromitra crassiceps, assembly GCF_964638095.1. Taxonomy (NCBI): domain Eukaryota; kingdom Metazoa; phylum Chordata; class Actinopteri; order Beryciformes; family Melamphaidae; genus Poromitra; species Poromitra crassiceps. The sequence goes on from NC_139640.1 coordinate 3,452,020, forward strand.
AAGCAAAAATGTGGATTTTTTTTGCATTTATTTATATACAGTATGTATATCTATATGTGTGTGGAGCTAATATCGTGATGTATAATGTCCTGCTGTAATCTTGCATGTGGGTCAGACTTACTGTGAACTGTACGCATGTGATAATGTAATACAACATAGAAAATAAAACCAAGACTACAAATATGTTGAACCTTTCAGTTCATGGCATTTGGGGTCTTTTGTTTAACTTACTTTCCAACTCTGCTTCGATTAAATATCACCACGTGTAAGAAAATAATTTGACACCATATTTGCACCCTGCCGAGATGTGACGTTATTTACCAGAAAGCATGGAACAACTGCTGGTTTTTAATATGTAAATAGTTGAATAAAATAAAACATTTGATCACAAAAATATATACATGTAAACAGTCTTTGACTTGTAGGTGTTATTAGGGGAGGGGACGATGTATCTTCAATATATCGCAATAGAAAAATGTGACATGTATTGTGGGGCAGAGAAATTAATCAGGATATTAGCTCCATTTGATGTGCCTTGACGTCCAAATGGCACTTCAGATTTTGTGACAACCATACATTATTATTGCAAATATATCCAAAAAGTGTTGCTGCTTTGATGTAGTCATTTTACAAAGTTTCAAATTAATTCCTGAATTATTTTATTTGGCAACAGTAAATATAAAAGTGTTTAGAGTGATAACACGTGTTATCGAGGCTATTTTGCGCGGATATATCGGTGTGCCTTGAGATTTTGTCTTGCCCTTGGCGTGCCTCAGGCTAAGATGTTTGAAAACCACTGGTCTAGAATCACAATTTCACAAGCTCTCCATCCAAATTATTTGTATCTCAGGATTGAACAGTTTGTTGGCATTGAACTTTATTTTTATTTTTAACAGCGTTATGGTTTTATCAAATCCTGAAGGCCATATCACGCGTTGATGAATGGATTCAAACCAATTGCATGATGCGTGGACACATCTGAATATATTTCTGTATTTTGTCCATATCTTCCCACCCTTAATGTGGCTGGCTCGTCTACAGTCGATGCTTTTTTGGCAGGGAGCCTCGCTCTCAGATCACGACGCAGCAGCAGCAGCAGGCGGGGGTCGAGGTCTGAGTTGAAAGCCTCCTTCAGACCAAAAAGCCCAGCTGACCCCCGGCACACCTGCTCAGTCCAAACAAAGAAACACTCTCCAGTGCAGAAAGTGTCTCTGACAGAACCAAAGAAGGAGGGACACACGAGCCCCGTTTGAAACCGTTCCCTATTACAGATATAGAGGGTTTTAACCAGCTGCAACCCCACAGCATTTCCTTTTTCTCAGCTTCTTCTTCTGTGTTTTATGGCGGTTGGCATCCTTAAATGTTGCATTACCACCACCTGAATTGTATCAGCTTCACAGTGCGAACTATTGACAGTGTCCACTTTCTCAGCTGTTCAGGGGAAAACACTGACATAGCCTACCGTAAATTCCGGACTATAAGCCGCGGCTTTTTCCCCGTTTTTTGGCCCCTGCGGCTTATATAACGGTGCGGCTTATCTATGGATTTTTTCAGCAAAAAAAAAAAAAAAAAAACTGAATTCTCTCTTCTTTAGCACTCTTTCTAACTATAAATCCACTTCTGTTTTAATTTCCTCTCTTGCCCTCTTTTCACCACACCGCGGACACTGTGTGCACTGTAAAAAAAAACACAGGTGGTGTTGTGTTATGTTGTTTTGTTGAAATGTTAATAAATGGGAGCTTCCTCAAACAGCCATCTCTTTCCCGACAATCCCCTCTGTGCACGAACCCTTACATATGGTAATTAAACATTAAAACACAAAAAAAAAAAAAAAAAAAAAAAAAAACATTAAAACACCCGCGGCTTATAGTCCGGTGCGGCTTATATATGTAACAAACAGGCAATTTTGCTGCTGCGGCTTATACTCCGGTGCGCCTTATAGTCCGGAATTTACGGTACTTCTATTTCTATTTTTTTTTATGTAAAGATAGGCCTATGCGTGCAATAACGTACTGATAGTCAGCTTACTCTGTAACATGTAGCTTTTATTAGCCTCTCAGGCTAGCTCCACGGACCGGACAACAACGCTTCCTACTACCCAGCGTGTGCACGTCTTTCTGACAGGAGTGGTTGTTATGGCAACTATCAACAACAACAACAACAACTACTAACTACTACAATACATAAAGACCGAAATAGGCTAACTTGTTAATGTGTCTGTCGGAGACACGGCCGAACGTTAACATTTAATATGAGCCGAATATCAGCCTACGCTCAGCTATGTATACAGGAAGTAAACCGGATATCCAGGTGGGTTGTGATGGTTGTTATTGTTGTCAAGTTAAAACCGTCTATAGTGGACTATATCATGTGTTTTTGTCCGAATGATTTGATTCACTAGGGGAGAGTGGGGTGAGTTGTGCCACTTTTTACTTGAGGTGACTTTAAAGTGAGGGCATGACAGTAATGCCTCCAACTACAATATGTAAATATATTTCAGGATGTTGTGCACCACTGGGAACACTCCCTTTGGATCTTAAATAAACTGTTAAAAAAATATGGCTATTCTTAAAAAAGTGGTCTCTTGGCACAACTTGCCCCCGGTGCGGGGTAAGTTGTGCCTTTGGAGAGAATACGTTGGGGTAAATTGTGCCATTGATTACTGAAGTAAAACAGAACATTTTCATCTCATATACTGTAATGCTATATCAAAGCAAGACAAAATAAAGATAACACTAAAGTCCAGTGTACTATAACAGGGTTAAACAAGGCTAAACGGTAGCAGCAGTTGACCTACATATTTAACATTTTCAGAAATAAAATGATGTTCAAAATGAACAAAATCAACTATCACAGAGCCAGGCTACACTTGCCAATACTGCAATATTCTTCAACAAGGTCTATTTAAACATTTAAGAACAAAATGAAATAAAATTTCACTAAATCAACTGCAACTGCACTGGCACAACTTAACCCAGGCCTTTTGGCACAAATCACCCCATCCCCACCATTTTAACAAACTTGTATCATATAGCTGGTTTGGAGCTAACATCATGCTAACAGTATAGCCTCATATTGTAGCTTACTAAAACACTAACACATGTGTGAAATGTTTTCAAGCTTGTCTATAATTGTTCAGACACAACAATAAATAAACCTTGATCATAAAAAATTTACTTTGAGAGGCAAAAAACAGTTTTTTGAACTTAAATGTGCTTAGCTCTTCTGCCATCTGCCTCCCTTCTTTGCAGAGTGAGTAAAATGGATGCCTCTTCAAAAATGTGTGGTCACATGACCAATTTCTTCTATGGTTTTCTAGATACAAGGGGTGGCACAACTTCCCCACTGGCACAACTCACCCCACTCTCCCCTATACAGTCCACTATAACAGTGGTTCTCAAATGGGGGTCCGCGGACCCCCAGGGGTCCGTGGCACTTTGCCAGGGGGTCCGCGAAAAGTTTTCAAGTTAAAAAAAAAAAAAATAATAATAATAATAATAATAATAATAATAATAATAATTAAAAAGAAAATGCTACATGTTACTTATTCCTTCTCAAACTACTTCCTACATGGTGCTAGTCTATCAAAATATCTTGGCTGTCATTTATTGTGTTGCATAGTGGTTTTCTGGACTGTTGACAAATTGTGATATTGTAAGTCGCTTTGGACAAAACAAAAGCGTCTGCTAAATGACGTAATGTAAATGTAATGTAATAAAAAAAAAAAAAAAAAAAAAATTTGCAAAATCTTCATAGTTCAAGGAAAATAGTTTATGCTTTAAATCTAAATTGGTTCATGGATTACATTCTAATAACAAACCTATCAAATTAAAAGTCAAGCACGTTACCGTGGAAACAATTAAGCTTAGCCCAAAATCACAAATCAGAATGAGGGGGTCCGCGGTATATTTTCTATCTTGTAAGGGGTCCTTGGCTGAAAAACATTTGAGAACCTCTGCACTATAAAATACCCACAATCCATTGCAATTTCTAGAGAACAGCGAGAGCAGAGACGATGGGATATCAAAGCGAGACATGTCATCTTCTAGTCGCTTCCTGTATCTGTGCCACGGAGGTCTCACCACGGCCACGCCCACTTAGGAGACCAGACGGTCAGCCAATGAAGTTTCAAACCATTGACAGACAGCCAATCACAAGCAGAGGACCACTCCCATTTAGGAGCCCGGAAGAATACAATTTCTTATACTTGGCGGAGCCTGGAGTGGTGTGTCTCTATCTATATCAAAGGTCTCTGGCGAAAGTACACTCCAAAATTGTTCTCCCATTAGAGATGCGCGGATGAGCTTTTATGCCATCCTAATCCGCGTGTATGCATGAACCGTCCGCCCGCCATAAATCCACGCAAATTATTTCATACTATTTATAGATCCGCGCCCGCCATGCACCCGACGCTATAAACGCTATAAAACGCTATAAAAGGAGCAAACTTATGGTTTCTGCTGCCGTTGGTGCGATCGCTGCAGTCCAAGACTCCAAATAAACTTCCATGCTGTATTATGTCCAGTCCACCACTTGCCCTCATGTAGTTTACTCGGCTAACGCTATAGCTTAGAGATTCCTTTTTGAGAGTGACATCATTGACCATATATGGACGAGTGGAGCCTAGCACATGGCTGTATTGTTTGGTTTACGGCCGTGGGTCCTTTGGGGGACCTACAATAGGCGACTAAGAATGTGCCTGATGAAAAATGTAGCTTAAAATACGTTCAGACTAGAGAACGTAATTAATATTATTGTTCCTCATTAATGATACATCGTTTCAACCGCCCGCAACCCATCCGCTATTAATCAGAATGTTTATTTTTATGATCCGGCCCGCACATCACTATCTCCCATATACCACAATGCAATGCGGCCATGTTTACCAAAGGAGAAGAAGAGTGAAGCAGTGTCCGAAACTCCTTTGATCGTTCCCCATATAGTTCACTATATGATGAACACTACACGGGGCATAGTGAGGGAGTGAATGAGTGAACCATTCCCAACATAGCGACCATTTCTGTCGCATTATCAAAAACTAGGAATGTGTTCTAAACTGCCCTATTGGAAACTCCCCCCCCAAAAAAAACTTTTCCACTCTAAACAGTAGACACAAGTTCACCAGAAAAAATAACACTATTTAACAATAATATATTCAAGTGGCTGCATTAAGATATCTAAGCCTGATTGACAGCCTCTCCAACGGCTGAGATAAAGCCAATTAAATAACATTAGGAGGAGTGGGGGGGGGGGGGGGGGGGGGATATAGTGGAATCACTTGTGACTTTTAAAGCTGGATAAATAAATGCTAAATTATATGACTGACCTTAGAGGTGCTTCGTTTCACTGCATATGCATATTGGGAGATAAAAAAAACACCTATAAATATTAATGCAGGGCAATTTCCAGAGCGCAAATAAGCCATGCATTATCTGTGTGTGGGCTTAAGAGTGGGATCAGCCCTGGACCCACAGAGCGGTCAGGAAGACGCGTTAATGGAGTGGATAACGCTCACCATGAGCTAGCACTGATTCAATGTGCGTCGTCCGGCATAGAGCCTACACCATTAGGCAAGTTACAGTAGGCAGATGCCCCTCCACTTGGAAATGAGGAGGGGGCAAAATTATCCTTTTGCCCCTCCACTTTTCACCCCATTGTGAAAGTCAGAATTTAGGCGGAGGGGGGGGATCGAATGTTTAATCTTCATCAATCTCTCAATCTTTTCCATCTCATGTTTAATTAAAGACTACCTAAAATATCTGCTCTGTTAGTTGCCTTTGAATTGCTGCACCCCGTTTCCAGCCCCAAGTGGTATATTGGGGGGGGGGGGAGCTTTTTTTTTCCCAAATCCGTGGCGGGCCAAAACAAACAGAGCCCCAAATTGGTCAGCACTGCCCTAGGGCATCATCCAGAGCAGGAATACCACGGTCAAACAGACAGTGCGGTGGATGCCCCACAGTTTGGTAAATGAATGCCCCTTCTAAAATTAACTCTCCACACGGCCAGTTTGGCATTTTTGAACTGGCCACGGTGCCCCCTTAAAAGAAAGTTGCTGGATCTCCTCGTTTACTACATGCGACGCAGTAAACAAACTCACGTTTCTCTCGTCACCAGTCACTCATGCTGGACATCAGTACTACAAGTGCGAGAGTCCTCCCACTCCCGCAAATATGTAACGTAGCCTACGTAAATACAGTGTTGTGTAGTGGAAGTAAATACAGTGTTGTGTAGTGGAAGCGACCATCTTGCTCTATAATGACCAGAACGGGTGTCGTTCAAACTGAACATTTATTTCTTCAACATGCTGCAGCAGAAAGGGAGATAAACAGCGGACTTTTCAGTCCATCTTGCAAGACACTATTTCCGTAGTTAAGCTACTTCCCTTTCCCTTTCAAAATAAAGCGCCTCTGCTTGTAACATGAAATAATTCAGGCATCTCAAGTAGATTAAAACATAGGCCAATGAAATTACTATTACCAGATTTCTCAATACACACACGCACACGCACACACACACACACACACACACACACACACACACACACACACACACACACACAAATTCTAAGATTGCATTTGTGAATTCTTCTTGCAGGGAGGGGGTGGGGGCACAATGAAAAAATGTACGCTTAGGGCACCCAAATGGCCAGCAGCGCCGCTGTTGAGACCACATGGTCATAACCTACTTACCATATACTGTAAGTAGACTCCTTAACTCATTCACCGCCAATGACGTCTTTGACGTGTTATCAGCAATGGCCTTCCCCGCCAAGGACGTGTTTGACGTGTTTTTGTTTTTATTGGTGCAGCGCCTGCAGCAAACACTTGCCCAGCCTGTGACACAGACACAGGTCCCTGCCTTCAAAGGGTAGCCGACAGCACGCGATCAAACACATACCGCAGCTGTTGTTTTGAAATTGAGCAAGAGGAAAAGCAGAGAACGGGTAACGCTTCCTTGTGCAGACAGGAGAAACGCCATTGAAACGCCCTCGGCGCGCTGCACGAGCTGGAGTCGCCTTCCTCTGTGCCAGCCAGGAGAAAACGGGAGAAAGTAATCAAGAGATGTGTTTGATCATCGGAGGAATGAGGAAATGATCGATCAGTTTGCGAGGGCGGTGAGGACGTGTTGAATAGCCGAGGGGAAAACGGGAACGATCAAATAGCAGAGTTGATATGACAGGGAGACATGGACGAGGACGGGTGTACCAGAACAAATCAAAAATAAACACAGGAACAGCTAGGCAGCAGCGGGCAGAAGGCACTCACAGCAGCCCGCTGTCCTTCTCAAGAGCTCTTCAGTTGGTTCATGAAATCGCTGGGCTGCGTGCCCTCCAGTGTTGCTCCTGGCCAATCCCAGCGCCACAGGGCGTGGTTATTGCTTATCCTATGTTGGGTTAGAAATCTAAAAGGGGGATCGTGTGTGTGTGTGTGTGTGTGTGTGTGTGTGTGTGTGTGTGTGTGTGTGTGTGTGTGTGTCTGTCTGTCTGTCTGTCTGTCTGTCTGTCGGTGTGTCTGTCTGTCTGTCTGTCTGTCTGTCTGTCTGTCTGCACACTCACACCGAGTAAACTGTATTGTTGAATGTAAAAAAAAAGCACTTCATGTGTGTATATATATATATATATATATTTATTTTTTTTGTCATTTGTGTCCTAACGAATAATATTTACATGTCTGATGTCAATACAGTTCAAAATAAAAGAATTGAGAGTGAGTTATGCCTGAGATTGTGCCCTTTTACAAAAATGCTTTTTTCTCCCTTTTCTCTTCCCAGACAGGCTTTTTTGGTGAACATGGGGTGTATAAAAAGGGTTATAAGTAGAGTACAGAACATGCTAAAAGCTAACTTTCTTTTTGGGGGTGAAAGTAGAGACTTAGATCTTCATTTCGAGGTATTGGACATCACTGTAGTCCTAGTACAGAATTTACTGTGGGTCTTGAAAGATGACCAAACATTATGGAAATACTTGGCCTGTGCCAAAAATGCCAGTCAGATATTGGCAGTGAATGAGTTAAGTGGCAAATCAACTGACGTCCTCTCCTTAATAACAGCAATAAGAATAATTGATGCTGTATGGCCACCGGCAGGGCGGATGGGCGTTTAGGCACACCTGAATCCAAATGTCTTCATATTGGACAACGCACAGCACGATGTTTGCATTTGGCTGAGATAAAATCATCTGTGAATGATCAATCTCGAGATTATGGCAATTTAAATTAATTAAATCGATCAAGAATTGGAGAGGAATTTGAAACACGCGGATGTTCGCTGCCAATCTATATGGCATGCACTAGTTGGCAATAAATAGTTATTTTTTTGTTTATTTTCAAAGAGTGTTCATTCTAATTTATTTAATCTGATAATATGTATAGGCCTAAAACTGTAGGAAATTCATTGTGTTCATAGGTGTTGCCCCACGCCCTTATATGCACGTGAGTCTAATTGATTAGATAGAGTTACCGTAATATAATGTAGGCTATAACTAGCCTAGTTTACTTTTCAATTAAAAAACATAGCCTATAGGCCAATATGTTATTTAGCCTATAGGCTATAGCCGTTTTCAGGGGAGCTGTGTGGACAAAGAGAAGGATTAGTGTAGATAGAACGCTCCAATTAACATATTCTGCCTGTTTTCTGGAATACGGCCTAGTGAAGACTTGACCTAAGGCGAGTCCTTCCCATGGAGATACAGGTTCTGGTCTGACCTGCAGTCATTTGCTGAATGTCCTCCCCCCTCTCTCTCCCTGCTTTCATGTCTATGTATACTGTCCTATCAAATAAAGACCAAAAACGAAATGCCCAAAACATTTTAGGCAGCGGTGAGGGGTACTTTTGTAAAAAAAGAAAGAAAACATTTAAATAACAAAATGTCCACTTTTACCGCTGCAGCAGCAGTACTGCTGTAAAAGAGGCCAAAGCAAATGAGAAACAACTACAGTACAGTATATGGTGAAGCCGAGAACGCGCAGGGGCGGTTGCACACAAACGCTTTTTTTTCAAAGTGCTGCTGTGGAAACACTAACCAGGGCACGACGCACCATTTTTAGTCCCCCGACGTAATCTCCCGTCTCCGTTTCCCGTTTTAGAAAGCATGAAAAGTGATGTGATTTGTATACATATCCCCTTTTAAATAGAGGGGGAGATTAGAGGCGCATCCATCTTGGCTCAGCCCCAGGGAGCCGAGGAAAAGGTTACTAAATTTATCAGCGTGCCTAGCTGCTGGAGAGGAGATTTAAATATGTCTGTCTGACCGTCCTCTGAGGGGGCGGGGCTCCACCTCTGTGTACTCTCGCAACACAGAGACCATTAATTACACACACACACACACACGCGCACACACACACACACGCACACACACACACACTTACTTTCATCTGACAGGCCTGCACGCAGTGAGTTGTAAAGTTGTGTATGGACTCGTTTTTGGATCCGATATTTCAATAAGTCTTCCTGTCGTCTGGTCTGCTGTTGTTGCTGGGTCAGATCAGATCCTGGATCTGATCCTGGAAGGCTGCCCAGTTTGGGACCGTGTGGGCGAAAGCGTGTGTGTGGAGCTGTACCGACGTGAATGGAGGGAGCGCTAGAGACTCCCCCCCCACTCAACACGTAAACAATCCATCATGGACATGTTCCGAGGGCCGAGTTCACTCTCTGAAGAGGATTTGTGTGAAGACTATTATTGGTTCGTACCCCCAAAAGACATGGTTGCATGTATGCATTTTATTTTTGGTGCTGCCCTCATCTGTAACTTTGCACACACTGTTCTGTCTTGGAAATGTGCTGCACAAATAAGGTTATTGTTATTATATCCCTGCTGCTCCACTACACTGGCTTCAATGTTTCCTCCTTTTCTTTTCAGCTTTGGCGGGGGAGGCGGTTGTTGTACCTGGGTCGTGCGGATGTAGTAAGCCGGTGGTCAATGAATCACATCGATTTACCTTTCTATAACAGTATGTGATTTGCACTATTCATTTCCAGTGTTGGGACTAACGCGTTATTAAGTAACGCGTTACAGTAACTAAGTTACTTTTTGCGGTAACGAGTACTGTAACAAATTACTTCATCAGTTAACGTAACGTACTTACACAATTATTGCGGTTTAAACTGGCTCGTTACTCGTTACTTCACGATTCTTTGCGGGACCTACAGCAGCGAGGGTAGAGAGGAAAATGCGAGTCTGACGGCGGTCTGATGAGGAAGGCACTTCTACACTTTCTAATGTTACTGGACCAAATTCTGATAGTGAAACGGGTAATTTTGCGCGAGCTGTGTTGTGTACGGTAGCGGTGTTCACTTCACACCGCTCGGCGAGTCAGCAGCATGGAGCCCTCTCCTCCTCGCTTCTCTCAGGCTGTCTGTCACCAGTGCCCTGCTGCACCCAGGCAAGCACAGCACTCGTCTCTCACTTACAGATTCCCCTCGCGTTGGAGGGTGTTCACGGTGTGTTTCGCGTTGTTTGGTCATGAAATGGGAAAAAAAATGCGTGCAAGTCTGCTGCAATTTTGGAGATGAACTGTTATTAAAGGCAGCCGCGACGAGTGGCTGCTTTGGGGCTCTGCTCTGTCCCTATCTGCAGGCAGCGCTGGGCTCTGCTGCTCACTGTCACTCCGCTTTTACAAACGGTAACCACAGTGTTTATGTTGTTCAGCCAGGATATTATAGACTACTGATACAGTTGTTAATTATACACTGCCAAAAGTGTACTGGCTACTTTTTGAAGGCAATAATAAATATGCCTCAATGCCTAAATGTTGTGTTTTCTTGTTCCACTACTTTTCGTCGTAGTGATAATGGGTACAATGATCAAATTTGACAGTTGTCCCACACTGTGCTACAGCAACCCCAAAATAATGTGTGTGCATTAATAAGAGAATTGAGAGTTTAAAAAAAAGTAACTCAAGTTACTTTCCTAGTAACTAGTTACCTGGAAAGTAACGAGTAACTTAGAGTAACTGAGTTACTTTTCAGAGCAGTAACTAGTAACTGTAACTAAGTTACTAATTTAAAGTAACTTGCCCAACACTGTTCATTTCTCTATAAAGATAATGTTATTTAATGCAATGTCATCGTCTGTAACTTTGTGCTGCTTTTCTTGGCCAGGTCCCTCAAAAACTAAATATGTTATTAAGTTATACTTAAAGTCCCTGGAAACCAGAAATAATTGTTTATTATTTAGCATTTTGAGTTCATCACATCACAGGAACCTGTTAACTCATTGAGTGCCAGCCACTTTTGGAGAACAGACGCTCCCAGTGCCAGAGTTTCAGAGCGTTTTCAGTGATTTCTCGAGGCCCACAGAATATTGTGTGATATTACGGTACTATGTAAACACCGAACATGCACAAAGAACGAGGAGACTCTATTCTATCATCTGCAAAAAAAAGTTTATTGATATCATTTTCCGTTCTTTAGTTATCAGCCGGAGAAGATAGGTTGATTTCAGCAAAAAAACACGTTTCAATTTAGAAGCTGAGATATTCAGCCTTTTGTGAAATGAAGCATTTCAAGCACATCACTGACTCTGAAGCTAATATTTTCTGATGTGACACCTCAAAAATAATTTCCTTCAATAAAACAGTGAAAACAAAGGAATTTTGTTTGGCCAAATAATATTTTTTAGCTGCAACCAGCAGCGCTGGCCCCTGCGTGCGCAGACCCTACACCTTCTTGCTGGTCTTGATTTACTGCTGGCGGGCATCAGATATTCTAGCTTGTTTGCCTGTCTCTGTGCATCGAGCCTGCTGTCTGGGTCTGTGTTTACTGTCAATGGTTGTTTGCTGCCCTGCGTGCCCCACCCCCCCCCCCCCTCCTCCTCCGTGGGAGTGTCTCTGGTGACTCTGCTGCGTTTGCTCTGCGTTTGCTCTGCACTGAAAAGTGCGCTGCACACACACTCACACTCACAGCATGTCGCCGGCTCCCAGCTGAGAATAATGTAACTTTTCAGAAAGACGCTGGTGTCGGCAACTAAATCATATGGAGGGGCTATCGCAGCGGAGACGGAGGGGCTCAATTGTGGCAGCAGATTGACTGCTGTTCACAGGCACAGCTAACGTTATGCTTCATGCATATCGATGCTATTTCCGTTTCCCCAATGACTTCTTCTCTCTTTTTTCCTCGCCTTTCTCTAATCTGGAGAGCACTGTCGCCACCTAATGGGTCGGTAAAATAGGTTATACACATTCAACATGCCCGAAAAATTTTACAGGAGATGGATCTGGCTTTGATCCACATCCCACCGTCAAAAAACGCAATTGACGACTTTAGTCGTCATTGGCACTCAACGTTACTATCCGAATTGACGACTAAAGTCGTCATTGGCACTCAATGAGTTAATAAGCCACCAGCCAAATTTGAATGATGATGAACGTCGCAAAGTATATAAATTTAGGTTTGACAGTCATGGCAAAAGTCATGAGGATCAATTAGATTTTAGAGTGTATTTTCTCCCGCGGACTGTGTGGGCGTGTCCCGTCTGCAGCAGAGGAGACCTGCTGGAGGAGACCTGCTTGGAGGAGACCTCTCTCTCCATTAACGGAGGGAGAGAGAGATAAGGAAAGAGAGATGGAATGTGTGTGTGTGTGTTCGCGCGTTGCTCGACGCATAGCACAGACAGAGAGGGTTTACAGAGAGGAAGAGATCTCTGCGCTGCGAGTGCACAGCGCTACTGTGTGTGTGTCAGTGTGTGTGCGCACGTGCGTGCATGCGTGTGTGTGATTCGATTAAATCTTATGACGTGATAAGATCATGCATTTTAGCACCGCGCGCACCGCTCTCTTCAATGAGGAAATGGAAATCCAGACCTTGTAGAAAAGTGGCGATTTTAAGGCTTTGGGTTGAAAGTAATGGTTCATACTTTCTGAGCCACACAATTACTCACATACGACCCTAAATAACATAGTTAGAACGTTTTTGTGGATTTTGGTTTCCAGGGACTTAAGTAACATTTGCATACATCCATCTTAAGACTTTTGTTTTGTTTTAACCGTTTAGAATAATACTAGACATCAACACTATGAAATAACACAAATGGAATACGGTAATGCTGTGACCAAAAAAGTCACACAAATCAAAGCTATCTTATATTTTAGATTCCCAAAAGTAGCTGCTCTGACTTCCTGACATCTCATATCATTTAGCAGCAGCAGGGGGCCGCTGCTTCAAGGCCTACACATGATCAAATCAGTTTTGATCATCATATCTAAAGTTTTCGATTAATAATACACAATATTTTCAATTCTACTCGCTATCACTGATTGAGATAACAAAACACTAAACTTGAACAGTGTTAATTTCGTGGCCAAAAACTATGACGAAAAATGTTGGTCAATGACCTATTTTTGCTGATGAAAACTAGACAAACTTGAGACCGAATACATTTTTTGTCAACAAATAAAAAGTAGACGTAAATGTTAGGGAGGGATGAACTGGAAAGAGATCCACTCAGAAGAGAAGAAGAAAAACAGTTACATCTGTCTGTGTTGGATCTTCTAACCTTAACACCATTCCATAATAACAGATTCATAGATCTTTCCAATGAGCTTGGAAATTTTAGAGAAACATTTAAATAACGCATTACACTTTAACTCAGCCTGTTAAATTTTAGTCGAGTAAATCTACCGTAGATTTAGTTGACTAATATGATATTAGTGAACTAAAACTAGACTAAAACTAAAACATTTCAGATGACCTTAAAGCCCCACTCAGTAAGTTTTCCACTGCGCCCTCTGCGTGCATTAGTATCGATAACGATATCGCCGTTCAAAGTCAACAAAACACAGCGCCAGAAGCTCTATGTACATGTTGTGACATCAGGTACTCACCACGTGATGAAATAATAATCCATAGTTCCGTGAAACATCATTTTCGTAGCAAATCCGAATCGAGTTACTTCCTCGTTTTGATGAACACAGCGCTTCCGCTGTACAGCGCATGCGCGCATGCTTTTCTTTTCTTTTTTTTCTTGGTACGGGACGTGACAGACAAACTGCTTAGTCCCAGTGCTGGGCAATGGAGGGCGGTGTGGGATAAATAAAGACGAGGGTCTCCCTATTAAAAGTCAATCTACCATGTCCTGTGACTAAAAAGCAGTTATATTTCAGTAAAAAATGTCAAAAATCTTACTGATTGGGGCTTTAATATGACTAAAACTAAATGGCATTTTAGTCAAAAGACTATGACGACATCAAAATTTGATGTAAAAATGAACACTTAACTTGAATGATTCGAGTGGGGAAATTGGGTCGTTGCAGCAAAGAAAAATAACATTAAAGGTCCCAATTCGTGCAGCTGTAACCTCTTAAAAACGTGTGTCTCTGGTCCATAAAACATGATTCTGGATTAATCTGTCGAAAATATAGCAAACCCGTTTGTTGTGACGGAGTTCTCACTCCCTCTTCTGGTTGCTTCCCAAGAACGGCTTGTTTCTATAATATATTCAGAACTAACAGTTCCCATTGGCCGCTGAGGGAGAGCCCGCCCCAGGCTCCCAGCGGCCAATCAGATTAGCGTCTGTGGACCAGCACGCTAGGTTGCGAGTTATCGTTAACTAAACGGTACTACGCTAAAGAGGACATCTCAAAATGCCTAGACTTACCGAATGCACCTCTGCAGTTGCTGGATCACGTACAGTTGGCGTCGCTCCAGCTAGAAGTGTTAATTTTGTGGCTATAGACTAAATGGTGCAGGTAGCTTGTGTGAGAGAGACCCGCGCAGTATGCAGAGGAAGCTAGTGACGTCCCGATTCCCCCAGATTCCCCTCTGGGCAAACGAAGCGTTTGGGGGTGTGGCTTGGAGGAGACTGCAGAGGGACGCTGGATAGGGACAAATCCAACTGTGGCAGTTCTGAGCGTGTGACCACTCATTACAGGGAGGGCTGACAGCAGTATATATGCATTTACAAGTAAAAACAGCTTTTGCACGGAATGGGACCTTTAAAACAAGTTTTCCACAGCAGGAGGTGACAAAGAAAAATAACATAAAAAAACAGAGTAATTAATTAAAGGGCCGCTTTGCACATTTTCTACCAGCTTTCTATCATGACTAAATCGCTAGTAGCCTATATGCAAATAAATAATGTGCAGTATTCAGCATAACTTGCTCTCTATTATTCCCAAAACACTCTGGTCCTAAGCTACGCTGAAAAGCAGTCACTCAAACATGGTACGACTGTAAATACTAGTTATTTTATGTATTCTTATATTCTTAAAAAAGGAAGCTAGTTTCATGACACAAGGACAAATATTGCACAGACACAAGTATCTGGAAGAGGAAGCGAGCGAGCCCCAGAGCTAAGATACAGTCGCAGCTTGACTTCTCTGTGACAAACAACTAACACAAATAAACAACTTTACAATATCAATATCATGTCAGCGCAGAGATGTGGCGCCACTAAAACAACTTGTGAGGCCGAAGAGAAAGCACCATGTTTCAGTGGCAGCTAAGCTAAGCTGGCCCACTTGGCTTAGTAAGGATGTGTGTATGCTGTGTGGCACTGTACCTGCTTGGCTTTGTAAGGATGTGTGTATGCTGTGTGGCACTGTACCTGCTTGGCTTTGTAAGGATGTGTGTATGCTGTGTGGCACTGTACCTGCTTGGCTTTGTAAGGATGTGTGTATGCTGTGTGGCACTGTACCTGCTTGGCTTTGTAAGGATGTGTGTATGCTGTGTGGCACTGTACCCGCTTGGCTTTGTAAGGATGTGTGTATGCTGTGTGGCACTGTACCTGCTTGGCTTTGTAAGGATGTGTGTATGCTGTGTGGCACTGTACCTGATTGGCTTTGTAAGGATGTGTGTATGCTGTGTGGCACTGTACCTGCTTGGCTTTGTAAGGATGTGTGTATGCTGTGGCACTGTACCTGCTTGGCTTTGTAAGGATGTGTGTATGCTGTGTGGCACTGTACCTGCTTGGCTTTGTAAGGATGTGTGTATGCTGTGTGGCACTGTACCCGCTTGGCTTTGTAAGGATGTGTGTATGCTGTGTGGCACTGTACCTGCTTGGCTTTGTAAGGATGTGTGTATGCTGTGTGGCACTGTACCTGCTTGGCTTTGTAAGGATGTGTGTATGCTGTGTGGCACTGTACCTGCTTGGCTTTGTAAGGATGTGTGTATGCTGTGTGGCACTGTACCTGCTTGGCTTTGTAAGGATGTGTGTATGCTGTGTGGCACTGTACCCGCTTGGCTTTGTAAGGATGTGTGTATGCTGTGTGGCACTGTACCTGCTTGGCTTTGTAAGGATGTGTGTATGCTGTGTGGCACTGTGCCCACTTGGCTTAGTAAGGATGTGTGTATGCTGTGTGGCACTGTACCTGCTTGGCTTTGTAAGGATGTGTGTATGCTGTGTGGCACTGTACCCGCTTGGCTTTGTAAGGATGTGTGTATGCTGTGTGGCACTGTACCTGCTTGGCTTTGTAAGGATGTGTGTATGCTGTGTGGCACTGTACCTGCTTGGCTTTGTAAGGATGTGTGTATGCTGTGTGGCACTGTACCCGCTTGGCTTTGTAAGGATGTGTGTATGCTGTGTGGCACTGTACCTGCTTGGCTTTGTAAGGATGTGTGTATGCTGTGTGGCACTGTACCTGCTTGGCTTTGTAAGGATGTGTGTATGCTGTGTGGCACTGTACCTGCTTGGCTTTGTAAGGATGTGTGTATGCTGTGTGGCACTGTACCCGCTTGGCTTTGTAAGGATGTGTGTATGCTGTGTGGCACTGTACCTGCTTGGCTTTGTAAGGATGTGTGTATGCTGTGTGGCACTGTACCTGCTTGGCTTTGTAAGGATGTGTGTATGCTGTGTGGCACTGTACCCGCTTGGCTTTGTAAGGATGTGTGTATGCTGTGTGGCACTGTACCCGCTTGGCTTTGTAAGGATGTGTGTATGCTGTGTGGCACTGTACCTGCTTGGCTTTGTAAGGATGTGTGTATGCTGTGTGGCACTGTACCTGCTTGGCTTTGTAAGGATGTGTGTATGCTGTGTGGCACTGTACCTGCTTGGCTTTGTAAGGATGTGTGTATGCTGTGTGGCACTGTACCTGCTTGGCTTTGTAAGGATGTGTGTATGCTGTGTGGCACTGTACCTGCTTGGCTTTGTAAGGATGTGTGTATGCTGTGTGGCACTGTACCCGCTTGGCTTTGTAAGGATGTGTGTATGCTGTGTGGCACTGTACCTGCTTGGCTTTGTAAGGATGTGTGTATGCTGTGTGGCACTGTACCTGCTTGGCTTTGTAAGGATGTGTGTATGCTGTGTGGCACTGTACCCGCTTGGCTTTGTAAGGATGTGTGTATGCCGTGTGGCACTGTACCTGCTTGGCTTTGTAAGGATGTGTGTATGCTGTGTGGCACTGTACCTGCTTGGCTTTGTAAGGATGTGTGTATGCTGTGTGGCACTGTACCTGATTGGCTTTGTAAGGATGTGTGTATGCTGTGTGGCACTGTACCTGATTGGCTTTGTAAGGATGTGTGTATGCTGTGGCACTGTACCTGCTTGGCTTTGTAAGGATGTGTGTATGCTGTGTGGCACTGTACCTGCTTGGCTTTGTAAGGATGTGTGTATGCTGTGTGGCACTGTACCCGCTTGGCTTTGTAAGGATGTGTGTATGCCGTGTGGCACTGTACCTGCTTGGCTTTGTAAGGATGTGTGTATGCTGTGGCACTGTACCTGCTTGGCTTTGTAAGGATGTGTGTATGCCGTGTGGCACTGTACCTGCTTGGCTTTGTAAGGATGTGTGTATGCCGTGTGGCACTGTACCTGCTTGGCTTTGTAAGGATGTGTGTATGCTGTGGCACTGTACCTGCTTGGCTTTGTAAGGATGTGTGTATGCCGTGTGGCACTGTACCTGCTTTTCACACTGGCCGTAGTCTGAGCCCTGCTCAGACTGGAAGGAGGAGGTCTCCCCGCGGTTCTTGGCCAGCTCGATCAACCCCTGGGCCGTCCTCACCGTGGCGTTACGGGCGTGAACAAACACCATCACCTGAGACCAGAGATAGAACACATATTCTTTACTTCAAGTTATCATCTCAAATAGTTTCATGTCAATAAATGTCTGTTAAGATGGAAGCCTTTGCATTTTCAGTATTACAGCAGTTATGAACTTGGTGTCTGTTGTGACACAGGGTAGGCGGAGCTAAGTTTTTAGTGCTAGAAACTAGCAAATATTTGCCCTTACACCCGGGCATAAGATATGGCCCAAGGTATCCCCCTCATTCACTATATGGGGCGGCTGTGGCTCAGGAGGTAGAGCGGGTCGGGTCGTCCACTACTCAGAAGGTCAGTAGTTCGATCCCCGGCTCCTCCAGTCTGCATGTTGAAGTGTCCTTGGGCAAGACACTGACGAACGCCAAATCGCTTTCGATGGTTGTGCCAGCACCCAACCAGCTTGCCGCCAATGGTGTATGAATGTGTGTGAATGTAGGCATGCGTTGTAAAGCGCTTTGAGTGGTCGTTACTAGAGAAGCGCTATACAAATGCACTACACCGTTTATCATTCTCCGCTGTACAACTGTAGTCCACCTTCCGCTAAAACCCCAAAAAGCTTCACTGACAAAGATGAGCTGTCAGGTGTATCGGCCTGACGCTCAGACTAGCAGAACATCCAAAGGTCAAAGTGCAACGTCTGTTTTGTGAAATGACAGCGATGTTGTAATGCAACATTTCAATCACCAACAGGCCTCCAGTGCAGTGTAACGCAATCCAAAAAAGAAAAAGAAAAAAAATAATATAAGAATAAATAAAAGGACATAAGAATAAATAAAAGAATATAACTTGCGACTAAAATAACTAAATAAAAAAATGAAACCTACTGTACAAGGGGTGTTACCAGATTCTAAGCTCATGTGTTTCATATAGACCAGTGTTTCTCAAACAGTGGTCCGCGGGCGCCCCCTAGTGGTCCGCGAGTAGATTTATATTTTTTTCCTTTTTTTACACCCCCCACTATCCAATCAGAGAGATGTTAACATTTTCTGGGAAACAGAAGGTCCGATCACATTGCCTATATATATATAAGGACTATATGTATTTTTTCATCCCGAATCCAGTGCCGCCACCCATGAGTCTCTACGACTTACGATTGCGTAGATACATCCACTCGGCCTGCAGGGCTACAGGAGAGAGACAGAGTAGGCCTACAGTGGGGGTTGGGAGTTCCAAGTTACTGACCAAACACACTATTTCAGTAATTGCTGTCAGAATATAGAGCCAGTTAACACTTATTTGAACACAAAAACTGAATGCTACTTTAAGATGGCAACAGATAGCCTATTTGACTTTGGCAACATTGTGCATTTATTGAACTTAAAAAAACTTTCCTTGAACTTTGAATAGGCTATATTTGAACTGAAAAGGAAAAATAACTGTTAAAAAAAAAAGGTCAATGGACTAAAATAAATAAATAAATATATAAATATATAAATATATATATACCGTAAATTCCGGACTATAAGCCGCACCGGTGTATAAGCCGCACCTGCAAAGTTGACTTTTTTTCTTATATAAGCCGCACCGGACTATAAGCCGCGGGTGTTTTAATGGTTTTTTTTTTTTATTGTGTTTTAATGTTTAATTACCATATGTAAGGGTTCATGCACAGAGGGGATTGTTGGGAAAGAGATGGCTGTTTGAGGAAGCTCCCATTTATTAACATTTCAACAAAACAACATAACACAACACCACCTGTGTTGTTTTTTACAGTGCACACAGTGTCATACAGTGTGGTGAAAAGAGTGCAAGAGAGGAAATTAAAACTTATTATAGTTATATAGGATTTATAGTTAGAAAGAGTGCTAAAAAAGAGAGTTTTTTTTTTTTTTTTTTGGAAAAAATCCATAGATAAGCCGCACCGTTATATAAGCCGCAGGGGCCAAAAAAGGCCAAAAAACGGGAAAAAAGGTGCGGCTTATAGTCCGGAATTTACGGTATATATATATATATATATATATATATATATATTATATCGGTTATCTTGTTTTCATAATTGTGGAAAGCCAAAAATGTGATTAATTGTACAGCCTTAATGCTATTTGTCATTGAATTAGCCTGTAATTTGTAATTTACAGTTGAAGTACAGTAGTAGGCTTATTGTTTTTGGGGATGTTTTG
Source organism: Poromitra crassiceps (assembly GCF_964638095.1). NCBI lineage: Eukaryota > Metazoa > Chordata > Actinopteri > Beryciformes > Melamphaidae > Poromitra > Poromitra crassiceps. The sequence continues at coordinate 3,472,105 of NC_139640.1, forward strand.
GGAGTTAGGTGGTCCCCGAGTTTTTATTTATTGGTTAAGTGGTCCTTGTCCTGAAAAAGTTTGAGAAACACTGATATAGACCCACCTGTCAGAGGGCACATTGACACACAATTTGAAATGCGGAAAAGATAACTTACGGCAGAACAAGTTCAGACCACGCTGCTGAACAGGAGGCACTGAATAGGAAAAACCCATTCAAAGCCTACAGGAATGTCTGGCATGAAAATGTGTTCAATTATCTGATACCCCAGATATTTGATGCTATTTCCCAGTCGTTTCTGTGACTTCTTGCATTGCGAGAGACCATACGTCAGAACCTAGCTGTGTGTAGCTGCTTGCTCACACATCGGGCCCCCCGGAGAGACCGCTGCAGCAAACGCTATTTATTGAAGGTGTTCTATCAGCACCGCTGAGCCGGGTGGAAGCGTTCTCGGCAGTGACTGACGGCTTCTGATCTTATTAAACTCTTTCTGCCGGCCTGCATCCCAGCAGGAGGGTTGGGAGTTGGGAAGGGGGGGGGGGGTCATAAAAAATGTCATCCATCATATTAAATTAATATATGTCACAATCGCTTCTTGACAATTTAATATCGAGCGCAGGAGACGAGCTGCGCGATCACTGGACAGGCGACCTGTCAATCACGCCTCAAAACATAGTCCGCTTTATCTTCTATTTGACTCGAAATCGAACTACAAAATGAACACCATGCTGTATTGAAGACTTGAAACTAGTGGTTGAGAGCATAAACCCGTTTAGGAAAGTGTTTACTGAGGCCATAAATCAAGTGAGAAGTCTGGTCATTTTCCCATTGACTTCCATACAATCAGACTTCTTTTTGCAGCCAGCGGAGTCGCCCCCCACATTAGAAAGGATGCAGGTTTTCCGCATTGGCTTCACGAACGGAGCTACTAGCTACTAGGGGTGTCAAAAAGAATCGATTATAAGATGCATCGCGATGCGGACGTGCACGATTCTGCATCGATTCACAAATGTAAAAAATCGATTATTAAATTTTTTCTTTTTTCTTTTTTATAATAAAATAAAATAAAATGGAAGTACATGCAGTTGTTTATTTTAATTATGGATCATAATACAATGCAATTCCAAATGCACTTTTATTTTAAAAGTAGCCACACAATGAGAAAAAAGAAAGTGAGAAAAAATAAACCATGTATTGCGGAAAAAAGTGATGCATCGATTTAAGATGCATCGAGGTGCATCGATAATCGTAATCGAATCGAATCTTAGCCCTCTGAATCGTAATCGAATCGAATCGTGAGGCCAGTGAAGATTCACAGCCCTACTAGCTAGCTACCCCCCCTTGGCAGCTACAGAGGGAAAGTGTGTGTGAGAGAAAGAGGACGCACGAGAAACAGGAAGAGAGAAAGGGAGTGTGTGTGTGTGTTTGTGTGTGTGTGTGTGTGTGTGTGTGTGTGTGTGTGTGCACTGCAATAAAATGGACGGAATAATAACGATGCTCAATGGGGAGCTCAACTCCTGTAGCAGATGGGGGTAAACGGCAAAGGCTGAATTCACAACTCTCATGTTCCCAACAGGCCTTCTGAGTGGAGGAAGTGAGGGTGTGTGTGTGTGTGTGTGTGTGTGTGTGTGTGTGTGTGTGTGTTGGGGGGGAGGGGGGGGGGGGTTTGGAGAGATAAGCATTCCAGAGAGTTCCGATAGCAAGCGTTCATTCCAAGAGGTTCACAAGAGAATATTTTACCGTACGAGTTGTGATTCATGTAAAAGTTAAGTGGAATATTTATCCAAGGGAGTTTTAGAGGCGATCCGTTCCGATGTTCGCGCCAATGTCGCCGGTCCGCCTCGTCAAGTCCTTTCGCTCCCAAACGACGTATAGTGACAGTTTCAATAAACAATACAATCATAAAGAAGCATGGTGGGTGGTGGGTGGGGGGGTTTTGGGGGGAGAGAGAGAGAGAAAAAAATAAAGAAATCATGCTGAATGGATGGGAGTTACTTGCTGTTCGGGTCAGGACTTGCCCACAAGGGAAATTCACATCGCCTTTTCCTCGCAAAGGCAAGGTCAGACTACTGGACGGCTGCAGGAAATGTTTCATTGAGAAGATTTAATAAGGCAGATAAAGTGAATGTGGGGAAGGGAGGGAGTGTTTAGTGTGGATGCTGGAGCATCATCTGATTTATACCATTCACAGATTGAGTTTGGGGGAGTGGAGGAGGGGGAGGGGAGAGGGAGTGGGGAGGGGGAGGGGGGGGAGTGGGGGAGGGAGGGGGGGAGGGAGTGGGGGACGCCACGGGACACAAATGACCTCACTCTGTAGGAGCGGTCTGGACTAGTCTGTGCAGGGGTCACAGAGGACTAGAGCCCCGACCCACACTGGATTTTTAATATTAGGGAGTAAAAAAAGATCTGATATCGATATTGGCCGATATTCTTATATTATATATAAACATTATATTACACACATTTTTTTTGCAATGATCCCTCAAATAAACACTTGACAAATATATGACTTGATGTGACTTGAGGTATATAAAGTAGGCAGGATATTTTACAGTAAAACTTTATTGTCCAGTCATTTGTAATAATTGGGACTAGTATTACCTGGGAACCTCTAGTCATTTGCAGTAATTGGGACTAGTATTACCTGGGAACTCATTTGTAGTAATTTGGACTAGTATTACCTGGGAACCTCTAGTCATTTGTAATAATTGGGACTAGTATTACCTGGGAACCTCTAGTCATTTGTAGTAATTGGGACTAGTATTACCTGGGAACCTCTAGTCATTTGTAATAATTGGGAGCTAACAAACGTAGGCCATGACAGCTCAATTAGACTAACATTACTGAAGTGTCTAGCTTATTAATAAACTATTTGGCATTAAAACATTTGCTGGCACACTAAAGTGATAGCAATTAAAATCAGAGGAAACAAGTAGCAAAGAAATTACATCGATAAGAACCAAACGCTAATAGGTTGTTCCATTGCAACATCAGCGCAAAGCAAATCCGCCATTTTGACTTGAAGGAGACATCTCCGATTGGCTGTCATGTTTCTGTGCTGTTGTCCCATTGGCTAGAGACATATGAAATCAGTTTTATTTTTTTCCAAATTCCATTTTATTTTTTCACAAATTATGTTTTTTCCATTTACATTTTTCGTATTTCTGTGCTTTGCTTTTTACGCTCATTTTACCGTCAGAAATAGTGTCTAATAACAAGTGCTTCAAGTCAGAAATACAGTAGATGACTGTACAAAACATTCTATTCAAATTATTTAAAACAAATGTTTGTAAAGTGCTTATAAACTTCTCATTGTGCGCTTCAAATAAAGAAAAAACAACTGTGAACAAAACATTTACTTCAGATTTTTCTACAGTCAGACTTTGTTTAGACAGTCAGACTTCTGTTGTGTTCTGTCTGTCATTTACATGTATTCTACAGTCCACCACTAGGGACACTATTGTAAAATAGTCACTGTTAAGATTTCCCATGAAAGGAAGGACAGTAAAATGAATGAATGAATGGAACAAGAGTTAAGATGGCTGCTCCCACTGCCAGATGAATCTTACATTTCTTGCTGATAAAACCTCTAAACTTGTTAAAGTTTAGCCTGTTGAATTGTTGAATATCAGCCCAATTATGTCAAATTCTGCAGTATTCCACATTTTACAGTTGATTTTTATTGCTCAATTCCGCGATTCCCTCCGCGTTTCCGCGATCGCGGACTTCATATGGCTCTACCATTGGCCAAGGAGGCTTTTTTTTTAGGCCAAAATGGTAAATGGTAAATGGTAAATGGACTGCATTTATATAGCGCTTTTATCCAAAGAGCTTTACAATGTGCCTACATTCACCCATTCACACACCGAAGGCGGCCAGCTGCCACGCAGGGTGCTGGCACAGCCATCGGGAGCAATTTGGGGTTCAGTGTCTTTCCCAAAGACACTTCGACGGAGGAGCCAGGGATCGAACCACCGACCTTCCGGTTAGTGGACGACCCGCTCTACCTCCTGGCGAGATAAATGTACAGAGTAATTTATTCATCTCCGAAAGGGAGATGAATAGATGAAGATGTCCAGCACAGCAATGACCATCCTGACAGTTGAGTATAGTCAGGAAACGTCACCCATTGCTAAGAATAAGAGTTTGCTTAATTGTGTAAGATAACCTGTCTGTTGCTGGCAAAAAAAAAAAAAAAAAAAAATAAGAAAAAAACTAGAACGACCGCAACGCGGACTTATGCCTCCGCCATTAGTTCATTCTTGAGTCCAAATCGCCATTTGAGGCAAATTGGAAGAAATTCTGTCACGGCGCTCCTGAGATGTTGCGTTACAGAGCTTGGAAATTGGGTGTGTGAGGTCACAGTGACCTTTGATCACCAAAATGTAATCAATCCACGGTCATCCATGGTATTTAAATTCAAATTTTTTGGAAAGGATCTGTATATAGGCGTCTGGATTTTCCATATTTCTATGGCAGCTGAACCGCTAGCTGTCACTTTCTTCCACTAGTTCAGGTCCGCCCATGAAAATAAGTAATGGCTGTTTGCAAACACACAAGGGGTCTACAGATATATGCAGAACAAGCCCTTACCTGATGACCAGCTCGAACCTGCTCCAGAACTTTGTCATAGCAAACCTCCTCCATGTCATGAAGCTGCTGAATCTGAACAGGAGACAAAACCACAATGATTTTTTTTGTTAAATAAGGCCGTTTTAAAGGAACATGGCAAAAAAAATTGGGCTGAAACCCCAAGGCCTGCCCGCTGCACAGGCTCGTCGCATGCAGCTTGGCTGCTGTGTGGCCTCGCCTACTCCATTATCACCTGCTGTATTGGCATGCGCAGTGCACAATTGCGCAACTTCGCTGATGACATCACTGTCACTAATGATGTCACAATGCCTATGACATGACTGATGATGTCACAATGCCTATGACATAATCACTGCCTATGGGACAAAAATTGAAACAAACAGATAGACAGATATTGCCCCCATGCTCCCTTTTAAATAATAATAAAAAAAGATTCCCGATAGGAAGACGGGTGCCCTTCTCTTTGTGCGTGTAATAGAAAGCGTGATGCGCCCCTCGTGCTAGTTAGCTTAGCATAATGACTGGTAGTCAAGGGAATGCTACGACTCCCGTTAAGTCACCAAAAATACACATTCCAACAGCGCCAAAACGCTCTTATCTGTTATGTACACATTGTGACTGGTGCATTCACCACGTTATTCAATCATGTAGAAATTATGAGAAATTGTCACTTTTGAAGCAAATACAATACAAATAGAACACTGTCATGTCAAATACCACAATTGATTAATCTGAAGTACTGGGCTAGTATTGACCCACAATCAAGATCTTAGGGCCCTATGATAGGCCCTGGTGCAAAGGCAAGGGCAAGCCTTATCTTTGCTAGTTTCTAGCACTCAGCGACCCAGTGGTCATTAAAAGGGGGGAAAAGGGAGATTTGGAGTGCTAGAAACTAGCAAAGGTAATGCTTGCCCTTGCTCACCGGGCGTCAGATAGGGCCCTTTAGTCTGTTTACAGCAGCAAACCTTGTACCTTGTTGAGGCTTTTGACGCCGACAAAGGTCTGGCCGAGGGGCACGGGCCTGAAGCGGCTGTCGAAGAAGAAGAGGCCGATGTAGGGGTTGACGTGCAGGAAGGAGGCCACGTCCAGGTAGTTAGGCAGCGTAGCCGACAGCCCCAGGATCCTGATCATACTCTGGGTGGACTCCACCTAGCACAAACACAGCCAAACCAGTGTTACCAGTGTTAGTTAAGTGTTAGGCAGCGTAGCCGACAGCCCCAGAATCAGTTATTCAACGAGCCCTCTCGTTGTTCACACAAAGTGGTTTATCCATTCTGACGAGATCTCTCGTTGTTCGAAAGAATTACCGAATCATATCTCAAAGGTCTCAGCTGCTGTCGTTGTGTCTTTGGGCAAGACACTTAACCCTCCTTGCTCCCGATGGTGTGTAGGCACCCTGCGTGGCAGCCTGCCGCCATCGGTGTATGAATGGGTGAATGTAGACTACCTACTGATTGTAAAGCGCTATATAAATGCAGGCCATTTACCATTTAGAAGGCTCCGATTCGATTCGATTACAATTATCGATGCATCTCGATGCATCTTAAATCGATGCATCACTTTTTTTCCCCAATACATGATTTATTTTTTCTCACTTTCTTTTTTCTCACTGTGTGGCTACTTTTAAAACAAAAGTGCATTTGGAATTGCATTGTATTATGATCCAAATAAACAACTGCATGTACTTCCATTATATTTGATTCGATTATTTATTTATTTTTAACTCATTGAGTGCCATGGACGTCCTTCGACGTCCAATTAAATAGTGACGTAGAGTGCCACGGACGTCCTTCGACGTCCAATGCGTTTTTTGACGGTGGGACGTCGATCAAAGCCTTCCGCAGCTCCTGTACAACTATAGTAGCTATTGGAGGTCTATAACCTATTTTACAGAACCCTTAGGTGGCGACAGTGCTCTCCAGATTACAGAAATGTCAGGAATACACAGCCTGAAATAGCCTTGATGAAAGAGAACCCGCTCATGCTGCAGTCCAGAGCCATGTAGATTGTTCTGGCTGCAACTGACGGTGCGTGCGAACACAGTCAATCCGCGCACACAACTGAGTCCTTCTGCCTCTGTCTGTCTGTCAGCATAGTTTCTCCACATGATTAGCCGCTAGAAAAGCAGCAGCGCGACACTGAAAAGCCAAACCTTTCACTGCAGTCCGCGTGTGGCTTCTCCATGTTGCGCTGCCTGGGAGGCGGCGCTTCCCAGGCTTCCTAGACGCTTGGTGCGAGGCTGTGTGTTACTAGTGTGGGGAGGAGTTTTCAGCTGAGGGGGGGGAGGGGGGGTGGGGCACGCAGGGCAGGACACAACTACACCACATCACTACATCAGAAAATATTACCGTATCTAGAGTCAGTGAATGTGCTTGAAATGCTGCATTTCACAAAAGGCTGAATATCTCAGCTTATAATTTGAAATGCCTGAAAACGCTGAAAACAACCTATCTTCTCCGGCTCATAACTAAAGAACGGAAAATGGTATCAATAAACTTTTTTTTGCTGATGATACAATAGAGTCTCCTTGTTCTTTTTGCGTGTTCGGTGTTTACATAGTAATATCACAATATTTAATGCGAAGTAATATATCTGTGTACAGGCAGTTACAAATCAGAATATATCTTCAAAGTTATACGGGCAGACAAAACGCAACGCGTTTCAACCACGTAGGTCTTCCTCAGGCAATGTTAGCTGAGCAGCTAACATTGCCTGAGGAAGACCTACGTGGTTGAAACGCGTTGCGTTTTGTCTGCCCGTATAACTTTGAAGATATATTCTGATTTGTAACTGCCTGTACACAGATATATTACTTCGCATTAAATATTGCTATATAAAAATACTCCTAGTAGCTCCACCGTTTTTTCAATTTGAATACTTTTGCCTTTTGAGCTGCTTGGGTCCACACTTTCATTGATTTCCCATAGTAATATCACACAATATTCTGTGGGCCTCGAGAAATCACTGAAAACGCTCTGAAAACTCTGGCACTGGGAGCGTCCGTTCTCCAAAAGTGGCTGGCACTCAATGAGTTAATAATCGATTTTTGGCATTTGTGAATCGATGCAGAATCGTGCATGTCCGCATCGCGATGCATCTTATTTTATATTTTTATCTTAAACCCCTAATATAGGTTAGTAAATGATTTCACCCTGGAGGGAAAAAGTGCCATCAGGCCACCTGTATCGGTAGACTGCCTACTCCATGCTCGGGGAGGAGGGGATAGAGGTCCTAGATTAAGACTTAGAGATGTACAAAGGATTAACATGTGGTTACTCATCGGGGAACTTACATGCATGCCTTTGCTCTGGGTAAATTTAGTCGTACGGGGATAAGCTTCTATTCGGTAGAGATCCGCTGGTTATCACCATTTCTCACCTCTGTGATTTATGAGTGCTCCGATGACGCTATTTTAACTCTCAGAGGAGGGGTCATAGGTCAGAGGTCGCTCGCAAATCATCTCAGTGTGTGCGTGCGTGCGTGCGTATGCGTGCGTGTGCAGGCAAGTTGGATACGCTGTGCAATCCGTGTGGGTAAAGAGAGCAAAGTAAAGTGAGGGATAGTGGAGGTGTATCTGTGAGCCCCCTGCTGGCTGTGACAGGGAAGATTGGTAAGGTCTTTAATGTGATGCAGCACCTGTCACACAGCCCATCAAGATAAGCCCCAGCAGCCCATGCTGCAGATACAGGTAGGGCCGCCCAGCGCTAAAGATTCACTCTGCCACTGTTAAAGCCCCATGCTGCGGATGATCACCTACAGCACTGATTCCCCAAATGTGGTCCGGGGACCACTGGTGGCCCGCGAGGCTCCACCTGGTGGTACTCAAGAGCCTTGCTGTCTGACTGCTGACTCTGCAAATAACTACAACAAACAAAACAGCCTAATTAAAAACATCGACATCAGCCCAGAACTTCACAAAATAAATAATCTGCGCATTTCTAGTTTGTTATTTAGTGTTTCTGATGCTATTGCATGGTTAAATGACTGAATTTTATTTTATGAAGAAATTTGGTATCCACAACGGGAAGCAGTACTATGTTTGGTACATAGTGAAGCTTGGTGATTTGGGAACCCAACCCCACTTGTTGGGAAGCAGCGTTTCCATCTGTCGCATATTGCCTTATGAGTCTATGGGTTTAGCTGCGTAATCAACGTTTCAATCACATTGGTTGTTTAAAGCATTTTTTGCCAAAGACTGGGTCGCCAAATAGATTTTCAGAATTTCTTCCACAATAATTAAAATGTGTATATTGCTTTACTGAGCTGGAAATAAAACCAATGAGACAGCCTGTTAACTGCATTTATTTAGTCTCATTTATAAAGTATTTACTGTGTATATGTTTTCAATACCATGTGCATGGTATCCTAACTCATCCCCGATGTGGAATCGTGGCAAAACATGCACGGGGTCAATTATCGATGTTTTTTTGCAAATGCAGAAAAGTGAAACGCTTCTGGAATGCAGCACATGATCTGACTGTCAGAATCCTGGAAACTCCTTTGGACATTACATCTATAAGATAGCTTTTCAGTACGGATGTGGACAGGATGCTAGACCCCATATCGGTTAAGAGGAGAATATCATATATAGCTAAGAAATACATCTTGCTCAACTGGAATCATCAAAAACCTCCAACATTCAATCTGTTAAAAAAAACTCTGAATGAAACACTGAGTCTGGATCAGTGCACTTATGCTCTAAAAAAGGGAGATGTCTTTTTGAAGACTTGGGAACCTCTTATGGACCTTTGACTACTCACCTATTGTGGTTTGATGTGTCTTGTCTTGACTCATGAACGCATGTATTGTTTATGTTTTCATTTATTTTATTTATTTATTTTTCTTTCTCTTTTTCTTTCTGGGTTATGTCTGCCTTTCATTGTAAAAATGGATGAAAACACAGAAATAAATAATTGACAAAAAAAAATAACGTGCATGACACAAAGTTATGATTTACCAAACGTGCTCTTACATAAATTATATCTCTTTGAAATGGCTGGTTTATGTTTTCAAGATAATATAAGGTAATGTGGAAGGTCAGTCAGTCAGTCCATCCGTTCGTCCATCCAACCAGCGGAGTGCTGGCCGCAGCTAAGAAGACCGCAACGATGTGGCCGATGGCCCGGGTAGACAGTACGGGATAGGGTGTATTTAGGGTTTACATGAACTGGACTGTCAACATATCAGCAAAAGGCTGGAGTGTTCTCGTCTTCTCTGAGAGACAGAGCATACCCACTGGGGACTGGACGTCTTCTCTGAGAGACAGAGCATACCCACTGGGGACTGGACGTCTTCTCTGAGAGACAGAGCATACCCACTGGGGACTGGACGTCTTCTCTGAGAGACAGAGCACACCCACTGGGACTGGACGTCTTCTCTGAGAGACAGAGCACACTCACTGGGACTGGACGTCTTCTCTGAGAGACAGGGCACACCCACTGGGACTGGACGTCTTCTCTGAGAG